>NC_141874.1:677899714-678202744 GCF_056163025.1 Triticum urartu | reverse complement strand
CATGGCCGACCTTTTTGCTTCAGCCTCGGGACCTGACGGTCCGGAGTGTGTCCGAATTCCCATGCGGTTATATAGGAATCGGGGAATGCATGGAGACCAGGCGTAGGGGTCATTAGTGCGTGAACAGACAAGTGACCGACTAGTTATGTTATATTACATGGTTAGTAAGAAACATCTTCCAGGGAGAATAGTTCCGTTAGGGGTTCCTTTCCCTGGGAGGCATGCCCTAAGGTGCATGTCCATGCTGCGAAAAGAAACGCAGGAAAAACATCTGGGGGCGTATAGATAAAAATAAAAAAGATCATCTTTAGTTCACCGACCGAATATTCCCTTAAGAACGCTAGCTTTCGGCTTCACCCAGTCTGGGGTACACGTCCGGCTAACCCGGCAGTAACAATCGTAGAGGTGCTCGCTTTACCACCTAGCCGAACAATCGGGAACGTAGGGGTAAGCACAGGAGCCAGGCAACCCAGCTTGGCCAAAACTTAACTCGTATCGATGCATATAATGGTGAATAAAAGGTACATGCGGAAGTGTGACACATGTGTTGGGCATGAAGCCCGTATGAATAAACTTCTGTTTAAAGAAGCCCCCAGGTTTAATGAGCGCGGATAGCGCGTCACTTTATGAGCCTTTAAAGGCTATAAGAGAGAGAGGGAGAGAAGAAGATAAATGTAAGACAAAAAATATATAAAAAATGGACAGAGGAAGGAGACGAACACAGAGTCCGGCGCTAGGCATAGAATCTTCGGAGACGGGCTGCATTCCATGAGTTCGGCTCGAGTCGGTTATCCGAGGCATCCCGCAGGCGGTACGCTCCACCAGTCAGGACTTGGTCAATTATGAAGGGACCTTCCCACTTGGGCTTGAGTTTGTCCTTTTTCTTGTCCGGTAGTCGTAGAACTAATTCGCCAACGTTGTAATTTTTGGCCCGTACTTCTCTGCTTTGGTATCTTCGAGCCTGCTGTTGATAGAATGCGGAACGGGCTTTTGCCACGTCACGCTCCTCCTCCAATGCGTCCAAGCTGTCCTGCCGATTGAGCTCGGCTTCTCTTTCTTCGTACATGCGCACTCGAGGTGAGTCATGAATTATGTCGCAAGGAAAAACTGCCTCTGCGCCGTACACCATAAAGAATGGTGTGTATCCGGTGGTGCGATTCGGCATGGTCCACAGCCCCCAGAGTACGGAGTCGAGCTCCTCTACCCAGTGCGTGTTAGATTCCTTGAGGGACCGCACTAATCTAGGTTTGATGCCGCTCATGATAAGACCATTTGCACGTTCGACCTGGCCGTTAGTTTGTGGGTGATAGACGGAAGCATAATCGAGCTTGATGCCCATGTTTTTGCACCAGAGTTTTACCTTGTCGGCCGTGAAGTTCGTGCCATTATGAGTGATGATGCTGTGGGGGACACCATAATGGTGTACAACCCCGGATATAAAGTCTATCACCGGTCTGGATTCGGCCGTCTTAACAGGCTTGGCTTCTATCCATTTGGTGAACTTATCCACCATGACCAGTAAGTATTTTTGCTTGTGGGTTCCGCCTTTAAGGGGTCCAACCATGTCAAGCCCCCAGACCGCAAAGGGCCAAGTAATGGGGATAGTTTGGAGGGCGATGGGTGGCATATGGCTTTGATTTGCAAAGAGCTGGCAACCGGTGCATCGTTGGACTAAGTCCTGAGCGTCTGCCCGGGCCGTCGGCCAATAAAAGCCTATACGGAAGGCCTTGCTTACAAGGGACCGAGCTGCAGCATGATGACCGCCGAGTCCGGCATGAATTTCAGCCAGGAGGTTCCGCCCCTCCTCTTCGGAGATGCACCTTTGAAGGACTCCGGTAGTGCTTTTCTTATAAAGCTCTCCCTCGTGGACTCTGTAGGCTTTGGATCGGCGCACTATGCAGCGTGCCTCATTTTGGTCCTCGGGGAGTTCCTGCCTAGTAAGGTAGGCGAGGAATGGTTCTGTCCACGGGGCGATGACGACCATTATTACGTGGGCTGAAGGTGTTATTTCATTGGCAGAGCCTCCGATTGTGTCAGGATGTTTGGTGTCGGGCAGTGCGATTGGGTCCGGGCTGTTATTGTTCGGATCCCCTTCCCATACTACGGATGGCTTGAACAACCTTTCCAAGAAGATGTTGGGGGGGGGACTACATCGCGTTTTGCGCCGATGCGTGCCAGGACATCTGCCGCCTGATTATTTTCCCGGGCTATATGGTGAAATTCAAGCCCCTCAAACCGAGCTGACATTTTTAGGACGGCGTTGCGGTAAGCTGCCATTTTTGGATCCTTGGCATCGAAGTCTCCATTTATTTGGGATATTGCGAGGTTCGAGTCCCCGCGCACCTCTAGGCGTTGAATGCCCATGGATACTGCCATTCGGAGACCATGTAAAAGGGCCTCATATTCGACTGCATTGTTGGAGTCCGTGTACATAATCTGGAGTACGTATTGAACTGTGTCTCCTATGGGGGATGTCAAAACGACGCTGGCCCCTAGTCCAGCCAACATCTTGGAGCCGTCGAAATGCATGATCCAATTTGAATATGTGCTGTACTCTTTAGGGAGTTCGGCCTCCGTCCATTCTGCAACGAAGTCGGCCAAGACTTGCGACTTGATGGCTCACCGTGTCTTATAAGTTATGTCGAACGGGAGGAGCTCAATGGCCCATTTTGCAATCCGACCTGTTGCGTCACGGTTGTTTATAATATCGTTAAGTGGTACTTCCGAGGCTACTGTTATTGAACACTCTTGAAAGTAGTGTCGTAGCTTCCGGGATGCCATGAATACCGCGTACGCAATCTTTTGATAATGCGGGTACCGTGATTTGCAGGGAGTGAGGATAGTGGACACATAATAGACCGGCTTTTGAAGGGGGAATTTGTGTCCGTCCGCTTGTCGTTCGACGACGAGCACTGCGCTTACAACCTGATGTGTTGCTGCAATGTATAATAGCATTGGTTCGCCAATGTTTGGCGCGGCCAGGACTGGGTTTGTTGCCAGTATGGATTTTATTTCGTCGAGTCCGGCCGTGGTTGCATCCGTCCATTTGAAGTGTTCGGTGCGCCGAAGGAGGCGGTAAAGGGGTAGGGCCTTTTCTCCCAAGCGGGAGATAAAGCGGCTTAGAGCCGCCATGCATCCGGTTAACTTTTGTATTTGTTTGAGGTCCTTTGGGATATCCAGTTGCAACAGAGCTCGGATCTTGGCTGGATTTGCTTCAATTCCTCTATCGGATACAATGAAGCCCAAGAGCTTTCTGGCTGGAATGCCGAAAACGCATTTTCCGGGTTGAGCTTGATGTCGTATGTTCGGAGGTTATCAAATGTGAGCCTCAAGTCGTCTACTAGAGATTCAACATGTCTTGTTTTGACGACCACATCATCTACATATGCCTCCACTATTTTGCCGATCTGTCTTGCCAGACATGTCTGAATCATGCGCTAATATGTTGCGCCGGTGTTTTTTAGCCCGAAGGGCATCGTGTTGAAGCAGAATGGGCCGTATGGTGTGATAAATGCCATTGCGGCTTGGTTTGGTTCTACCATCTTGATTTGATGGTAGCCGGAATATGCGTCGAGGAAACACAACGAATCGTGTCCTGCGGTAGCGTCGATAATTTGATCGATGCGGGGGAGGGGGAAGGGATCCTTTGGGCAAGCCTTATTAAGGTCTTTAAAATCAACACACAGGCGCCAGGATTTTTCCTTCTTTGGTACCATCACCAGGTTTGCTAGCCAGTCCGGATGTTTTATATCTCTGATGAATCCGGCCTCCAATAGCTTTGCTAGCTCCTCTCCCATGGCTTGTCTCTTAGGTTCGGAAAAACACCGAAGAGCCTGTTTGATAGGTTTGAGTCCTGTTTGGATATTTAAGCTATGCTCGGCCAGCCTGCGTGGGATTCCTGGCATGTCTGAAGGGTGCCAGGCGAAAATGTCCCAGTTCTCTCGTAGGAACTCTCGCAGTGCGACGTCTACATCAGGGTTTAACTGTGCCCCGATGGAAGCTGTTTTATTGGGGTCCGTTGGGTGGACTTGGAATTTGACTATTTCGTCTGCCGGTTTAAAGGAGGTGGACTTGGATCTTTTGTCGAGTGCCACATCGTCCCTATTCACCGTAGAGCGCAGCGCAGTCAGTTCCTCAGCCGCTAGGGCTTCGGATAGTGCCTCGAGGGCTAGTGCGGCTGTCTTGTTTTCGGCGCGGAGTGCTATGTCCGGATCACTAGCGAGAGTGATGATCCCGTTAGGCCCGGGCATCTTGAGCTTCATGTACCCGTAATGGGGTATTGCTTGGAAGATTGTAAACGTTTCCCGCCCTAGCAGAGTGTGATAACCACTGCTGAATGGAGCCACATGGAACGTGACCTCTTCAGACCTGTAATTATCCGGCGTGCCGAACACCACATCTAGTGTGATTTTTCCTGTACAGCGCGCTTCCCGACTGGGGATTATTCCTCTAAAGGTTGTGCTGCTTCGCTCAATGCGGTTCCAGTCTATTTCCATTTTTTGAAGGGTTTCCTCATAAATGAGGTTCAATCCGCTGCCGCCGTCCATGAGTAACTTGGTAAGATGAAAGCCATCCACTATTGGACTGAGGACCAATGCGGCTGGTGCTCGGGCTGTTCGGAATTTAGGTTCATCACTGGCGTTAAAGGTAATACCCATGTCACTCCATGGGTTTATTGTTGCTACTTGGTAGACTTCGGCAAGGCTGCGGAGTGTCCTTTTTCGCATATTATTTGATGCGAAAGTCTCGAAGACTGTTAATACCGTATTGTTGTCTCTGGGGTGGCTTTCTGTGGCCTCCGGAATTAGGAGATTTTCGCCAATTTTGGCCACCTGCTGGAGTATCCAACATGCTCTGAGGCTGTGAGTTGGTGTGGCGTCCTCTGTACTTTGAATTTTACAGGGTCCATTGAGCCATCCTTCCAGTATGGTTCCATGCCTTGTAGAGGGTTTTTGCTTTTTAGTGCTTGACCCGGGTGTCTGGTGATGATGCACCCTTTTATTTCGGACTGGGTTTGTATTCAGGGCCGGATTGTCCCAAAAATTTGATTTCGGTTTTCCAGGCGCTTTCCATCACACAGTACTTTCGTACAATGGACGCCAAGTCAGGAAGTGTGTAATATCACGACGACTTATGGCGTTGAGTATTCCCTTGTCCGTGTAATTATTGTAGAAGATTGAGATTGTGTCTTCCTCGTGGCAGTCCCTTAGCCTGTTCTTAACCAGGAGGAATCTGGCCCAGTAATGATGTACTGTTTCATCGGGCTCTTGCCTGATTTTGGATAGATCGCTTATGTTGGGGTGGGTGGGTGGAATTAAATCCGAAGCCTCACCCCATCTAAGGCTCAGAGGCCGAGGAATTTCCGAACTCGAAAATTTGGATTCCTGGATGTTGTCCAATGAATCCAGCCCGTCGCCTTACTCTAAGTTCAGGTCTCGAGTGATATCCTCCCCTCCGCGGGTATCCGGCTTGGAGGGATCGGGAATACGGACGTAGCGAGTCCTTAAGATAGATGAAGGGTCGCTGCACTGTCCCTCTACCACGGCAACATGATGGGTGACTTGGGGAGAGTTAATCTCTCTCAGATCGGGTTTAGGCCCAATCTGGTCGTAATCCGTAGCGACTCCCGGGGCAGCGAAGCGATCCAAGAGCTCGTTTATGGAGGAGAGCTCCATTGGATCTAACTGCTCGGCGAGTTCCGAGCTGACATGAAGATTGTTTCTGATGGCTCGAGAGGTCATCGTCGACGCAGAAGCCGAACAGGCGGTCATAAGAAAACCACCTAGCCAGAGGGTTTGGCCGACAGCCAAAGCTCCCTTAGCAATGGTGCCGTCTTTAAAGACGGGGCGAGGCATCCTTCCTGATGGCGACGACACAGAGGAACTCTTAATGAAAGCACAAATGTCGGTTTCAAAACCGGCGGATCTCGGGTAGGGGGTCCCGAACTGTGCGTCTAGGCCGGATGGTAACAGGAGGCAAGGGACACGAAGTTTTACCCAGGTTCGGGCCCTCTCGATGGAGGTAAAACCCTACGTCCTGCTTGATTAATATTGATGATATGGGTAGTACAAGAGTAGATCTACCATGAGATCAGAGAGGCTAAACCCTAGAAGCTAGCCTATGGTATGATTGTTGTTGCGTATGTTGTCCTATGGACTAAAACCCTCCGGTTTATATAGACACCAGAGAGGGTTAGGGTTACACAAAGTCGGTTACAATGGTAGGAGATCTACATATCCGTATCGCCAAGCTTGCCTTGCACGCCAAGGAAAGTCCCTTCCGGACACGGGACGGAGTCTTCAATCTTGTATCTTCATAGTCCAGGAGTCCGCCTGAAGGTATAGTCCGGCCATTCGGACACCCCCTAATCCAGGACTCCCTCAGAGGTGATAAAAAGAGTTCGTCGTAAAGAGTTACGTCGATGCAAGCTTTTTACATCGATCTAGATGACTCTAAGTCTCGATCTGGATACATATTGAAAGTGGGAGCAATTAGCTAGAATAGCTACGTGCAGAGCATTGTAGACATAGAAATTTGCAAAATACATACGGCTCTGAATGTGGCAGATCCGTTGACTAAATTTCTCTCACAAGCAAAACATGATCACTCTTTGGGTGTTAATCACATAGCGATGTGAACTAGATTATTGACTCTAGTAAGCCCTTTGGGTGTTAGTCACATGGAGATGTGAACTAATCACATAAAGATGTGAACTATTGGTGTTAAATCACATGACGATGTGAACTAGATTATTGACTCTAGTGCAAGTGGGAGACTGAAGGAAATATGCCCTAGAGGCAATAATAAAGTTATTATTTATTTCCTTATATCATGATAAATGTTTATTATTCATGCTAGAATTGTATTAACCGGAAACATGATACATGTGTGAATACATAGACAAACAGAGTGTCACTAGTATGCCTCTACTTGACTAGCTCGTTGATCAAAGATGGTTATGTTTCCTAGCCATAGACATGAGTTGTCATTTGATTAACGGGATCACATCATTAGGAGAATGATGTGATTTACTTGACCCATTCTGTTAGCTTAGCACTTGATCGTTTAGTATGTTTGTCGGTGTCAAAATCGGCGGATCTCGGGTAGGGGGTCCCGAACTGTGCGTCTAGGCCGGATGGTAACAGGAGGCAGGGATCACTTTGTTTTACCCAGGTTTGGGCCCTCTCGATGGAGGTAATACCCTACTCCTGCTTGATTAATATTGATGATATGGGTAGTACAAGAGTAGATATACCACGAGATCAAGGAGGCTAAACCCTAGAAGCTAGCCTATGGTATGATTGTTGTGTATGGAGTTGATTGCCTACGGACTACAACCCTCCGGTTTATATAGACATCGGATAGGGTTAGGGTTACATAAAGTCGGTTACAATGGTAGGAGATCTTGAATATCCACATCGCCAAGCTTGCCTTCCACGCCAAGGAAAGTCCCATCCGGACACGGGATGAAGTCTTCAATCTTGTATCTTCATAGTCCAGGAGTCCGGCTGAAGGTATAGTCCGGCTACCCGAACACCCCCTAATCCAGGACTCCCTCAGTAGCCCCTGAACCAGGCTTCAATGACGACGAGTCCGGCGCGCAAATTGTCTTCGGCATTGCAAGGTGGGTTCCTCCTCCAAGTCCTTCATAGAAGATTGCAAACACCAAGAGTAGTGTCTGGTTCTGTAAAATAAGTTTCCACATATTGCCATAGAGAGAATAACATTGACACAAATCCAATCTGCCGACGTATTCCACAGTGCATCATCACACTACGGCCAAGTCCTTTACTTGAATCGTTTTTACTTTTTCGCCTCAGCATGTTTCGCGAGGCGGTTTCCTTGGCACGTCTTGTCAAAGCAGAGATCGTGTACCCCCTTTACGGGATTCTCATCAATACGGACGTGGATAACCCAACCGCGCCATTTATCACGACGCTTGGGAGGCAAGCGAGTTTTACTAGGCTGGTGGGGACGCACAACCGCATCCACCCATATAAGGGGATAAGGATCCACCCTTTTACCTACGCCTTCTTCCTCTTTTGCCTATCCATCTCCTGCGCACTCGAGCTCCAGCGCCCAAGCCTGCACTTCCCACCTCAACCTTCTCCAGCAATGTCCGGAGCGGGAGGCAAGTGGATGGTCTCCTCCGTGACGGAGGGCCATGTCAAAAGGCTAAGGAAGGCCGGATACTTGTCCAAAGACATCGCGCACCGGCTTCCCGAGGAGGGGCAACTTCTCCCCACCCCAAGGCCCCATGAGAGGGTAGTATTCCTTCCCCACTTTCTCCGCGGACTAGGTTTTCCACTCCGCCCATTTGTCCGGGGGCTCATGTTTTACTATGGCCTGGATTTCCACGATCTGGCCCCGAACTTCGTCCTCAACATCTCGACGTTTATCGTCGTGTGCGAGGCTTTCCTCCGCATCCGCCCCCATTTCGGCCTCTAGCTCAAGACCTTCAACGTCAAGCCCAAGGTGGTGCGCGACAGCCAGGCGGAGTGCGGAGGCGCCATGGCGGGCAAGATGGCCAACGTCCTATGGCTCGAGGGCTCCTTCGTGGATACCCCGAAGGGGTGGCAATCGTGGTGGTTTTACATCACCGAGCCGCGCGATCCGAAATGGACCGCAGCCCCTGAGTTCCGATCCAGACCCCCCACGCGGCTTATGTCCTGGAAAGAGACGGGCCTATCATGGGGCGACGAAAAAGAGCTGACTGGACTGCAGACGTGCATCCAGTCCCTGGTGAGCAAGCCGATCAAGCTCGTCAATGTAGTCCAGGTTATGCTCGTCCGCCGGATCCTCCCCTGTCAACAACGGGACTTTAATCTATGGGAGTTCGACCCGACGCAGCACCGAACCCTTAACAGTCTCTTCGACACGACGTATGAAGACGTCTGGAGGGTGCTAACCAAAGGCGCCGAGGCTCCCACATCCGCTTCCGAGGACCGTGAATACAGCTCGCAGCGTCACGCTAGCGAGGTAGGCTATTTTCACCTTTTATAGGATGTTAGGTTTTTTCATAGTTTGACTCTATGCAGGATCTAAACTCCCTCACCTTTGACAGGCTTGGCGGGTGAAGTCCGGATTGATTAACTGTCCGGCTCCCTTGCCCAAAGACCCAGCCCCCGCTCTACTAGCGGAGCTGCTGGTTCCGGCACCTTATGTGGTGCCGGAGAAGAAGGCCAAGAAGAAGAAGGCCACGGGGACTCGAAAGAGTTCCCGGCATATGGTGGTGTCGGACTCGTCGTCCGACGAGTCCGAGACACACTCCCCCCGTGAAGACGAGGAGGAGGAAGAAGAAACCTCTCTCCCCCCAGCAGGGGGAAGAGAGGAGAGGAAGGCCGCCCCAACGGGGGAGGCCGATGGGTCTAAGAAGAGGAAAACCCCTCCGCCGGACTACGCCCCCGATGCCAACGAGGACGAAGAGGTGTGGCCGGACAGGACCAGGCATCCGGCGAAATCGTAAGTGTTCGGATACCAGAGTAACTCATGATATTCCTTTTGTTGCACAACTTTCCCTAATGTTGAATATAATCATGCAGCCCGCCCCAGGCCGAACTCAACGAGTCGTCGAGCGGCTCCCTGGATTCATCGAACATGAACTCAGTTCCGCCCGCTGTCTCCCCCGCACTACGGACGACGCCGAAGTGGCGTCGCAACGAGCTCCGGGGCAGGAGGAGGTGGTCCTGGAGGAGCCGCAAGGCGACTTCCCGGACTCCAGGAGTAAAGGGGACAAGACCCCCCAGGGCTCCAAGTCCGGCTTTATGCCGGACACCGCGCCGGAATCGTCAACAGTTCCGGACTGCGGTAGGCAAACTCCTTCTAAGAGGAGCAAGCCTTCTGAGCCGGCGGCCTCCGTCCAACCGGAGGTGCTGGACAATCCGCTGGAGGTGCTTGACGGCGCCTCCATCGACGAGGAGCACCGTACTATTATGAGTACGGTGATCCAGAAGGTTCAGTCCGCCAAGAGCGGATTGACTGAAGCTTGCGCTAGCCTCCTAATAGGCTTCGAGGTAAGTAAAAAATGTAAAAATATAACCGCATAGACAGTAGCCCCTGATGCTCTGTTTGGTGCTCGAAAAGAAAAGCCGAATAGAGGATCTATTAAATTTCGCAGGAGTCTAACAAAAAGAGTTAATATGCGTATGCAGGCTTCGCTACTAGCCACCGCTGCACTGACTGCGGAGGTGGGTGCCCTGAAACAGGGCCTCGAGCAGACCGAGCAAGAGCTCGGCCTTGCCAAACGGCAGCTCGAGGAGAAATAAGGTAAGAAAATACCTTACAGAAAAAGTGCCTATAGAGAGGCGCGATTGCAAAAAATAACAGGATTGCACTGCTTATTATAGGGGCCACGACTGAGGTGGCGACCCTCAAGCAGGTGCTGTCCGAGGCCGAAAAGAAAACGGCCGCGGAGCGCACCGAGCGAGAGAAACTTGGGGCTCAGGTCAGGGAGGTGCGGCAAGAGCTTCATGCTCTCATGAAAAAACATGAGAGTTTGGAGCTTGAGTCAAAGGCCCACGCGTCTGAGCTCGCGGCCCTTGAGACTGCCAAGTCTGCCAAGGCCGAAGCCCAAAAGGCCCTCCAAGAGTTGGAGGATATGAAGAAGATAGCAGCGGGTAAGGCATTCTTTATGCAAAGCAGAAATATAAAAGTAAACTACCTATTACTTACCCGAATCCGGAGTTCTCCAGGGGCATTCGCAGATCTTCCCCGCAGCGTATCCGACGCCCCTGCATTCTACCGAGCTGAAGAGGGCAGCTCGACAAAGAAGGTGTTCTGGTCTCAGTATGCTGGGGCCGGACACCCTGTGCCCTTGAGCGACCAGCTGAAACAGCTGGTCGAGCTCCACAAGGCGGCCGAACAGGCCATGAAAGGCTTCATAGTTCGGCTGTGGCCCGGAGAGGCCCTGCCTGGGAGCTACTTCGGGCTGGCGCGGCGGCTGGTGGAGGCCTGTCCAAGGCTCGAGGTCATCAAGCGCTCCATCTGCATCGAAGGT
The DNA here is from genome assembly GCF_056163025.1 of Triticum urartu. Classification (NCBI taxonomy): domain Eukaryota; kingdom Viridiplantae; phylum Streptophyta; class Magnoliopsida; order Poales; family Poaceae; genus Triticum; species Triticum urartu. The sequence continues at coordinate 678,191,748 of NC_141874.1, read as the reverse complement.
GCCCGTAGGGCCCTTGCCCATGCAAAGGTGCACTGGGGTAAGCTAGATGGTGAAAAGCTTGTGAGGGACGGGCCGCCGCCGGGGAAGGAGCATCGCAAGCCCGAGAACTATTACCAGGATGTTCTTGCAGGTGCCCGCCTTGTGGCGGATGAATGTACCAAGGATGTAATTTTTGAATAAACTCGCTCATTTTTATCCTGTGCGCTGAAAACTTGTTCATATGCGCTAAGCAATGCTTATTGAATTTAAAATATTATTTTCTGTGCGGTCGTTTATCAAAAATTGAGAGATGGCCTGTCGTCGGCTTCTGCCCCCATGCCACTAGTGCTGGGGTGTTCGGTGATAAACTTGAGCGCTCTTTTTCCCATGTTTGGGTCCTTCGAGGGAGGCGCTCAGCGTGACGAACCAGGTAATGCGACTATAATGCTTGAACACTCTCACTTAGCCATAGAACTTTATAATTTTAAATTTCGGCGAAGCCCCTAGTTCGGAAGACCGAGTTTGGGGCGCTATCCACGCCTTGGCCGGACAAATCCGGCTCCTCGCTTGAAGCGGCATAAGTCTTTAGGGACTCGAAAAACCTCTCGAACAGCGACCGGTCTCTCGCCTCATCATGACAGTCAGTTTTAGCTTTCTCCACTGAGGTGCTTAACCCAGCTCAACCGGGGCACAATCGCAGTGGTTCTCCTAGTGCTACCTTAGCCGATAGAGCGGAACGTAAGGCACCAAAACATAGGAGCCGGGCAAACCCAACTATTGACCCAAATCATGATTCGGAGCCGATGCATATAGTGCTATAAGTTCGGGGTGCCGCACTTGTGAATGTGTACGGACTTCTCACACCATATTAAAGGGTACTAAAGCCCCTGGCGTATTTGCCGTACCACAGTGTATGGGTGCAACATGTCATTAATGAACATATATAAAAGAGAGTAATGCAGAAAATAGACAAAAGCTATGCATTGTTTATAGAGAGGCTATTTATCAAAGCCGAACGATACAAGGAGTGCGATAAGCAAAAAGATATTTGGACTATTCAGTATGTCCTGACCAGGGGCAGGCCGCGGAATTGTATTTAAAACAGGTATACCGCTCGTAACAGAGACCACCTGGGAGTTCCATAATGCGGCATGGCTTGTCTGCCTCCCTGGATCTTGCATCGTTTGTGCGGCAATCGAATTGCCGAACAGGTCGTCCGAAGTATGGAGTCCTGAAAGTAAGAAAAAAAATGAAAAAAAAGAATCCGGCAGCCCCTAGTACGTTTTAAGCCGTATTTTGGGCGTGCCGTTATTGTGCCCCTTCCCCTGTGCCCATGGTATTTCAAGGGCATAGTTATGTACGCGAGGTACTGGTTTCGCTATGTCGCGAAAGCTGGGGTTGGGGCCGCATTGCTACGCTTGCTCTGGATGTGCCAGGCTGTTCTGCTGTGGGTTACTCCAGGCGTGCTTGGCAGTGTATGACTTTTTAATGGCCGGACTGGAGAATTGCCTGAGAAAGCTACTATGTACCTCCGCTGCGAGAGCCACCGTATGCTCCTCCGTACAGAGGGAGCATTCGGTGTTTCCGTTGACCGTAATTACTCCTCGAGGGCCTGACATCTTGAGCTTGGGATATGCGTAGTGCGGCCCCGCATTAAACTTTGCGAATGCGGTTCGTCCGAGCAGGGCGTGATAGCCACTGCGAAACGGGACTATATCGAAGATTAACTCTTCGCTTCGAAAATTGTCCGGGGATCCGAAGACCATGTCAAGTGTTACTGAGCCTGTACAGTTGGCTTCTACACCTGGTATAACGCCTTTAAAGGTCGTTCTTGTGGGCTTAATCCTTGAGGGATCTATGCCCATTTTTCGCACTGTATCCTGATAAAGCAGGTTCAGGCTACTGCCGCCGTCCATGAGGACTCTTGTGAGATGAAATCCGTCGATGATTGGGTCGAGAACCAATGCGGCAAAGCCGCCATGACGGATGCTAGTGGGATGGTCCCTTCGATCAAAAGTGATCGGGTAGGAGGACCATGGGTTGAACTTTGGGGCGACTGGCTCTATCGCGTATACGTCCCGTAGTGCACGCTTCCGCTCCCGCCTGGGAATGTGGGTTGCGTATATCATGTTCACCGTCCGCACTTGTGGGGGAAAGCCCTTCTGTCCATTGTTGTTCGGCGGCTTGGGCTCCTCGTCGTCGCTGTGCAGCCCCTTGTCTCTGTTTTCGGCCCTTAACTTGCCTGCCTGCTTGAACACCCAACAATCCCTGTTAGTGTGATTGGCTGGACTTTCGGGGGTGCCATGTATCTGGCACAAGCGATCGAGTATTTGGTCCAAACTAGACGGGCCCTGAGTATTCTTTTTGAATGGCTTTTTCCGTTGACTGGATTTATAGCCTTTGAATCCGGCATTGACTGCCGTGTCTTCATTGTTGTCGCTGTTAACGCGGCATTTTTGCTTATTCCGACGTGTCCTGCCACTTTTGTCCTTGGTATCCGAATTACCAGGGTTCTTTGATAAGTTGTTACTGCGAGCTAGCCAGCTGTCTTCTCCCGCGCAAAAGCGGGTCATGAGTGTCGTGAGGGCTGCCATGGATTTCGGCTTTTCCTGTCCCAGGTGCCGGGCAAGCCACTCGTCGCGGATGTTATGCTTGAAGGCTGCTAGGGCCTCTGCGTCCGGACAGTCGACTATCTGGTTTTTCTTTGTTAGGAACCGTGTCCAGAATTGTCTGGCCGATTCTTCTGGCTGCTGAATTATGTGGCTTAAGTCGTCGGCATCCGGCGGTCGCACGTAAGTGCCCTGGAAGTTGTCGAGGAATGCGGCTTCCAGGTCCTCCCAAGAATCGATTGAGTCTGCTGGCAAGCTGTTAAGCCAATCCCGGGCCGGTCCTTTAAGTTTGAGCGGGAGGTATTTGATGGCGTGTAGATCATCGCCGCGTGCCATGTGGATGTGAAGGAGATAATCCTCGATCCATACCGCCGGGTCTGTTATGCCATCGTATGATTCGATGTTTACGGGTTTGAAACCCTCTGGGATTTTATGATCCATTACTTCAGTCGTGAAGCATAGCGGGTGTGCGGCGCCTCTGTACAGGGCTATATCACGACGTAGCTCGGAAGAGCTTTGTCTGTTGTGTTCGGCCCGGCCGGATTTGTTGTATCCGGCATGAAGATCATTATCACATGCTGTAGGGCGCCTGCGTGATCCGTAGATCGATCTTGTTTGTCTTCCCTTATCCTCCAGTATGTCTCGCAGGTCGGGCGCACTTTCCCGTGCCTTAGTTGAGCGGCGTCGGGGCATGGCTTGGGTGGAGGGCCGAGAGGCCTCTTTGTTGCGGCCACGAGGTGGCCGGTCTGCCATGTCATGCACTGGTGATGTAGGTGCTTCCTCCTCTGATCGGGATAGCGGCCTGCGCTTCGGGTAACTCTTGGAGGGGCGTTCGAGTTCATACTCTTCGGCTGCAAGGACTTCAGTCCATCTATCAGCTAGCAAATCTTGGGCAGCTTTAAGCTGTTGCTGCTTTTTCTTGAGGCTGCTTGCCGTGGCTAAAAGCCCGCGTTTCAAATGCTCTTGTTCGGCGGGGTCTGATGGTATGACGAATTTGTCATCATCGAGGCTTGCCTCGTCTTCGGAGGGAGGTGTATAGTTATCATCCTCGACCTCTCGGTTTTCCGCTCTCTCATGAGGGCTAGCTTCTCCATCTTCCTGCACCGAATCTTGCTGAGGTGGGTGTTCTTCAGCGCTATCCGGGGTAGTAATGTCTCCCGTGCCGGAATCACCGTTTTTTACTTTGGCGGGATTTAGAGCGGCGCCGCTGACGCCGGCGCTTTGGCTGTTTCTTGGGGGCGTTATCCCCCACTGTTCCATCACCATCTCCATCTTTTGGAGTATCCACCATATATATGTCATATGTGTTGGAAATATGCCCTAGAGGCAATAATAAATTAGTTATTATTATATTTCCTTGTTCATGATAATCGTTTATTATCCATGCTAGAATTGTACTGATAGGAAACTCAGATACATGTGTGGATACATAGACAACACCATGTCCCTAGTAAGCCTCTAGTTGACTAGCTCGTTGATCAATAGATGGTTACGGTTTCCTGACCATGGACATTGGATGTCATTGATAACGGGATCACATCATTAGGAGAATGATGTGATGGACAAGACCCAATCCTAAGCCTAGCACAAGATCATGTAGTTCGTATGCTAAAGCTTTTCTAATGTCAAGTATCGTTTCCTTAGACCATGAGATTGTGCAACTCCTGGATACCGTAGGAGTGCTTTGGGTGTGCCAAACGTCACAACGTAACTGGGTGGCTATAAAGATACACTACAGGTATCTCCGAAAGTGTCTGTTGGGTTGGCACGAATCAAGACTGGGATTTGTCACTCCGTGTAAACGGAGAGGTATCTCTGGGCCCACTCGGTAGGACATCATCATAATGTGCACAATGTGATCAAGGAGTTGATCATGGGATGATGTGTTACAGAACGAGTAAAGAGACTTGCCGGTAATGAGATTGAACAAGGTATCGGATACCGACGATCGAATCTAGGGCAAGTACAATACCGCTAGACAAAGGGAATTGAATACGGGATTGATCGAATCCTCGACATCGTGGTTCATCCGATGAGATCATCGAGGAACATGTGGGAACCAACATGGGTATCCAGATCCCGCTGTTTGTTATTGACCGGAGAACGTCTCGGTCATGTCTGCATGGTTCCCGAACCCGTAGGGTCTACACACTTAAGGTTCGGTGACGCTAGGGTTATAGAGATATTAGTATGCGGTAACCCGAAAGTTGTTCGGAGTCCCGGATGAGATCCCGGACGTCACAAGGAGTTCCGGAATGGTCCGGAGGTAAAGATTTATATATGGGAAGTCTTTTTTTGGTCGCCGGAAAAGTTTCACGCATTATCGGTATTGTACCGGGAGTACCGAAAGGGGTCTAGGGGTCCACCAAGGGGGTCCACCTGCCCCGGGGGGCCACATGGGCTGTAGGGGTGTGCGCCTTGGCCTATATGGGCCAATGGCACCAGCCCCAAGAGGCCCATGCGCCAAGAGATAAGGGAAAGGAAGAGTCCTAAAGGGGGAAGGCACCTCCTAGGTGCCTTGGGGAGGATGGACTCCTCCCTGGCCGCACCCTTCCTTGGAGGAAGGGCCAAGGCTGCGCCCCCCCTCTCCCTTGGCCCTATATATAGTGGGGGGAAGGGAGGGCAGCAACACCTAAGCCCTGGCGCCTCCCTCTCCCTCCCATGACACATCTCCCTCCTCCCGCAGCGCTTGGCGAAGCCCTGTTGGAATCCCGCTACTTCCACCACCACGCCGTCGTGCTGTTGGATATCCATCAACCTCTCCTCCCCCCTTGCTGGATCAAGAAGGAGGAGACATCGCTGCTCCGTACGTGTGTTGAACGCGGAGGTGCCGTCCGTTTGGCGCTAGGATCATCGGTGATTTGGATCACGACGAGTACGACTCCATCAACCCCGTTCTCTTGAACGCTTCCGCGCGTGATCTACATGGGTATGTAGATCCACTCCTCCCTCGTAGCTAGATGACTCCATAGATTGATCTTGGTGACACGTAGGAAAATTTTGAATTATTGCTACGTTCTCCAACAGTGGCATCATGAGCTAGGTCTATGCGTAGTTTCTATGCACGAGTAGAACACAAAGTAGTTGTGGGCGTTGATATTGTTCAATATGCTTACCGTTACTAGTCCAATCTTGATTCGGTGGCATTGTGGGATGAAGCGGCCCGGACCGACCTTACACGTACTCTTACGTGAGACTGGTTCCACCGTCTGACATGCACTAGTTGCATAAGGTGGCTAGCGGGTGTCTGTCTCTCCCACTTTAGTCGGATCGGATTTGATGAAAAGGGTCCTTATGAAGGGTAAATAGCAATTGGCATATCACGTTGTGGTTTTTGCGTAGGGAAGAAACGTTCTTGCTAGAAACCCATAGCAGCCACGTAAAACATGCAAACAACAATTAGAGGACGTCTAACTTGTTTTTGCAGGGTATGCTATGTGATGTGATATGGCCAAGAAGAATGTGATGAATGATATGTGATGTATGAGATTGATCATGTTCTTGTAATAGGAATCACGACTTGCATGTTGATGAGTATGACAACCGGCAGGAGCCATAGGAGTTGTCTTTATTTATTGTATGACCTGTGTGTCATTAAAAAACGCCATGTAATTACTTTACTTTATTGCTAACCGTTAGCTGTAGTAGTAGAAGTAATAGTTGGCGAGACAACTTCATGAAGACACGATGATGGAGATCATGATGATGGAGATCATGGTGTCATGCCGGTGACGATGATGATCATGGAGCCCCGAAGATGGAGATCAAAAGGAGCAAAGTGATATTGGCCATATCATGTCACTATTTGATTGCATGTGATGTTTATCATGTTTATACATCTTATTTGCTTAGAACGACGGTAGTAAATAAGATGATCCCTCACTAAAATTTCAAGAAGGTGTTCCCCCTAACTGTGCACCGTTGCGAAAGTTCGTCGTTTCAAAGGACCACGTGATGATCGGGTGTGATAGATTCTTACGTTCGAATACAACGGGTGTTGACGAGCCTAGCATGTACAGACATGGCCTCGGAACACATGTGAAACACTTAGGTTAACTTGACGAGCCTAGCATGTACAGACATGGCCTCGGAACACAAGAGACCGAAAGGTCGAGCATGAGTCGTATAGAAGATACGATCAACATGAAGATGTTCACTGATGTTGACTAGTCCGTCTCACATGATGATCGGACACGGCCTAGTTGACTCGGATCATGTAATCACTTAGATGACTAGAGGGATGTCTATCTGAGTGGGAGTTCATAAGATGAACTTATTTATCCTGAACATAGTCAAAAGGTCTTCGCAAATTATGTCGTAGCTCGCGCTTCAGTTCTATTGTTTAGTTATGTTCCTAGAGAAAATTTAGTTGAAAGTTGATAGTAGCAATTATGCGGACTAGGTCCGTAAACTAAGGTTTGTCCTCATTGCTTCATAGAAGGCTTATGTCCTTAATGCACCGCTCAGTGTGCTGAACCTCAAACATTGTCTGTGGATGTTGCGAACATCTGACATACACATTTTGATAACTACATGATAGTTCAGTTAAATGGTTTAGAGTTGAGGCACCGAAGACGTTTTGAAATGTCGCGAAACATATGAGATGTTTCGAGGGCTGAAATTAGGATTTCAGGCTCGTGCCCACGTCAAGAGGTATAAGACCTCCGACGATTTTCTTAGCCTGCAAACTAAGGGAGAAAAGCTCAATTGTTGAGCTTGTGCTCAGATTGTCTGAGTACAACAATCATTTGAATCGAGTGGGAGTTGATCTTCCAGATGAGAAAGTGATGTTTCTCCGAAGTCATTACCACCAAGCTGCTAGAGCTTCGTGATGAACTATAATATATCAGGGACATATATGATGATCCTTGAGATATTCGCGATGTTTGACACCACAAAAGTAGAAATCAAGAAGGAGCATCAATTGTTGATGGTTGGTGAAACCACTAGTTTCAAGAAGGGCAAGGGCACGAAGGGATACTTCATGAAACGGCAATTCAGCTGCTGCTCTAGTGAAGAAACCCAAGGTTAAACCCAAACCCGAGACTAAGTGCTTCTGTAATAAGAGGAACAGCCACTGAAGCAGATTTACCCTAGATACTTGGTAGATGAGAAGGCTGGCAAAGTCGATAGAAGTATATTGGATATACATTGTGTTAATGTGTACTTTACTAGTACTCCTAGTAGCACCATGGTATTAGATACCGGTTCGGTTGCTAAATGTTAGTAAACTCGAAATAAAAGGCTGCGGAGTAAACGGAGACTAGCTAAAGGTGAGCTGGCAATATGTGTTGGAAGTTTTTTCCAAGCTTGATGTAATCAAGCATCACACGCTCCCTCTACCATCGAGATTGGTGTTTGCGTTGAGCATAGACATGATAGAATCATGTCTATCGCAATACGGTTATTCATTTAAGGAGAATAATGGTTACTCTGTTTATTTGAATAATACCTTCAATGGTCTTGCACCTAAAATGAATGGTTCATTGAATCTCGATCGTAGTGATACGCATGTTCATGCCAAAAGATATAGGATAGTAATGATAGTACCACCTACTTGTGGCACTGCCACTTAAGTCATATCGGTGTAAAACGCATGAAGAAGCTCCATGTTGATGGATCTTTGGACTCACTCATTTTTGAAAGGATTGAGACATGCGAACCATGTCTATTGGCATATATGCATGAAGAAACTCCATGAAGATGGATCGTTTGGACTCACTTGATTTTGAATCACTTGAGACATGCAAATCATACCACATGGGCAAGATGACTGAAAGCCTCGTTTTTCAATAAAATGGAACTAGAAAGCAACTTGTTGGAAGTAATACATTTTGATGTGTGCAGTCCAATGAGTGCTGAGGCATGTAGTGGATATCGTTATGTTCTTGCTTCACAGATGATTTGAGTAGATGTTGAGTATATTTACTTGATGAGTCATGAGTCTGAATTATTGAAAGGTTCAAGTAATTTCAGGGTGAAGTTGAAAGATCGTCGTGACAAGAGGATAAAATATCTATGATATGATCATAGAGATGAATATCTGAATTACGAATTTGGCACAGAATTAAGACATTGTGGAAATTGTTTCACAACTAATACAACCTGGAACACCATAGTGTGATGGTGTGTCCGAACATCATAACTGCACCCTATTGGATATGATGCATACCATGATGTCTATTATCAAATTACCATGGTAGTTTATGGGTTAGGAATTAGAGACAACCACATTCACTTTAAAAGGGGCACCACGTAATTCCGATGAGATGACACCGTATGAACTATGGTTTAGAGAAACCTAAGCTGTCATTTCTTAAAAGTTTGGGGCTACGACGCTTATGTGAAAAAGTTTCAGGCTGATAAGCTCGAACCCAAAGCGGATAAATGCATATTCATAGGACACCCGAAAACAGTTGGGTATACCTCCTGTCTCAGATCCGAAAGCAATAAGGGATTGTTTCTGGAATCGGGTCCTTTCTCGAGGAAAAGTTTCTCTCGAAAGAATTGAGTGGGAGGATGGTGGAGACTTGATGAGGTTATTGAACCTTCTCTTCAACTAGTGTGTGGCAGGGCACAGGAAGTTGTTCCTGTGGCACCTACACCAATTGAAGTGGAAGCTTATGATAGTGATCATGAAACTTCAGATCAAGTCACTACCAAACCTCGTGGGATGACAAGGATGCGTACTACTTCAGAGTGGTACGTAATCCTGTCTTGGAAGTCATGTTGCTAGACAACAATGAACCTACGAGCTATGGAGAAGCAATGGTGGGCCCGGATTCTGATAAATGGCTCGAGGCCATAAAATCCGAGAGAGGATCCATGTATGAAAACAAAGTGTAGACTTTGGAAGAACTACTTGATGGTCGTAAGGCTGTTAGGTACATATGGATTTTAAAAGGAAGACGGACAATGATGGTAAGTATCACCATTAAGAAAGCTCGACTTGTCGTTAAGATGTTTTCCGACAAGTTCAAGGAGTTGACTACGATGAGACTTTCTCACTCGTAGCGATGCTGGGAGTCTGTTGGAATTATATTAGCGATTACTGCATTATTTATGAAATCTTGCAGATAGGATATCAAAACATTGTTTCCTCGACGTTTTTCTTGAGGAAAGGTTGTATGTGATACAACCGGAAGGTTTTGTCAATCCTGAAAGATGCTAATAAGTATGCAAAGCTCCAACAATCCTTCTAAGGACTGGAGTGAGCATCTCAGAGTTGGAATGTATGGTTTGATGAGATGATCAAAGATTTTGGGTGTATACAAAGTTTATGAGAAACTTGTATTTCCAAAGAAGTGAGTGGGAGCACTATAGAATTTTTGATGAGTATATGTTGTTAACATATTGATGATCGGAAATAACGTAGAATTTCTGGAAAGCATGTAGGGTTATTTGAAAAGTGTTTTTCAATGGAAAGCCTGGATTAAGCTACTTGAACATTGAGCATCAAGATCTATAAGGATAGATAAAAACGCTTAATGGTACTTCCAAATGAGCACATACCTTGACATAATCTTGAAGGTGTTCAAGATGGATCAGTCAAAGAAGGAGTTCTTGCCTGAGTTGTAAGGTATGAAGTTAAGACTTAAAGCTCGACCACGGCAGAATAGAGAGAAAGGACGAAGGTCGTCCCCTATGCTTAAGACATAGGCTCTACAGTATGCTATCCTGTGTACCGCACCTGAAATGTGCCTTGCCATGAGTCAGTCAAGGGGTACAAGAGTGATCTAAGAATGGAACACAGGACAGCGGTCAAATTTATCCTTAGTAACTAGTGGACTAAGGAATTTTCTCGATTATGGAGGTGGTAAAAGAGTTCGTCGTAAAGGGTTACGCCGATGCAAACTTTGACACTAATCCAGATTATTTTGAGTAGTAAACTCGATTCGTATAGTAGAACAGTTATTTGGAATAGCTCCAAATGTAGCGTAGTAGTTGCATCTACAAGATGACATAGAGATTTGCGAAGTACATACGGATCTGAAAGATTCAGACCCGTTGACTATAACATCTCTCACAAGCATAACATGATCAAACCCAGAACTCATCGAGTGTTAATCACATGGTAATGTGAACTAGATTATTGACTCTAGTAAACTCTTTGGGTGTTAGTCACATGGGGATGTGACCTTGAGTGTTAATCACATATCGATGTGAACTGGATTATTGACTCTAGTGCAAGTGGGAGACTGTTGGAAATATGCCCTAGAGGCAATAATAAATTAGTTATTATTATATTTCCTTGTTCATGATAATCGTTTATTATCCATGCTAGAATTGTATTAATAGGAAACTCAGATACATGTGTGGATACATAGACAACACCATGTCCCTAGTAAGCCTCTAGTTGACTAGCTCATTGATCAATAGATGGTTACGGTTTCCTGACCATGGACATTGGATGTCATCGATAACGGGATCACATCATTAGGAGAATGATGTGATGGACAAGACCCAATCCTAAGCCTAGCACAAGATCATGTAGTTCGTATGCTAAAGCTTTTCTAATGTCAAGTATCGTTTCCTTAGACCATGAGATTGTGCAACTCCCGGATACCGTAGGAGTGGTTTGGGTGTGCCAAACGTCACAACGTAACTGGGTGGCTATAAAGATACACTACAGGTATCTCCGAAAGTGTCTGTTGGGTTGGCACGAATCGAGACTGGGATTTGTCACTCCGTGTAAACGGAGAGGTATCTCTGGGCCCACTCGGTAGGACATCATCATAATGTGCACAATGTGATAAAGGAGTTGATCACGGGATGATGTGTTACGGAAAGAGTAAAGAGACTTGCCGGTAATGAGATTGAACAAGGTATCGGATACCGACGATCGAATCTCGGGCAAGTACAATACCGCTAGACAAAGGGAATTGAATACGGGATTGATCGAATCCTCGATATCGTGGTTCATCCGATGAGATCAACGAGGAACATGTGGGAACCAACATGGGTATCCAGATCCCGCTGTTTGTTATTGACCGGAGAACGTCTCGGTCATGTCTGCATGGTTCCCGAACCCGTAGGGTCTACACACTTAAGGTTCGGTGACGCTAGGGTTATAGAGATATTAGTATGCGGTAACCCGAAAGTTGTTCGGAGTCCCGGATGAGATCCCGGACATCACGAGGAGTTCCAGAATGGTCCGGAGGTAAAGATTTACATATGGGAAGTCTTGTTTTGGTCGCCGGAAAAGTTTCGCGCATTATCGGTATTGTACCGGGAGTACCGAAAGGGGTCTAGGGGTCCACCAAGGGGGTCCACCTGCCCCGGGGGGCCACATGGGCTGTAGGGGTGTGCGCCTTGGCCTATATGGGCCAAGGGCACCAGCCCCAAGAGGCCCATGCGCCAAGAGATAAGGGAAAGGAAGAGTCCTAAAGGGGGAAGGCACCTCCTAGGTGCCTTGGGGAGGATGGACTCCTCCCTGGCCGCACCCTTCCTTGGAGGAAGGGCCAAGGCTGCGCCCCCCCTCTCCCTTGGCCCTATATATAGTGGGGGGAAGGGAGGGCAGCAACACCTAAGCCCTGGAGCCTCCCTCTCCCTCCCATGACACATCTCCCTCCTCCCGCAGCGCTTGGCGAAGCCCTGTTGGAATCCCGCTACTTCCACCACCATGCCGTCGTGCTGTTGGATCTCCATCAACCTCTCCTCCCCCCTTGCTGGATCAAGAAGGAGGAGACGTCGTTGCTCCGTACGTGTGTTGAACGCGGAGGTGCCGTCCATTCGGCGCTAGGATCATCGGTGATTTGGATCACGACGAGTACGACTCCATCAACCCCGTTCTCTTGAACGCTTCCGCGCGCGATCTACAAGGGTATGTAGATCCACTCCTCCCTCGTAGCTAGATGACTCCATAGATTGATCTTGGTGACACGTAGGAAAATTTTGAATTATTGCTACGTTCTCCAACAATATGACGGGGTGGCCTTCCAGCGCCCTACAGGTGCTGGTTCCTGTTCGTCTCCTACATCGTCGTCCATGCCGTCGATGTCTTCGGAGCTGAAGTCAAGCATGTCGGTTAGATCGTCGATAGTGGCTACAAAGTGGGTGGTGGGTGGGCTTTGAATTTCCTCATCGTCCGTTATTCCACCCTCGCTGACCGTAGTCTGGCCAGGGCTCTCCTGATAAGGAGAGAGACTCAAGAGAATTTAGGATGTCGCCAAAAGGCGAATGCTGGAAGATGTCTGCAGCGGTGAACTCCATTATCGGCGCCCAATCGGATTCGATTGGCAGGGGCGCGGGGGGTTCGGAGTCCGGGGAGGAGTCCGGATCCTCGGAGTCACAGGTAGTGCAGAGTGCGGGGCTAGCGTTCGGCTCGATCGCCTCTGAGATCGCAGCCCCTGAGGCGGCGTCCAACCACTGATCCTCGATCGACGCAGTAGGTTCCAAATCAATGGTCGAAACCGATGCGTATGCGGCCTCCAAGGCGCTGTTCGGCGGCAGAGCTATATCATGCCCATCGAGACAGTGCGGCGCGCTTGGCTGTGGCTCGAATTCGTCGAAGATCAATTCCCCGTGGATGTCAGCCGTGTAGTTTAGGCTTCCAAACCTGACCTGATGGCCAGGGGCGTAGCTTTCGATCTGCTCCAGGTGGCCGAGTGAATTGGCCCGCAGAGCGAAGCCGCCGAAGACGAAGATCTGTCCTGGGAGAAAAGTCTCACCCTGGACCGTATCGTTGTTGATGATCAAAGGAGCCATCGGGCCTAAAGGCGACGACACAGAGGAACTCTCAATGAAAGCACCAATGTCGGTGTCAAAACCGGCGGATCTCGGGTAGGGGGTCCCGAACTGTGCGTCTAGGCCGGATGGGAACAGGAGGCGGGGAGCACTTTGTTTTACCCAGGTTCGGGCCCTCTCGATGGAGGTAATACCCTACTCCTGCTTGATTAATATTGATGATATGGGTAGTACAAGAGTAGATCTACCACGAGATCAAGGAGGCTAAACCCTAGAAGCTAGCCTATGGTATGATTGTTGTGTATGGAGTTGATTGCCTATGGACTACAACCCTCCGGTTTATATAGACATCGGATAGGGTTAGGGTTACATAAAGTCGGTTACAATGGTAGGGGATCTTGAATATCCGCATCACCAAGCTTGCCTTGCACGCCAAGGAAAGTCCCATCCGGACACGGGACAAAGTATTCAATCTTGTATCTTCATAGTCCAGGAGTCCGGCTGAAGGTATAGTCCAGCTACCCGAACACCCCCTAATCCAGGACTCCCTCAATGTTGCTATTGCTTTCTTCATGACTTATACATGTTCCTATGACTAGGAGATTATGCAACTCCCGTTTACCGGAGGAACACTTTGTGTGCTACCAAACGTCACAACGTAACTGGGTGATTATAAAGGTGCTCTACAGGTGTCTCCGAAGGTACTTGTTGAGTTGGCATATTTCGAGATTAGGATTTGTCACTCCGATTGTCGGAGAGGTATCTCTGGGCCCACTCGGTAATGCACATCACTATAAGCCTTGCAAGCAATGTAACTAATGAGTTAGTTACGGGATGATGTATTACGGAACGAGTAAAGAGACTTGTCGGTAACGAGATTGAACTAGGTATTGAGATACCGACGATCGAATCTCGGGCAAGTAACATACCGATGACAAAGGGAACAACATATGTTGTTATGCGGTTTGACCAATAAAGATCTTCGTAGAATATGTGTGAGCTAATATGAGCATCCAGGTTCTGCTATTGGTTATTGACCAGAGACGTGTCTCGGTCATGTCTACACAGTTCTCGAACCCGTAGGGTCCGCACGCTTAAATTTCGGTGACGGTCGGTATTATGAGTTTATGTGATTTGATATACCGAAGGTAGTTCGGAATCCCAGATGAGATCGGGGACATGATGAAGAGTCTCGAAATGGTCGAGGCGTAAAGATTGATATATTGGACGACTATGTTCGGACACCGGAAAGGTTCCGGAAGGTTTCGGACATATATCGGAGTACCGGGGGTTACCGGAACCCCCCAGGAGCTTAATGGGCCTACATGGGCCTTAGTGGAAATAGAGGGAAGCAAGGAGAGTGTGGGGCACGCCCCCCAAGGCCCAAACCGAATTGGTTTAGGGCAAGGGGGGCCGGCCCCCTCTTTCCTTCTCCTCCTCTCCCTTTCCTTCCCCCTCTCCTACTCCTACTAGGAATAGGAGGAGTCCTACTCCTAGTGGGAGTAGGACTCCCCCTTGACGTGCCTCTCCCTGGCCGGCCGCCTCCTCCCCCTTGCTCCTTTATATACAGGGGCAGGGGGCACCCCATAGACACACAAGTTGATTTGTTGATCTCTCCCAGCCGTGTGCGGTGCCCCCCTCCACCATATTCCACCTCGGTCATATCGTAGTGGTGCTTAGGCGAAGCCCTGCATCGGTAGCAACATCATCACCGTCATCACGCCGTCGTGCTGACGGAACTCTCCTGTGAAGCTCTGCTGGATCGGAGTTCGTGGGACGTCATTGAGCTGAACATGTGCTGAACTCGAAGGTGCCGTACGTTCGGTACATGGATCGGTCGGATCATGAAGACGTACGACTACATCAACCGCGTTGTCCTAACGCTTCCGCTTTCGGTCTAGGAGGGCACGTGGACAACACTCTCCCCTCTCGTTGCTATGGATCACCATGATCTTGCGTGTGCGTAGGATTTTTTTTGAAATTACTACGTTCCCCAATAGGAGAGGCATAAGCTAACATACTTTCTCTTCTTGGATCATATGCACTTATGATTGGAACTCTAGCAAGCATCCGCAACTACTAAATATCAATAAGGTAAAACCCAACCATAGCATTATAAGGCATCAAGTCCTCTTTACTCCCATATGCAAACAACATACTTACTCAGGTCTGTGCTTCTGTCACTCATGCCACCCACCATAAGCAAATCATGAACATATTGCAAACCCTACAGCGGGGATCCCTCACGCTTGCGTCACACGAAGAGCACCATAGGACAACACCAATAATAAAACATGCAACTCAAACCAATCACGATCATTGCTACCTCTTGAGCACTGCATTGGATTTCCCCAAAGAGGAAAGGATGATGCAACAAAGTAGCGTAAGTATTTCCCTCAGTTTTTGAGAAACAAGGTATCAATCCAGTAGGAGGTTGCACGCGCGTCCCTAGTACCTGCACAAAACAAATAACTCCTCGCAACCAACGCGATAAGGGGTTGTCAATCCCTTCAAGTCACTTACGAGAGTGAGATCTGATAGATATGATAAGATAATATTTTTGGTATTTTTGTGATAAAGATGCAAAGTAAAATAAAGGCAAAGTAAAAAAGCAAAGGAAATAACTAAGTATTGGAAGATTAATATGATGAAGATAGACCCGGGGGCCACAGGTTTCACTAGTGGCTTCTCTCAAGAGCATAAGTATTTTACGGTGGGTGAACGAATTACTGTTGAGCAATTGACAGAATTGAGCATAGTTATGAGAATATCTAGGTATGATCATGTATATAGGCATCACCTCCGAGACAAGTAGACCGACTCCCGCCTTCATCTACTACTATTACTCCACTCATCGACCGCTATCCAGCATGCATCTAGAGTATTAAGTTCATGAAAACAGAGTAACGCCTTAAGCAAGATGACATGATGTAGAGGGATAAATTCATGCAATATGATAAAAAAAACCATCTTGTTATCCTCGATCGCAACAATACAATACGTGCCTTTCTGCCCCTACTGTCATTGGGAAAGGACACCGCAAGATTGAACCCAAAGCTAAGCACTTCTCCCATTGCAAGAAATATCAATCTAGTAGGCCAAACCAAACTGATAATTCGAAGAGACTTGCAAAGATAACCAATCATACATGAAAGAATTCAGAGAAGATTCAAATATTGTTCTTAGATAACCTTGATCATAAACCCACAATTCATCGATCTCAACAAACACACCGCAAAGAGAAGATTACATGAATAGATCTCCACAAGAGAGGGGGAGAACATTGTATTGAGATCCAAAAAGAGAGAAGAAGCCATCTAGCTAATAACTATGGACCCGAAGGTCTGAGGTAAACTACTCACACTTCATCGGAGAGGCTATGGTGTTGATGTAGAAGCCCTCCGTGATGGATGCCCCTCTGGCGGAGCTCCGGAACAGGCCCCAAGATGGGATCTCATGGATACAGGAAGTTACGGCGGTGGAATTAGGGTTTTGGCTCCGTCTCTGATCGTTTGGGGGTACGTAGGTATATATAGGAGGAAGGAGTACGTCGGTGGAGCAACAGGGGGCTCACGAGGGTGGAGGGCGCGCCTGGGGGGGGGTAGGTGTGCTCCCTACCTCGTGGCCTCCTCCTTTGTTTCTTGACATAGGGTCCAAGTCTCCTGGATCATGTCTGGCGAGAAAATCACGTTCCCGAAGGTTTCATTCCGTTTGGACTCCGTTTGATATTCATTTTCTTCGAAACCCTAAAATAGGCAAAAAACAGCAATTCTGGGCTGGGCCTCCGGTTAATAGGTTAGTCCCAAAAATAATATAAAAGTGGATAATAAAGCCCAATAATGTCCAAAACAGTAGATAATATAGCATGGAGCAATCAAAAATTATAGATACGTTGGAGACGTATCAAGCATCCCCAAGCTTAATTCCTGCTCGTCCTCGAGTAGGTAAATGATAAAACAGAATTTTTGATGTGGAATGATACTTGGCATAATTTCAATGTAATTCTTCTTAACTGTGGCATGAATATTTAGATCCAAAAGATTCAAGATAAAAGTTCATATTGACATAAAAATAATAATACTTCAAGCATACTAACTAAGCAATTATGTTTTCTCAAAATAACATGGCAAAAGAAAGTTCATCCCTACAAAATCATATAGTTTAGTCATGCTCCATTCTCGTCACACAAGAATGCTCTCATCATGCACAACCTCGATGACAAGCCAAGCAATTGTTTCATACATTAGTAATCCCAAACCTATAAACTTTCATGCAATATATGAGCGCGAGCCATGGACATAGCATTATGGGTGGAATAGAATATGATGATGGGGGTTATGTGGAGAAGACAAAAATGGAGAAAGTCTCACATCAACGAGGCTAATCAATGGGCTATGGAGATGCACATCGATTGATGTTAATGCAAGGAGTAGGGATTGCCATGCAATGGATGCACTAGAGCTATAAATGTATGAAAGCTCAACAAAAGAAACTAAGTGGGTGTGCATCCAACTTGCTTGCTCACGAAGACCTAGGGCACTTGAGGAGGCCCATTGTTGGAATATACATGCCAAGTTCCATAATGAAAATTCCCACTAGTATATGAAAGTGACAAAACAAAAGACTCTCTATCATGAAGATTATGGTGCTACTTTGAAGCACAAGTGTGGCAAATGATAGTAGCATTGTCCCTTCTCTATTTTTCTCTCATTTTTTTAGGCCTTCTCTTTTTTTGGCCTTTCTCTTCTTTTTTTTCTTTTTTTTAATTCCTCACTTGGGACAATGCTCTAGAAAATGATGATCATCACACTTCTATTTATTTACAACTCAATGATTACAACTCGATGCTAGAACAAAAGATGACTCTATATGAATGCCTCCGGCGGTGTATCGGGATATGCAATGAATCAAGTGTGACATGTATGAAAATTATGAATGGTGGCTTTGCCACAAATACTATGTCAACTACATGATCATGCTAAGCAATATGACAATGATGAATGTGTCATGATAACAGGAATGGTGGAAAGTTGCATGGCAATATATCTCGGAATGGCTATGGAAATGCCATAATAGGTAGGTATGGTGGCTGTTTTGAGGAAGATATAAGGAGGTTTATGTGTGAAAGAGTGTATCATATCACGGGGTTTGGATGCACCGGCGAAGTTTGCACCAACTCTCAATGTGAGAAAGGGCAATGCACGGTACCGAAGAGGCTAGCAATGATGGAAGGGTGAGAGTGCGTATAATCCATGGACTCAACATTAGTCATAAAGAACTCACATACTTATTGCAAAAATCTACAAGTCATCAAAAACCAAGCACTACGCGCATGCTCCTAGGGGGATAGATTGGTAGGAAAAGATCATCGCTCGTCCCCGACCGCCACTCATAAGGAGGACAATCAAAGAACACATCATGTTTCAAATTTGTTACATAACATTTACCATACGTGCATGCTATGGGACTTGCAAACTTCAACATAGGAACTTCTCAAATTCACAACTACTCAACTAGCACGACTTTGATATTATTACCTCCATATCTCAAAACAATCATCAATCATCAAACTTCTCTTAGTATTCAAAACACTCATAAGAATTTTTTACTAATCTTGAATACCTAGCATATTAGGATTATTTAAGCAAATTACCATGGCATTTAAGACTCTCAAAATAATCTAAGTGAAGCATGAGAGATCAATAGTTTCTATAAAACAAATCCACCACTGTGCTCTAAAAGATATAAGTGAAGTACTAGAGCAAAACTATATAACTCAAAAGATATAAGCGAAGCACATAGAGTATTCTAACAAATTCCAAATCATGTATGTCTCTCTCAAAAGGTGTCTACAGCAAGGATGATTGTGGTAAACTAAAAAGCAAAGACTCAAATCATACAAGACGCTCCAAGGAAAACACATATCATGTGGTGAATAAAAATATAGCTCCAAGTAAAGTTACCGATAGAAGTAGACGAAAGAGGGGATGCCTTCCGGGGCATCCCCAAGCTTTGGCTTTTAGGTGTACTTAGATTATCTTGGGGGTGCCATGGGCATCCCCAAGCTTAGGCTCTTGCAACTCCTTGTTCCATAATCCATCAAATCTTTACCCAAAACTTGAAAACTTCACAACACAAAACTCAAAGTAGAAAATCTCGTGAGCTCCGTTAGTGAAAGAAAACAAAAGACCACTTCAAGGTAATGTAATGAACTCATTCTTTATTTATATTGGTGTTAAACCTACTGTATTCCAACTTCTGTATGGTTTATAAACTATTTTACTAGCCATAGATTCATCAAAATAAGCAAACAACACACGAAAAACAGAATCTATCAAAAACAGAACAGTCTGTAGTAATCTGTAGCTAGCGCAAGATCTGGAACCCCAAAAATTATAAAATAAATTTCTGGACGTGAGGAATTTATCTATTAATCATATGCAAAAATAATTAACTAAATAGCAATTTCAAAATAAAAATGGCAGCAGTTCTCCTGAGCGCTAAAGTTTCTGTTTTTTACAGCAAGATATCAAGACTTTCCCCAAGTCTTCCCAACGGTTCTACTAGGCACAAACACTAATTAAACACAAAAAACACAAACAAAACAGAGGCTAGCTAAATTATTTATTAATAAACAGGAGCAAAAAGTAAGGAATAAAAATAAAATTGGGTTGCCTCCCAACAAGCGCTATCGTTTAACGCCCCTAGCTAGGCATAAAAAGGCAAGGATAGATCTAGGTCTTGCCATATTTGGTAGGCAATCCATAAGTGGATCTCATAATAGATTCATAAGGTAATTTAATTTTCTTTCTAGGAAAGTGTTCCATGCCTTTCCTTAACGGAAATTGGAATATAATATTTCCTTCCTTCATATCAATAATTGCACCAATCGTTCTAAGGAAAGGTCTACCAAGAATAATAGGACATGAAGGATTGCAATCTATGTCAAGAACGATAAAATCTATGGGAACATAATTCCTATTTGCAACAATAAGAACATCATTAATTTTCCCATAGGTTTCTTAATAGTGGAATCTGCAAGGTGCAAGTTTAGAGAGCAATCATCAAAATCACGGAAACCTAACAAATCACACAAAGTCTTTGGAATCGTGGAAACACTAGCACCCAAATCACATAAAGCATAGAACTCATGATCTTTAATCTAAATTTTAATAGTTGGTTCCCACTCATCATAAAGTTTTCTAGGTATAGAAACTTCCAACTCAAGTTTTTCTTCATAAGATTGCATCAAGGCATCAACGATATGTTTAGTAAACGCTTTATTTTGACTATAAGCATGAGGAGAATTTAGACGGATTGCAACAAGGAAATACAATCAATCAAAGAGCAATTTTCATAATTAAATTACTTGAAATCCATAATAGTGGGTTTAGCAACATCTAGGGTTTTAATTTCTTTGATCCCACTTTCATCAATTTTAGCATCAAGATCTAAAAACTCTGAATTTTGGGAACGCATTCTAGGTAAAGGTGGATCATATTCAGTCCCATCATTATCAAGATTCATATTCCAAAATAAAGATTTAATAGGGGACACATCAATAACTTTTATATCTTCATCTTTATTTTCATAGGAACTAGAAGAACACGCTCTTATAAAGGCATCTTTCTTAGCACGCATCCTAGCGGTTCTTTCTTTGCACTCATCAATGGAAATTCTCATGGCTCTGAGAGACTCATTGATATCATGCTTAGGTGGAATAGATCTTAGTTTCAAAGAATCAACATCAAGAAAAATTCTATCAACGTTCCTAGCCAAATCATCAATCTTAAGCAATTTTTCTTCAATCAAAGCACTGAAATTCTTTTGCGAAGTAATAAATTCTTTAATATTAGATTCAAAATCAGAGGGCATGTTATTATAATTTCCATAAGAATTTTTGTAGGAATTACCATAATTATTAGAGGGATTACCAGGATAAGGCCTAGGATTAAAATTTCCTCTATACGCGTTGTTACCAAAATTATTCCTACCAACAAAATTCACATCCATAGATTCATTATTATTCTCAATCAAACTAGACAAGGGCATATCATTAGGATCAAAAGAAACACTCTTACTAGCAAATAATTTCATAAGTTCATCCATCTTTCCACTCAAAACATTAATTTCTTCTATCGCATGCACCTTTTTATTAGTAGATCTTTCAGTATGCCATTGAGAATAATTAACCATAATATTATCTAGGAGTTTAGTAGCTTCTCCTAAAGTGATTCCATAAAAGTGCCTCCCGTGGCCGAATCTAAAATATTTCTAGAAGCAAAATTCAACCCGGCATAAAATTTTTGTATAATCATCCACAAATTCAAACCATGAGTAGGTCAATTACGTATCATTAATTTCATCCTCTCCCAAGCTTGTGCAACATGTTCATGATCAAGTTGCTTAAAATTCATAATATCGTTTCTAAGGGAGATGATCTTAGCTGGAGGAAAATACTTAGAGATAAAAGCATCTTTGCACTTGTTCCAAGAATCAATACTATTTTTAGGCAAAGACGAAAACCAAGCTTTAGCACGATCTCTAAGCGAAAAAGGAAATAGCTTCAATTTAACAATATCGTTGTCCACATCTTTCTTATTTTTCATATCACACAAATCAACGAAGCTATTTAGTTGGGTAGTGGCATCTTCACTAGGAAGGCCGGAAAACGGATCTTTCATGACAAGATTCAGCAAAGCGGCATTAATTTCACAAGATTCAGCATCAGTAAGAGGAGCAATCTAAGTGCTAATAAAATCATTGTTGTTGGTATTGGTAAAGTCACACAATTTAGTGTTATCTTGAGCCAAGCAATCCAACACACAAGCAAACAAAAAGCAAGCGGGCAAAAAGAGGCAAATAGAGAAAGAGAGGGAGGATAGAGAGAGAGGGCGAATAAAACGGCAAGGGTGAAGTGGGGGAGAGGAAAATGAGAGGCAAATGGCAAATAATGTAATGCGGGAGATAAGGGTTGTGATGGGTACTTGGTATGTTGACTTTTGCGTAGACTCCCCGGCAACGGCGCCAGAAATGGCTCGTTGTCGGGAGTCAAATCTTGACTTGCGCGAACCTCCCCGGCAACGGCGCCAGAAATTCTTCTTGCTACCTCTTGAGCACTACGTTGGATTTCCTTGAAGAGGAAAGGATGATGCAGCAAAGTAGCATAAGAATTTCCTTAGTTTTTGAGAACCAAGGTATCAATCCAGTAGGAGGTTGAGCGCGCGTCCCTAGTACCTGCACAAAACAAATAACTCCTCGCATCCAACGCGATAAGGGGTTGTCAATCCCTTCACGGTCACTTATGAGAGTGAGATCTGATAGATATGATAAGATAATATTTTTGGTGTTTTTGTGATAAAGATGCAAAGTAAAATAAAGGCAAAGTAAAAAAGCAAAGTAAATAACTAAGTATTGGAAGATTAATATGATGAAGATAGACCCCGGGGCCATAGGTTTCACTAGTGGCTTCTCTCAAGAGCATAAGTATTTTACGGTGGGTGAACGAATTACTGTTGAGCAATTGACAGAATTGAGCATAGTTATGAGAATATCTAGGTATGATCATGTATATAGGCATCACGTCCGAGACAAGTAGATCGACTCCTTCCTGCATCTACTACTATTACTCCACTCATCGACCGCTATCCAGCATGCATCTAGAGTATTAAGTTCATGAAAACAGAGTAATGCCTTAAGCAAGATGACATGATGTAGAGGGATAAATTCGTGCAATATGATAAAAACCCCATCTTGTTATCCTCGATGGCAACAATACAATACATGCCTTGCTGCCCCTACTTTCACTGGGAAAGGACACCGCAAGATTGAACCCAAAGCTAAGCACTTCTCCCATTGCAAGAAAGATCAATCTAGTAGGGCAAACCAAACTGATAATTTGAAGATACTTGCAAAGATAACCAATCATACATAAAAGAATTCAGAGAAGATTCAAATATTGTTCTTAGATAATCTTGATCATAAACCCACAATTCATCGATCTCAACAAACACACCACAAAAAGAAGATTACATCAAATAGATCTCCACAAGAGAGGGGGAGAACATTGTATTGAGATCCAAAAAGAGAGAAGAAGCCATCTAGCTAATAACCATGGACCCGAAGGTCTGAGGTAAACTACTCACACTTCATCGGAGAGGCTATGGTGTTGATGTAGAAGCCCTCCGTGATGGATGCCCTCTCTGGCGGAGCTCCGGAACAGGCCCCAAGATGGGATCTCGTGGACACAGGAAGTTACGGTGGAGGAATTAGGGTTTTGGCTCCGTCTCTGATCGTTTGGGGGTACGTAGGTATATATAGGAGGAAGGAGTACGTCGGTGGAGCAACAGGGGGCCCACGAGGGTGGAGGGCGCGCCTGGGGGGGGGTAGGTGCGCCCCCTACCTCGTGGCCTCCTTTGTTTCTTGACGTAGGGTCCAAATCTCCTGGATCATGTTCGGCGAGAAAATCACGTTCCCGAAGGTTTCATTCCGTTTGGCCTCCGTTTGATATTCCTTTTCTTCGAAACCCTAAAATAGGCAAAAAACAGCAATTTTGGGCTGGGCCTCCGGTTAATAGCTTAGTCCCGAAAATAATACAAAAGTGGATAATAAAGCCCAATAATGTCCAAAATAGTAGATAATATAGCATGGAGCAATAAAAAATTATAGATACGTTGGAGACGTATCAATCATCAATTAACCCATAGGACAAAATGGATCCACTCAAACATCATAGGATAGCCATACATCATTGGGAAATAATATATAGCGTTGAGTGATGTCTACTACACAACCTTCTTCTTGTAGACGTTGTTGGGCCTCCAAGTGCAGAGGTTTGTAGGACAGTAGCAAATTTCCCTCAAGTGGATGACCTAAGGTTTATCAATCCATTAGAGGCGTAGGATGAAGATGGTCTCTCTCAAGCAACCCTGCAACCAAATAACAAAGAGTCTCTTGTGTCCCCAACACACCCAATACAATGGTAAATTGTATAGGTGCACTAGTTCGGCGAAGAGATGGTGATACAAGTGGTATATGGATGGTAGATAATGGTTTTTGTAGTCTGAAAATATAAAAACAGCAAGGTAACTAATGATAAAAGTGAGCACAAACGGTATTGCAATGCTAGGAAACAAGGCCTAGGGTTCATACTTTCACTAGTGCAAGTTCTCTCAACAATAATAACATAATTGGATCACATAACTATCCCTCAACATGCAACAAAGAGTCACTCCAAAGTCACTAATAGCGGAGAACAAACGAAGAGATTATGGTAGGGTACGAAACCACCTCAAAGTTATTCTTTCCAATCAATCCATTGGGCTATTCCTATAAGTGTCACAAACAGCCCTAGAGTTCGTACTAGAATAACACCTTAAGACACAAATCAACCAAAACCCTAATGTCACCTAGATACTCCAATGTCACCTCAAGTATCCGTGGGTATGATTATACGATATGCATCACACAATCTCAAATTCATCTATTCAACCAACACATAGAACCTCAAAGAGTGCCCCAAAGTTTCTACCGGAGAGTCAAGACGAAAACATGTGCCAACCGCTATGCATAGATTCCCAAGGTCACGGAACCCGCAAGTTGATCACCAAAACATACATCAAGTGGATCATAGAATACCCCATTGTCACCACAGGTATCCCATGCAAGACATACATCAAGTGTTCTCAAATCCTTAAAGACTCAATCCGATAAGATAACTTCCAAGGGAAAACTCAATCCATTACAAGAGAGTAGAGGGGGAGAAACATCATAAGATCCAACTATAATAGCAAAGCTCGCGATACATCAAGATCGTACCACCTCAAGAACACGAGAGAGAGAGATCAAACACATAGCTACTGGTACATACCCTCAGCCCCGAGGGAGAACTACTCCCTCCTCGTCATGGAGAGCACCGGGATGATGAAGATGGCCACCGGAGAGGGATTGCCTCCTCCGGTAGGGTGCCAGAACGGGTCTAGATTGGTTTTTGGTGGTTAAGGAGGCTTCTGGCGGCGGAACTCCCGATCTATTGTGCTCCCTGAAGTTTTTAGAGTATATGGGTATATATGGGAGGAAGAAGTACGTCGGTGGACCTCCGGGCTGTCCATGAGGCAGGGGCGCGCCCAGGGGGGTGGGTGCGCCCCCCACCCTCGTGGGCATCCCGGGACTCTCCTGGTCCAACTCCGATACTCAGTGGGCTTCTTCTGGTCCAAAAATAAGTTCCCTGAAGTTTCGGGTCAATTGGACTCCGTTTGATTTTCCTTTTCTGTGATACTCTAAAACAAGAAAAAAACAGAAACTGGCACTGGGCTCTGGGTTAATAAGTTAGTCCCAAAAATAATATAAAAGTGTATAATAAAGCCCATAAACATCCAAAACAGATAATATAATAGCATGGAACAATCAAAAATTATAGATACGTTGGAGACGTACCAGCATCCCCAAGCTTAATTCCTGCTCGTCCTCGAGTAGATAAATGATAAAAACAGAATTTTTGATTTGGAATGCTACCTAACATATTCATCATGTATTTCTCTTTATTGTAGCAAGAATATTCAGATCCATAAGATTCAAGACAAAAGTTTAATATTGACATAAAAATAATAATACTTCAAGCATACTAACTAACCAATCATGTCTTCTCAAAATAAATGGCCAAAGAAAGTTCATCCCTACAAAATCATATAGTGTAGTCATGCTCCATTTTCGTCACACAAGAATGCTCTCATTATGCACAACCCCGATGACAAGCCAGGCAATCGTTTCATACTTTAGTAATGTCAAACTTTATAAACCTTCATGCAATACATGAGCGTGAGCCATGGATATAGCACTATCGGTGGAATAGAGTATACTGATGGGAGTTATGTGGAGAAGACAAAAAAAGAGAAAGTCTCACATCAACGAGGCTAATCAATGAGCTATGTAGATGCCCACCGATTGATGTTAATGCAAGGAGTAGGGATTGCCATGCAACAGATGCACTAGAGCTATAAATGTATGAAATCTCAACAAAAGAAACTAGTGGGTGTGCATCCAACTTGCTTACTCACGAAGACCTAGGGCACTTGAGGAGGCCCATTGTTGGAATATACAAGCCAAGTTCTATAATGAAAAATTCCCACTAGTATATGAAAGTGACAAAACAAAAGACTCTCTATCATGAAGATTATGGTGCTACTTTGAAGCACAAGTGTGGCAAAGGATAGTAGCATTGTCCCTTCTCTCTTTTTCTCTCTTTTTTGGGCCTTCTCTTCTTCTTTTTATGGCCTATCTCTCCCTTTTTTTTAATTCCTCACTTGGGACAATGCTCTAGAAAATGATGATCATCACACTTCTATTTATTTACAACTCAATGATAACAACTCGATGCTAGAACAAAAGATGACTCTATATGAATGCCTCCGGCGGTGTACTGGGATATGCAATGAACCAAGAGTGACATGTATGAAACAATTATGAATGGTGGCTTTGCCACAAATACTATGTCAACTACATGATCATGCTAAGCAATATGACAATGATGAATGTGTCATGATAAACGGAATGGTGGAAAGTTGCATGGCAATATATCTCGGAATGGCTATGGAAATGCCATAATAGGTAGGTGTGGTGGCTGTTTTGAGGAAGATATAAGGAGGTTTATGTGTGAAAGAGTGTATCATATCACGGGGTTTGGATGCATCGGCGAAGTTTGCACCAACTCTCAATGTGAGAAAGGGCAACGCACGGTACCGAAGAGGCTAGCAATGATGGAAGGGTGAGAGTGCGTATAATCCATGGACTCAACATTAGTCATAAATAACTCACATACTTATTGCAAAAATCTACAAGTCATCAAAAACCAAGCACTATGTGCATGCTCCTAGGGGGATAGATTGGTAGGAAAAGACCATCGCTCATCCCCGACCGCCACTCATAAGGAGGACAATCAAAGAACACCTTATGTTTCAAATTTGTTACATAACGTTTACCATACGTGCATGATACGGGACTTGCAAACTTCAACACAAGTATTCCACAAATTCACAACTACCCAACTAGCACAACTTTGATATCACTATCTCCATATCTCAAAACAATCGTCAAGTATCAAACTTCTCTTAGTATTCAATGCACTTATATGAAAGTTTCTATTATATCCCTCTTGGATGCCCATCATATTACGACTAGTTTCATAGCCAAAGAAAATTACCATGCTGTTTAGGACTCTCAAAATAATATAAGTGAAGCATGAGAGTTCATTTATTTCTATAAAATAAAACCACCACTGTGCTCTAAAAGGATATAAGTGAAGCACTAGAGCAAATGACAAACTACTTCGAAAGATATAAGTGAAGATCAATGAGTAGTCAAATAATTATGCAACTATGTGAAGACTCTCTAACATTTAAGAATTTCAGATCTTGGTATTTTATTCAAACAGAAAGCAAAACAAAAGAAAATAAAATGACGCTCCAAGCAAAACACATATCATGTTGTAAATAAAAATATAGCTCCAAGTAAAGTTACCGATGAATGAAGACTGAGGGAGTCCTGGATTAGGGGGTCTCCGGATAGCCGGACTATCTCCATTGGCCGGACCGATAGACTATGAAGATACAAGATTGAAGACATCGTCTCGTGTCCGGATGGGACTCTACTTGGCATGGAAGGCAAGCTAGGCAATACGTATATTGATATCTCCTCCTTTATAACTGACCTTGTGTAACCCTAACCCTCTCCGGTGTCTATATAAACCGAAGGGTTTTAGTCCGTAGGACAACAATCACAACATACAATCATACCGTAGGCTAGCTTCTAGGGTTTAACCTCTCTCATCTCGTGGTAGATCTACTCTTGTAACACCCATATCTTCAATATTAATCAAGCAGGACGTAGGGTTTTACCTCCATCGAGAGGGGCTGAACCTGGGTAAAACTCCGTGTCCCTTTTCTCCTGTTACCATCCGGCCTAGATGCACAGTTCGGGACCCCCTATCCGAGATCCGCCGGTTTTGACACCGACATTGGTGCTTTCATTGAGAGTTCCGCTGTGCCATCGCCACCAGGAAGGATGTCTTGTCCCGTCTTTAAAGACGGCACTATCACTGAGGGAGCTCTGGCTATCGGCCAAACTCTCCGGCTAGGTGGTTTTCTTATGCTCGCCTGTTCGGCCGCCACGCCGACGATGGCTTCTCGGGTCATCGAAAGCAATCTTCACGTCAACTCGGAACTCGCCGAGCAGTTAGATCCAATGGAGCTCTCTTCCCTGAACGAGCTCTTGGATCGCATCGCCGCCCCGGGAGTCGCTACAGACTACGATCTGATTGGGCCTCAACCCGATCTGAGAGAAATTAACTCTCCCCAGGTCACCCATAACGTTGCAGTGGTGGAAGAACAATGCGGAAACCCTTCATCCATCTTAAGGACTAGCTACGTCCGGATTCCCGATCCCTCCAAGCCGGATACCCGCGGAGGGGAGGATGTCACTCAAAGCCTAAACCCGGAATCAGGCAGCGGGCTAGATTTACCAAAAAACATCCAAGAATCCAAACTTTCGAGTTCGGAAACTCCTTGGCCATTGAGCCTCAGATTGGGTGAGGATTCGGATTCAATTCCACCCACCCACCCAAACATATGCGATCTATCCCAAATTAGGCAAGAGCCCGAAGAAACAGTACACCATTACTGGGCCAGATTCCTCCTGGTCAAGAACAGGATAAAGGACTGCCGCGATGAAGACACAATCTCATTCTTCTGCAATAATTGCACGGCCAAGGGAATCCTCAACGCCATAAGTCGTCGCAAAATTACACGCTTTGCCGACTTGGTGTCCATAGTACGAAAGTACTGTGCGATGGAAAGCGCCTGGAAAACCGAAATAAAATTTTGGGATAATCCGGCCCTGAATACAAACCCAGTCCGAAATAAAAGGGTGCACTATCACAATACACCTGGGTTAACTACCAAAAATAAAAAGCCCTCTACGGGGCAAGGAACCGTACTGGAGGGATGGCTCAACGGACCCTGCAAAATTCATAGTACAGCAGATGCGATACCAACGCACAGCCTTAGAGCATGCTGGATACTACGGCAGGTGGTCAAAAGTGGTGAGGATCTACTGTTGGAAATATGCCCTAGAGGCAATAATAAAATGATTATTATATTTCCTTGTTCATGATAATTGTCTATTATTCATGCTATAATTGTATTATCCAGAAATCGTAATACATGTGTGAATACATAGACCACAATGTGTCCCTAGTGAGCCTCTAGTTGACTAGCTCGTTGATCAACAGATAGTCATGGTTTCCTCGCTATGGACATGGGGATGTCATTGATAACGGGATCACATCATTAGGAGAATGATGTGATGGACAAGACCCAATCCTAAGCTTAGCTCAAAGATCATGTAGTTCGTTTGCTGTAGCTTTTCTGAATGCCAAGTATCATTTCCTTAGACCATGAGATTGTGCAACTCCCGGATACCGTAGGAGTGATTTGGGTGTGCCAAACGTCACAACGTAACTGGGTGACTATAAAGGTACATTACAGGTGTCTCCGAAAGTGTCTGTTGGGTTAGCACGAATCGAGACTGGGATTTGTCACTCCGTGTAAACGGAGAGGTATCTCTGGGCCCACTCGGTAGGACATCATCATAATGTGCACAATGTGATCAAGGAGTTGATCACGGGATGATGTGTTACGGAAAGAGTAAAGTGACTTGCCGGTAACGAGACTGAACAAGGTATTGGGATACCGACGATTGAGTCTCGGGCAAGTAACGTACCGATTGACAGAGGGAATTGTATACGGGGTTGCTTGAATCCTCGACATCGTGGTTCATCCGATGAGATCATCGAGGAGCATGTGGGAGCCAACATGGGTATCCAGATCCCGCTGTTGGTTATTGGCCGGAGAGCCGTCTCGGTCATGTCTACGTGTCTCCCGAACCCGTAGGGTCTACACATTTAAGGTTCGGTGATGCTAGGGTTGTAGAGATATGAGTATGCAGTAATTCGAAAGTTGTTTGGAGTCCCAGATGAGATCCTGGACGTCACGAGGAGTTCCGAAATGGTCCGGAGGTGAAGAATTATATATAGGAAGTGTAGTTTCGGCCATCGGGAAAGATTCAGGGTCACCGGTATTGTACCGGGACCACCGGATGGGTCCCGGGGTCCACCGGGTGGGGCCACCCATCCCGGAGGGCCCCATGGGCTGAAGTGGGGAAGGGAACCAGCCCATAGTGGGCTGGTGCGCCCCCCCTTGGGCCCCCCTGCGCCTAGGGTTGGAAACCCTAGGGTGGGGGGCGCCTCCACTTGCCTTGGGGGGCACTCCACCCCCCTTGGCCGCCGCCCCTTGGGAGATCCCATATCCAGGGCCGGCGCCCCAAGGGGGCCTATATAAAAGGGGGGAGGGAGGGCAGCTGCACCTCAAGTCTTGGCACCTCCCTCTCCCCTGCTACACCTCTCCCTCTCGCAGAAGCTCGGCGAAGCCCTGCTGCGATCATTGCTGCATCCACCACCACGCCGTCGTGCTGCTGGATCTTCATCAACCTCTCCTTCCCCCTTGCTGGATCAAGAAGGAGGAGACGTCATCCGCTCCGTACGTGTGTTGAACGCGGAGGTGCCGTCCGTTCGGCACTTGGTCATCGGTGATTTGGATCACGGCGAGTACGACTCCATCATCCCCGTTCTCTTGAACGCTTCCGCTCGTGATCTACAACGGTATGTAGATGCACTCTCCTCTCATTGCTAGTTGACTCCATAGATTGATCTTGGTGAAACGTAGGAATTTTTTTTGTTTTCTGCAACGTTCCCCAATAGTGGCATCATGAGCCAGGTCTATGCGTAGTTCTCTTTGCACGAGTAGAACACAATTTGTTGTGGGCGTAGATGTTGTCAACTTTCTTGCCGCTACTAGTCTTATTTTGCTTCAGCGGTATTGTGGGATGAAGCGGCCCGGACCGACCTTACACGTACGCTTACGTGAGACAAGTTCCACCGACTAACATGCACTAGTTGCATAAGGTGGCTAGCGGGTGTCTGTCTCTCCCACTTTAGTTGGAGCGGATTCGACGAAAAGGGTCCTTATGAAGGGTAAATAGAAGTTGACAAATCACGTTGTGGCTTTTACGTAGGTAAGAAAACGTTCTTGCTAGAACCCTATTGCAGCCACGTAAAACTTGCAACAACAATTAGAGGACGTCTAACTTGTTTTTGCAGCAAGTGTCATGTGATGTGATATGGCAAAGTTGTGATGAATGATGAATGATATATATGTGATTTATGCGATCATGTTCTTGTAATAGGAATCACGACTTGCATGTAGATGAGTATGACAACCGGCAGGAGCCATAGGAGTTGTTTTTATTTTTTGTATGACCTGCGTGTCATTGAGAAACACCATGTAAATTACTTTACTTTATTGCTAAACGTGTTGGCCATAGTAGTAGAAGTAATAGTTGGCGAGCAACTTCATGGAGACACGATGATGGAGATCATGGTGTCATGCCGGTGACAAGATGATCATGGAGCTCCAAGATGGAGATCAAAGGAGCTATATGATATTGGTCATATCATGTCACTATTATTTGATTGCATGTGATGTTTGTCATGTTTTTGCGTCTTGTTTACTTAGAACGACGGTAGTAAATAAGATGATCCCTCATAATAATTTCAAGAAAGTGTTCCCCCTAACTGTGCGCCGTTGCAACAGTTTGTTGTTTCGAAGCACCACGTGATGATCGGGTGTGATAGATTCCAACGTTCACATACAATGGGTGTAAGACAGATTTACACATGCAAACACTTGGGTTGACTTGACGAGCCTAGCATGTACAGACATGGCGTCGGAACACAGAAGACCGAAAGGTCGAACATGAGTCGTATAGAAGATACGATCAACATGAAGATGTTCACCGATGTTGACTAGTCCGTCTCACGTGATGATCGGACATGGCTTAGTTAACTCGGATCATGTTATACTTAGATGACTGGAGGGATGTCTATCTGAGTGGGAGTTCATTGAATAATTTGATTAGATGAACTTAATTATCATGAACTTAGTCTAAAATCTTTACAATATGTCTTGTAGATCAAATGGCCAACGTTGTCCTCAACTTCAACGTGTTCCTAGAGAAAACCAAGCTGAAAGACGATGACAGCAACTATACAGACTGGGTCCGGAACCTGAGGATCATCCTCATAGCTGCCAAGAAAGATTATGTCCTAGAAGCACCGCTAGGTGACGCACCCGTCCCACAGAACCAAGACGTTATGAACGCTTGGCAGACACGTGCTAATGATTACTCCCTCGTTCAGTGCGGCATGCTTTACAGCTTAGAACCGGGGCTCCAAAAGCGTTTTGAGCGACACGGAGCATATGAGATGTTCGAAGAGCTGAAAATGGTTTTCCAAGCTCATGCCCGGGTCGAGAGATATGAAGTCTCCGACAAATTCTTCAGCTGTAAGATGGAGGAAAATAGTTCTGTCAGTGAGCACATACTCACAATGTCTGGGTTGCATAACCTCTTGACCCAACTGGGAGTTAATCTCCTGGATGACGCGGTCATTGACAGAATCCTTCAGTCGCTTCCACCAAGCTACAAGAGCTTTGTGATGAACTTCAATATGCAGGGGATGGAAAAGACCATTCCTGAGGTATATTCAATGCTGAAATCAGCAGAGGTAGAAGTCAAAAAGGAACATCAAGTGTTGATGGTAAATAAAACCACTAAGTTCAAGAAAGGCAAGGGTAAGAAGAACTTCAAGAAGGACGGCAAGGGAGTTGCCGCACCCAGTAAGCAAGCTACCGGGAAGAAGCCAAAGAATGGACCCAAGCCCGAGACTGAGTGCTTTTATTGCAAGGGAAGTGGTCACTGGAAGCGGAACTGCCCCAAATACTTAGCGGACAAGAAGGCCGGCATCACAAAAGGTATATGTGATATACATGTAATTGATGTGTACCTTACCAGTACTCGTAGTAGCTCCTGGGTATTTGATACCGGTGCGGTTGCTCACATTTGTAACTCAAAGCAGGAGCTACGGAATAAGCGGAGACTGGCGAAGGACGAGGTGACGATGCGCGTCGGGAATGGTTCCAAGGTCGATGTGATCGCCGTCGGCACACTACCTCTACATTTACCTACGGGATTAGTTTTAAACATCAATAATTGTTATTTAGTGCCAGCTTTGAGCATGAACATTGTATCAGGATCTCGTTTAATTCGAGATGGCTACTCATTTAAATCCGAGAATAATGGTTGTTCTATTTATATGAGAGATATGTTTTATGGTCATGCTCCGATGGTGAATGGTTTATTCTTAATGAATCTCGAGCGTAATGCTACACATATTCATAGTGTGAATAACAAAAGATGTAAGGTTGATAATGATAGTCCCACATACTTGTGGCACTGCCGCCTTGGTCACATAGGTGTCAAACGCATGAAGAAGCTCCATGCAGATGGACTTTTAGAGTCTCTTGATTACGAATCATTTGACACGTGCGAACCATGCCTCATGGGTAAAATGACCAAGACTCCGTTCTCAGGAACAATGGAGCGAGCAACCAACTTATTGGAAATCATACATACTGATGTGTGCAGTCCAATGAGTGTTGAGTCTCGCGGTGGCTATCGTTATGTTCTCACCCTCACTGATGACTTGAGAAGATATGGGTATGTCTATTTAATGAAACACAAGTCTGAGACCTTTGAAAAGTTCAAGGAATTTCAGAGTGAAGTTGAGAATCAATGTGACAGGAAAATCAAGTTCTTGCGATCAGATCGTGGGGGAGAATACTTGAGTCACGAATTTGGCACACACTTAAGAAAATGTGGAATAGTTTCACAACTCACGCTGCCTGGAACACCTCAGCGTAATGGTGTGTCCGAACGTCGTAATCGCACTCTATTAGATATGGTGTGATCTATGATGTCTCTTACCGATTTACCACTATCATTTTGGGGCTATGCTTTAGAGACTGCCGCATTCACTTTAAATAGGGCTCCGTCAAAATCCATTGAGACGACACCGTATGAATTATGGTTTGGGAAGAAACCTAAGCTATCGTTTCTAAAAGTTTGGGGATGCGATGCTTATGTCAAGAAACTTCAACCTGAAAAGCTCGAACCCAAGTCGGAAAAATGCGTCTTCATAGGATACCCTAAAGAAACTGTTGGGTATACCTTCTACCTCAGATCCGAAGGCAAGATCTTTGTTGCCAAGAATGGGTCCTTTCTAGAGAGAGAGTTTCTCTCGAAAGAAATAAGTGGGAGGAAGGTAGAACTTGATGAAGTATTACCTCTTGAACCGGTAAGTGGCGCATCTCAAGAAAATGTTCCTGAGGTGCCTACACCTCTAGAGAGGAAGTTGATGATGATGATCATGAAACTTCAGATCAAGTTGCTACTGAACTTCGTAGGTCCATGAGGACACGTTCCGCACCAGAGTGGTACGGTAACCCTGTCTTGGAAATCATGTTGTTAGACAACGATGAACCTTCGAACTATGAAGAAGCGATGGCGGGCCCAGATTCCGACAAATGGCTGGAAGCCATGAAATCCGAGATAGGATCCATGTATGAAAACGAAGTATGGACTTTGACTGACTTGCCCATTGATCGGCGAGCCATAGAAAATAAATAGATCTTTAAGAAGAAGACAGACGCGGATGGTAATGTGACCATCTATAAAGCTCGGCTTGTCGCTAAGGGTTATCGACAAGTTCAAGGGGTTGACTACGATGAGACTTTCTCACCCGTAGCGAAGCTGAAGTCCGTCCGAATCATATTAGCAATTGCCGCATTCTATGATTATGAGATATGGCAAATGGACGTCAAAACGGCATTCCTTAATGGTTTCCTAAAGGAAGAATTGTATATGATGCAGCTGGAAGGTTTTGTCGATCCTAAGAATGCTGACAAGGTGTGCAAGCTCCAACGCTCGATTTATGGGCTGGTGCAAGCATCTCGGAGTTGGAACATTCGCTTTGATGAGATGATCAAAGCGTTTGGGTTTATGCAGACTTATGGAGAAGCCTGCGTTTACAAGAAAGTGAGTGGGAGCTCTGTAGCATTTCTCATATTATATGTAGATGACATACTTTTGATGGGAAATGATACAGAACTTTCGGACAGCATTAAGGCCTACTTGAATAAGAGTTTTTCAATGAAGGACCTTGGAGATGCTGCTTATATATTAGGCATCAAGATCTATAGATATAGATCAAGACACCTCATAGGTCTTTCACAAAGCACATACCTTGATAAGATATTGAAGAAGTTCAATATGGATCAGTCTAAGAAGGGGTTCTTGCCTTTGTTGCAAGGTGTGAAATTGAGCTCAGCTCAATGTCCGACCACGACATAAGATATAGAAGATATGAGTGTCATCCCCTATGCCTCAGCCATAGGGTCTATTATGTATGCCATGCTGTGTACCAAACCTGATGTAAACCTTGCCGTAAGTTTGGTAGGAAGGTACCAAAGCAATCCCGTCAAGGAACACTGGACAGCGGTCAAGAATATCCTGAAGTACCTGAAAAGGACTAAGGACATGTTTCTCATTTATGGAGGTGACGAAGAGCTCGTCGTAAAGGGTTACGTCGACGCTAGCTTCGACACAGATCTGGATGACTCTAAGTCACAAACCGGATACGTGTATATGTTGAATGGTGGAGCAGTAAGCTGGTGCAGCTGCAAGCAGAGCGTCGTGGTGGGATCTACATGTGAAGCGGAGTACATGGCAGCCTCGGAGGCAGCGCATGAAGCAATTTGGGTGAAGGAGTTCATCACCGACCTAGGAGTCATACCCAATGCGTCGGGGCCGATCAAACTCTTCTGTGACAACACTAGAGCTATTGCACTTGCTAAGGAGCCCAGGTTTGACAAGAAGACCAGGCACATCAAGCGTCACTTCAACTCCATTCGTGAAAATGTTCAAGATGGAGACATAGATATTTGTAAAGTACATACGGATCTGAATGTCGCAGATCCGTTGACTAAACCTCTCCCTAGAGCAAAACATGATCAACACCAGAATTCCATGGGTGTTCGATTCATCACAATGTAACTACATGATTGACTCTAGTGCAAGTGGGAGACTGTTGGAAATATGCCCTAGAGGCAATAATAAAATGATTATTATATTTCCTTGTTCATGATAATTGTCTATTATTCATGCTATAATTGTATTATCCAGAAATCGTAATACATGTGTGAATACATAGACCACAATGTGTCCCTAGTGAGCCTCTAGTTAACTAGCTCGTTGATCAACAGATAGTCATGGTTTCCTGGCTATGGACATGGGGATGTCATTGATAACGGGATCACATCATTAGGAGAATGATGTGATGGACAAGACCCAATCCTAAGCTTAGCTCAAAGATCGTGTAGTTCGTTTGCTGTAGCTTTTCTGAATGTCAAGTATCATTTCCTTAGACCATGAGATTGTGCAACTCCCGGATACCGTAGGAGTGCTTTGGGTGTGCCAAACGTCACAACGTAACTGGGTGACTATAAAGGTACATTACAGGTGTCTCCGAAAGTGTCTGTTGGGTTGGCACGAATCGAGACTGGGATTTGTCACTCCGTATGACGGAGAGGTATCTCTAGGCCCACTCGGTAATGCATCATCATAATGAGCTCAATGTGATCAAGTGGTTGATCACGGGATCATGCATTACGGTACGAGTAAAGTGACTTGCCGGTAACGAGACTGAACAAGGTATTGGGATACCGACGATCGAGTCTCGGGCAAGTAACGTACCGATTGACAAAGGGAATTGTATACGGGGTTGCTTGAATCCTCGACATCGTGGTTCATCCGATGAGATCATCGAGGAGCATGTGGGAGCCAACATGGGTATCCAGATCCCGCTGTTGGTTATTGGCCGGAGAGCCGTCTCGGTCATGTCTACGTGTCTCCCGAACCCGTAGGGTCTACACACTTAAGGTTCGGTGACGCTAGTGTTGTAGAGATATGAGTATGCAGTAATCCGAAAGTTGTTCGGAGTCCCGGATGAGATCCTGGACGTCACGAGGAGTTCTAGAATGGTTAGGAGGTGAAGAATTATATATAGGAAGTGTAGTTTCGGCCATCGGGAAAGATTCAGGGTCACCGGTATTGTACCGGGACCACCGGATGGGTCCCGGGGTTCACCGGGTGGGGCCACCCATCCCGGAGGGCCCCATGGGCTGAAGTGGGGAAGGGAACCAGCCCATAGTGGGCTGGTGCGCCCCCCTTGGGCCCCCCTGCACCTAGGGTTGGAAACCCTAGGGTGGGGGGCGCCTCCACTTGCCTTGGGGGGCACTCCACCCCCTTGTCCGCTACCCCTTGGGAGATCCCATCTCCAGGGCCGGCGCCCCCCAGAGGGCCTATATAAAAGGGGGTGAGGGAGGGCAGCCGCACCTCAAGTCTTGGCGCCTCCCTCTCCCCTGCTACACCTCTCCCTCTCGCAGAAGCTCGGCGAAGCCCTGCTGCGATCATTGCTGCATCCACCACCACGCCGTCGTGCTGCTGGATCTTCATCAACCTCTCCTTCCCCCTTGCTGGATCAAGAAGGAGGAGACGTCATCTGCTCCGTACGTGTGTTGAACGCGGAGGTGCCGTCCGTTCGGCACTTGGTCATCGGTGATTTGGATCACGGTGAGTACGACTCCATCATCCCCGTTCTCTTGAACGCTTCCGCTCGCGATCTACAAGGGTATGTAGATGCACTCTCCTCTCGTTGCTAGTTGACTCCATAGATTGATCTTGGTGAAACGTAGGAAATTTTTTTGTTTTCTGCAACGTTCCCCAACATCTACTCCTCCCAAAAACCACAGAGCACCACCCCGAGGACAACAATACGGTCTTAACGGTCTTTGAGACCTTCGCGTCAAATAATAGACGGAAGCGAACACTCCGCAGCACGTCCGAAATCTGCCACATAGCAGAAACAAATCCTTGGAGCGACACGGCTATTACCTTCAATGCCAGTGACGAGCCTAAATTCCGAACAGCCCGAGTACTAGCCGCACTGGTCCTCAGTCCAATCGTGGACGGCTTTCGACTCACCAAGGTACTCATGGACGGCGGCAGCGGATTAAACCTCATCTATGAGGAAACTCTTCAGAAGATGGAAATAGACTGGAGCCGCATTAAGCAAAGCAGCACAACCTTTAGAGGAATCATCCCTAGTCGGGAAGCACGCTACGCTGGAAAAATCACACTAAACATGGTATTCGGCACGCCGGATAATTACAGGTCCGAAGAAATTACATTCCAAGTGGCCCCGTTCAACAGCGGATACCATGCTCTATTAGGGCGGGAGGCGTTTACAATCTTCCAAGCCATACCCCATTACGGGTACATGAATCTCAAAATGCCCGGGCCCAACGGAATCATCACTCTTGTTAGTGATCCGGACATAGCACTCCGTGCTGAAAATAAGACAACTGCACTGGCCCTTGAGTCACTATCCGAAGCCCTAGCGGCCGAAGAACTAACTGCGCTGCGCTCCACGGTGAACAGGGATGACGTGATACTCAATAAAAGATCCAAGTCCACCTCCTTTAAACCGGCGGACGAAATAGTCAAATTCCAAGTCCATCCAATAGACAAAAACAGCTTCCATCGGGGCACAATTAAATCCTGATGTCGACGTCGCACTGCGAGAATTCCTACGCGAGAACTGGGACATTTTTGCCTGGCACCCTTCAGACATGCCAGGAATCCCACGCAGGCTGGCTGAACACAGCCTAAATATCCTAAAAGGATTCAAGCTAGTCAAGCAGGCTCTTCGACGTTTCTCCGAGCCTAAAAGACAAGCCATGGGAGAGGAACTAGCCAAGCTATTGGAGGCCGGATTCATCAGAGACATAAAACATCCGGACTGGCTAGCAAACCTGGTGATGGTACCAAAGAAGGACAAATCCTGGCGCTTGTGCGTCGATTTTAAGGACCTCAACAAGGCCTGCCCAAAGGATCCCTTCCCCCTCCCCCGCATTGATCAAATCATCGATGCTACCGCAGGACACGACTCATTGTGTTTCCTCGATGCATACTCCGGCTACCATCAAGTCAAAATGGCGGAGCCAGACCAAGCCGCAACGACATTCATCACACCATACGGGCCATTCTGCTTCAACACAATGCCCTTCGGGCTAAAAAACGCTGGTGCAACATATCAGCGCATGATTCAGACATGCCTAGCAAACCAGATCGACAAAACAGTGGAGGCATACGTGGATGACGTGGTCGTTAAAAGCAAGCATGTCGAAACTCTAGTAGACGACTTGAGGCTCACATTCGACAACCTCCGAACATATGACATCAAGCTCAATCCGGAAAAATGCGTTTTCGGCGTACCGGCAGGAAAGCTCCTGGGATTCATTGTCTCCAGTAGAGGTATTGAAGCTAATCCGGCCAAAATTCGAGCGTTGTCACAGTTGGCTACCCCAACAGACCTCAAACAAATACAAAAATTAACTAGATGCGTGGCGGCTCTAAGCCGCTTTATCTCCCGCTTGGGAGAAAAGGCATTACCCCTTTATCGCCTCCTCCGGCGCACCAAACACTTCGAGTGGATGGACGACGCCACGGCCGGACTCAATGAAATAAAGGCCATATTGGCAACAAACCCAGTCCTGGCCGCGCCAAACATTGGCGAACCAATGCTATTATACATTGCGGCAACTCATCAAGTAGTAAGCGCAGTGCTTGTCGTTGAGCGAGAAGAGGACGGACACAAATTTCCCCTTCAAAAGCCGGTTTACTACGTGTCCACTGTCCTTACTCCATGCAAATCACGGTACCCGCATTATCAAAAGATAGCGTACACGGTATTTATGGCATCCCGGAAGCTGCCACTTAACGATATTATAAACAACCGCAACGCGACGGGCCGGATTGCCAAATGGGCCATTGAGCTCCTCCCGTTCGACATAACTTACAAGCCACGGCGAGCTATTAAATCGCAAGTTTTGGCTGACTTCGTCGCTGAGTGGACGGAAGCCGAACTCCCTAAAGAGTACGGCACATCTTTAAACTGGATCATCCACTCCGACGGCTCCAAAATGTTGGCTGGTCTGGGGGCTGGCGTCGTTTTGACGTCCCCAACAGGAGACACCGTTCAATACGTACTGCAGATAATGTATACGGAATCCAACAACGCAGCCGAATATGAGGCCCTTCTACATGGTCTTCGGATGGCAGTATCCATGGGCATTCAACGCCTAGAGGTGCGCGGGGATTCAAACCTCGCAATATCCCAAATAAATGGAGACTTCGATGCCAAGGATCCACAAATGGCCGCTTTTCGCAATGCCGTCCTAAAAATGTTAGCTCGGTTCGAGGGGCTCGAATTTCACCATGTGGCTCAGGAAAAACAATCAGGCGGCGGATATCCTCGCCCGCATTGGCGCAAAACGCGACGCGGTCCCTCCCTACATTTTTCTGGAAAGGCTTTTCAAGCCATCCGTAGCATGGGAAGGGGACACTGGTAACAACAGTCCGGACCCGACCAAAATACCCGATACCGAACTCTCTGACACAATCGGAGGCTCCGCCACCGAAATAACACAATCAGCCTACGAAAGAATGGCCATTATTGCCCCGTGCACTACTACAAAAAAACAGCTATAGCCAATATGGACACTAATGGCGCACTGTAGATGTGGTGCGCCATTACTAAATACTAATGGCGCACCATGTGTTGGTGCGCCATTAGTGTGCAAATACTAATGGCGCACCACATCCATGGTGCACCATTAGTAAATTTTTTTAATTTTTTCAAAACTACTAGGCGCACCGTGCGATGGTGCGCCATTACTAGTAATGACGCACCATTCCACGGTGCGCCATTAGTAATTATGTTTCATTTTTTTTTCAATTTTTATTTTTTATTTTTTAAACTACTAATGGTGCACCATCCCACGGTGCGCCATTAGTAATTTGGCCCAAACATTCCACCGAATGCACACCCCCCCCCCCCCCCCCCCCGTGGACTGCCTTTTCAGTTTCAAAAAAAATAAAAGAAAATGATAGCAATCTCAAAAAAATAAAATAAAATAAGATTACCATGTGATATGTGGTCTAGCTGTTAGCAAAATTTACAAACATGAATTTTTGACTTTTTTGCAAAATCTCTCGAGAATTTGTAAAAATGGGCATGACTTTTGCATACGAACTTGGATGAAAAAGTTTTTTATATGAAAAATCATCTACTCAAAAAGTTACATCCGAATTTAAACATTTTCAAAATCCTCAAAAACCTAACAGAAAAAAGATACGGGGCTTTTAAGATCTAGAGAGGCAAAAAAATTCAAAAAAAAATTCAAACTTACTAATGGCGCACCTGGCCATGGTGCGCCATTACTATCTTCCCGCCTTCAAAATTCAAAATAAATCAAAAAAAATAAAAAAAAGTTACTAATGGCGCACCTGCCCATGGTGCGCCATTAGTATCTTCCCGCCTTGAAAATTAAAAAAAATAAAAAAAATAAAAAAATTAGTAATGGCGCACCTGCCCACGGTGCGCCATTACTATGCCGTATATATGGCTGGGCGTGTCCTCTCCTCCTTACCTCTTCATTCTTCTCCTCCACTCCACCTCTCATCCACTCCATCTCCTCCTCTCCTCCACTCCATCTTCCCTTCTCTCCTCCACCATACTACCCTCCTGCTCTCCGGCGACCTCCTCCTCCTCCTCCTCCTCTCCGGCGACCTCCTCCTCCCTCCTCTCCTCCCCTCCCCTCTCCTCACGGTTTCTCCTCCCTCCTCTCTGGTGAGCTCCTCCTCCCTCCTCTCCGGTGAGCTCCTCCTCCCTCATCTCCGGTGAGCTCCTCCTCCCTCCTCTCCGGTGAGCTCCTCCTCCCTCCTCTCCTCCCATCCCCTCATGGTTTCTCCTTCCTCCTCTCCGATGCTCTGGTGAACTCCTCTCCGGTGACCTCCTCTTCCTCTCCGGCGATGTAGGCGAGCGCCTCTCCAGTCACCTCCTCCTCCTCCTCTCCGGCGAACTCCTCTCCGGCAAAAGAACACGGCAAAAGAACGTACAAGATCCAAAAACGGGAACAAAATTTGAAATAATATCGTGCAAAAAAACAAGGAAAAAATGGGGAAAAAATCATGATCCAGATCCAAATTCAAAATTCAAAAATTGCAATGGCGCATGGTGGGGGTTAGACGGTGCGCCACTACTATTTTCCCGCCTTCAAAATTCAAAAATACTAATGGCGCACCGTGGTCTATACTAATGGCGCACCAGTGGCATATACTAATGGCGCACCGTGGCCTATACTAATGGCGCACCAGTGGTGCGCCATTAGTTTACCAGATACTAATGGCGCACCACTGGTGCGCCATTAGTAAAAATTACTAGTGGCGTGGTACTAGTGGCGCACCAGTAGTGCGCCATTAGTAGGCAAAACTGGTGCGCCACTAGTAGGCCTTTTCCTAGTAGTGGTGGACAGAACCATTCCTGGCCTACCTAATTAGACAGGAACTTCCGGAGGACCAAAATGAGGCACGCTGCATAGTGCGGCGATCCAAATCCTACAGGGTCCACGAGGGAGAATTGTACAAAAAAAGCGCTACCGGAGTCCTTCAAAGGTGCATCTCCGAAGAGGAAGGGCGGAATCTTTTGGCAGAAATTCACGCCGGACTCAGTGGTCATCACGCCGCAGCCCGGGCTCTTGTAAGCAAGGTCTTCCGCACAGGATTTTATTGGCCAACGGCCCGGGCAGATGCACATGACTTGGTCCAACGTTGCACCGGTTGCCAGCTCTTTGCAAATTAAAGCCACATGCCACCCACCGCCCTCCAAACGATCCCCATTACATGGCCCTTCGCAGTCTGGGGGCTTGACATGGTCGGACCCCTTAAAGGGGGAACCCACAAGAAAAAAATACTTATTGGTCATGGTGGATAAATTCACCAAATGGATAGAGGCTAAACCGGTAAAAACAGCCGAATCCGGACCGGTGATAGATTTCATATCCGGGGTTGCACACCGTTACGGCGTCCCCCACAGCATCATCACTGATAACGGCACGAACTTCACGGCCGACGAGGTAAAACTCTAGTGCAGCAAAATGGGCATCAAGCTCGATTATGCTTCAGTCTATCACCCACAAACCAACGGTCAAGTCAAACGAGCAAATGGTCTTATAATGAGCGGCATCAAACCCCGATTAGTGCGCTCCCTAACGGAGTCCAATACGCACTGGGTAGAGGAGCTCGACTCCGTACTCTGGGGACTGCGGACCACGCCGAATCGTAGTACCGGATATACACCATTTTTATGTTGTACGGCACAGAGGCAGTCCTGCCCTGTGACATAATTCATGACTCACCTCGAGTGCGCATGTACGAAGAAAGAGAAGCCGAGCTTGATCGGCAGGACGGTCTGGACACATTGGAGGAAGAGCGCAACATAGCCAAAGCCCGTTCCGCATTTTACCAGCAGCAGGCTCGCAGATACCAAAGCAGAGAAGTATGGGCCAAAACTTATAACGTTGGCGAACCAGTTCTACGGCTGCCGAACAAGAAAAAGAACACGCTTGAGCCCAAATGGGAAGGTCCCCTCATTATCGACCAAGTTCTGACCGGTGGAGCGTACCGACTGCGGGATGCATCGACCAGTCGACTCGAGCCGAACCCATGGAACACAGCCAGGCTCCGAAGATTCTACGC
Source organism: Triticum urartu (assembly GCF_056163025.1). NCBI lineage: Eukaryota > Viridiplantae > Streptophyta > Magnoliopsida > Poales > Poaceae > Triticum > Triticum urartu. The sequence continues at coordinate 678,147,811 of NC_141874.1, read as the reverse complement.
CTAGCTCCGGACTTTACGTTAGTCCCCTCCCTTCGTCCATTTTCTGCATATGCATCATCTGTCTTGTTTCCCTTTCTTTCTTTTTATTTCCCTAGGCCTTCAAGGATCACCTTGTGCCTCACTCATACATCATAGATGCGCTAGCCGCACTCTTCATACCTGGGGGCTTCTCTCACAGAAGCTTAAATTATTTACCTGGGCCCAACGACCAACACATGTGTTATACTTCCGCATGTACCTTTTTTCACCATTATATGCATCGATATGACTTAAGTTTTGCCCAAGCTGGGTTGCCTGGATCTTGTATTTATGCCCTACATTCCCGTTAATTTGGCTAGGGCATAAGGGGAGCACCTCTGCGATTGTTACCGCTGGGACAGCCGGACGTGTACCTCAGACTGGGTGAAGCCGAAAGCTAGCGTTCTTAAGAGAATATTCGGTCGGTGAACAGAAGATGACTTTTATTTATTATCCATATCTGCCCCCAGACGTTTTCACTGCGCTTCTTATCGCAGTCCGGACATGCACTTTAGGGCATGCCTACCCAGGGAAAGGAACCCTTAACGAAACTATTCTCTCTGGAAGTTGTTTCTTACTACCCATGTAATATAACATAACTAGTTGGACACTTGTCTGATAAAGCACTAATGACCCCTACGCCTGGTCTCCACGCATGCCCCGGTTCTTATATAACCGAGAGGGTATTCGGATACACTTCGGACTGTCGGGTCCCGAGGTTGAAGTGAAAAGGTCCGCCACGACAAACGATCTACAATCCGGCTAGAAGACATCATATATGTCACTTTAAAATTACATAGTCAATTTGACTGGTTGAATTCCTCTTCAATGCCCTCCAATAGGCTGTCTAGTCTACAGTCCTGTTGGGAATACTTTGCGGCCAATTCTACTTGGCCGTACACTAAATTCACAGGGATATCCTTGCCATCAGGCCCCACAGGTCCAACTTCGGCCATGTGGTTCGGGTCAGCCTTCATGTACCGTGTCTTCACCATTGCCCAAGCTTCCCTGGCGCCCTGACGGCAGGCCGATAACTTCCATAATCGGAAACACCGCCGTGCTCCCTTCAGCTTTTCTGCAAGCTCTCCAAGGCCTTCGGGTATGGAGACGGACGGCCACAAGGCCTGGGCAACGCCTTGCATCACCTGCCGAACTCGTTCGTGCAACTGTGCGAGCTCGGGAAGAAGATCACCCGTTGAACTAGGAATCTCCTCGGCAGGACGACCTGTTAGCATACCTACAGACATAACTCTGTCAGCCAGCTTCCTCGGCGAACTCTTTTTCAAAGTTCGTTCAAGCACTTAATAAATATGCTGCGTCGAAGCCGCCGATTCTCCTTAACAGAGTCCGACAGTTGGGCACGAACATCTTTTAGTTCCACGCCCAGCTTGGTGTTGGCATCTTGGAGATCATTCTTCTCCTGCCTCACCCTCGTAAGCACGCTCTCATCGGCCTTCAGCTGGCGTATGAGCTGTTGCTTATCCGGATTCACCCCAGCGTCATCTGCAATTTTATCGTCAGATCTGCATATAAAGCCGCAGTCTAATATGATACTTATCATTTGACGGATATGATACCAGAGGGGGTCTCTTTGGGCTCCCCTGCTGCGGCCATTGCGGCCTGGAGTTGGGCTTTACACTCTTCCAGCTCCTGGGACAGTTGAGTATTCTTTTCTGTAAGAACCTACATAACAAATGATCCTTAAATCAGTTATCCTAACTGTTTCAAGTCTCAGGGGCTACTGATATATATAATCATCAAATTTTCTCACCCGTATGTCTTTTACATACTGCTCCGTGGCTCTGGCTAGACCATTTTGAGCGGCACGGAGGTGCTCGTCTCCCGAGTTGAAGGCATCCAATGCCTCTTGGGAGAAACAAGCGTCATGAAGAACTGTCCGGCGATGCCTGTGGTTCATGGCACTTTCCACCTCGGAATGGGTGGCAGACAGTCTATCCGTACCCTCTGTCGGAGGAGCACCCGGCGCACGCCTTGTACTCGTTCCCACCTCTGAGTCCGGCCTTGGAGCCTTGCTTGTGGAGGCGCGATTGGTAGCCTCTCCGGGCATAGTCCGGCGAGCGCTCTTTTTCCTGAATAGAAGGCATGGGCGTTAATATTCCTCTGTAACTAATGTCTTGCAATAAACACGGCGCGCCATACCGCTGCGCCGGTGCCTCAATCCGGACTGCGGATCTTTTCAGCCTGCCTGGCCTAGCGGCCCCTTGTTGGCTAGTTGCCACAGGCTCGGCCTTCTGCCCCGAGGACCTCCCCTGCAAGACACGGCTGTTATACAGCAATAGCAAAAAAAGAGCACAAGGACGGATCCCTTTTTAAGTGTAGGGATTTCGGTCTCAGTCACCTGTGAGGCTGGAACTAGCCCAGGGTAATCGGCCGTAATGGCCACCAAGGTATTGTCATTACTCCCTTGGTAAAAAACCCCGTCGATCAGCTCCACGGATATGTCCGGATCCTCCTGAGAGGCCGGGTCAAGGGACCGTCCAGGGTCCTCAGGCTGTGGAGGAGGGCTGTTTATCTCCTTTACGGCCTGGCGCAGCTCCTGCGATAAAATCGTCGGAATGAATACTTAAGTTACGGGAATACAAAACGGATGGGCGAGAAAAAGTCTCCGCTTACCCAGCTCGGAGGATTGTACATAGAGAATCCGCCCTGCGGGTTGACATGGAGGAATTCCTCCTCTTCTCCTTTGTATAAAGTGGACAAGATCTTTGTTAGGTCAGCAGCCGATCCCGGCCCTTTGCGGCTATGGGGGGTGGCGTCATCCTCCCCGTTGAAGTCCCACATGGGGTGGCCTCTATACTGGAGCGGCTGCACCCCCCGCATAATGCATATAGCCATGACCTCGATCATGGTCAATCCGGATCGAGCTAAAGAGCTTATCCGGCTCGTCAGATAAAGAATGTCCCGATCGTCTTCCTCTAGGGGGCTCCATGGACGCCAGCTCTGGCGCTTCTTCAAAGGGGTGTTGTCAAACTCAGGAAGGCCGATCCGAATAGGGTCCGGAAGGGGGACATCTTATATATAAAACCATTCTGAAGGCCAGTCTTCGGACGTCTTCTTCGGGGTCCCGGATAGGTATCCGGTCCGAGCAATACGCCACACTTCGGCTCTGCCCACTTGGTATATTGATCCCTTCTTAGAACGGGGCACAAGGCAGAACATCTTCTTCCACAAAGCGAAATGAGCCTCACAGCCCAAAAATAACTCGCAAAGGTCTACGAATCCCGCGATATGCAGCAGGGAGGCAGGCGTAAGGTTGTGTAGCTGGAGGCCATATAACTCTAGAAGCCCCCGGAGAAACGGATGGATTGGGAATCCGAGCCCTCTTACCAGATAAGGGACAAGGCATACCCGCTCTCCCTTGGAGGGATTGGGACGGCTCTCCGCTTGCTCTCTGCCATTATAGGTGGCAAGCCCGGCTCGAACCGGGACTAGATACGCTGGGGGAAGAAATCCCTTGGACTGAAGCATCACCAATTTGCTATGCGGGATGGAACATCTCTCCCAATCTCTAGGCTTGGAACTAGGGGTGCGAGAGGAGGAGCTGCATCAACCGGCCATGGTGGAATGGATCTCTGTCGGGCGCGCTGCAATGAAAACTCAGCAAGGGAGGATGATGTGATTTAGATCTGAATCCTCGTCTTTTTAAATAGGCGGCTCATCTACATAGCTAGGGGGGTAAATGTGAAAACACCCTGGCTCTTCACATTCACTCGACACGTGGAAAGTGGCCATTATTGGGCGTAGAAGCCAAGGAGTACAAACCGTCACAAGGAACCGGACATTATTTCGACAGGTACACAGAATTTGGAGAAGGAACCCGCCTTGCAATGCCGAAGACAACTGCGCGCCGGACTCATCGTCATTGAAGCCTGGTTCGGGGGCTACTAAGGGAGTCCTAGATTAGGAGGTCTCCAGACAGCCAGACTATCTCCATTGGCCGGACTGATAGACTATGAAGATACAAGATTGTAGACTTCGTCTTGTGTCCGGATGGGACTCTACTTGGCGTGGAAGGCAAGCTAGGCAATACGTATATGGATATCTCCTCCTTTGTAACCGACCTTGTGTAACCCTAACCCTCTCCGGTGTCTATATAAACTGAAGGGTTTTAGTCCGTAGGACAACAATCACAACATACAATCATACCATAGGCTAGCTTCTAGGGTTTAGCCTCTCTGATCTCGTGGTAGATCTACTCTTGTAACACCCATATCTTCAATATTAATCAAGCAGGACGTAGGGTTTTACCTCCATCAAGAGGGCCCGAACCTGGGTAAAACTTCGTGTCCCTTGCCTCATGTTACCATCCGGCCTAGACGCATAGTTCGGGACCCCCTACCCGAGATCCGCCGGTTTTGACACCGACAAAGACGAAAGAGGGGATGCCTTCCGGGGCATCCCCAAGCTTTGGCTTTTAGGTGTCCTTAGATTATCTTGGGGGTGCCATGGGCATCCCCAATCTTAGGCTCTTGCCACTCCTTGTTCCATAATCCATCAAATTTTTACCCAAAACTTGAAAACTTCACAACACAAAACTTAACAGAAAACTCGTAAGGCCCGTTAGTATAAGAAAGCAAATCACCACTTAGGTACTGTTGTGAACTCATTCTAAATTCATATTGGTGTAATATCTACTGTATTTCAACTTCTATATGGTTCATACCCTCTGATACTACTCATAGATTCATCAAAATAAGCAAACAACACATAGAAAACAGAATCTGTCAAAAACAGAACAGTCTGTAGTAATCTGTAGCTAACGCAAACTTCTGGAACCCCCAAAATTATAAAATGAATTGCTGGACATGAGGAATTTATCTATTAATCATCTGAAAAAATAATTAACTAAATAGCACTTTCCAATGAACAATGGCAGCAGTTCTTGTGAGCGCTAAAGTTTCTGTTTTTTACAGCAAGATTAAAAAGACATTCCCCAAGTCTTCCCAACGGTTCTACTTGGCACAAACACTAATTAAAACATAAAAACTCAATCATAACAGAGGCTAGATAAATTATTTATTTCTAAACAGGAGCAAAAATCAAGGAACAAAAATAAAGTTGGGTTGCCTCCCAACAAGCGCTATCGTTTAACGCCCCTAGCTAGGCATGATGATTTCAATGATGCTCACATAAAAGATAAGAACTGAAACATAAAGAGAGCATCATGAAGAATATGACTAGCACATTTAAGCCTAACCCACTTCCTATGCATAGGGATTTTGTGAGCAAACAACTTGTGGGAACAAGAATCAACTTGCATAGGAAGGTAAAACAAGCATAACTTTGAAACTTTAAGCACATAGGGAGGAAACTTGATATTATTGCAATTCCTACAAGCATATTTTCCTCCCTCATAATAATTTTGAGTAGCATCATGAATGAATTCAACAATATAACCAGCACCTAAAGCATTCTTTTCATGATCTACAAGCATAGAAATTTTATTACTCTCCACACAAGCAAAATTCTTCTCATGAATAATAGTGGGAGCAAACTCAACAAAATAATTATCACGTGAGGCATAATCCAATTGAAAACTAAAATCATGGTGACAAGTTTCATGGATATCATTATTCTTTATAGCATACAAGTCATCACAATAATCATCATAGATAGCAACTTTGTTCTCATAATCAATTGGAACCTCTTCCGAAATAGCGGATTCATCACAAAATAAAGTCATGACCTCTCCAATTCCACTTTCATCAATATAATCATCATAAATAGGAGGCATGATTTCATCATAATAAATTTGCTCATCAAAGCTTGGGGGACAAAAAATATCATCTTCATCAAACATAGCTTCCCCAAGCTTGTGGCTTTGCATATCATTAGCATCATGGATATTCAAGGAATTCATACTAACAACATTGCAATCATGCTCATCATACAAAGATTTAGTGCCAAACATTTTAATGCATTCTTCTTCTAACACTTTGGCACAATTTTCCTTTCCATCATACTCACGAAAGATATTAAAAAGATGAAGCGTATGAGGCAAACTTAATTCCATTTTTTGTAATTTTCTTTTATAAACTAAACTAGTGCTAAAACAAGAAAAAAAAGATTCGATTGCAAGATTTAAAGATATACCTTCAAGCACTCACCTCCCCGGCAATGGCGCCAGAAAAGAGCTTGATGTCTACTACACAACCTTCTTCTTGTAGACGTTGTTGGGCCTCCAAGTGCAGATGTTTGTAGGACATTAGCAAATTTCCCTCAAGTGGATGACCTAAGGTTTATTAATCCGTAGGAGGCGTAGGATGAAGATGGTCTCTCTCAAGCAACCCTGCAACCAAATAACAAAGAGTCTCTTGTGTCCCAAACACACCCAATACAATGGTAAATTGTATAGGTGCACTAGTTCGGCGAAGAGATGCTGATACAAGTGGTATATGGATGGTACATAATGGTTTTTGTAATCTGAAAATATAAAAACAGCAAGGTAAATAATGATAAAAGTGAGAACAAATGGTATTGCAATGCTAGGAAGCAAGGCCTAGGGTTCATACTTTCACTAGTGCAAGTTCTCTCCACAATAATAACATAATTGGATCACATAACTATCCCTCAACATGCAACAAAGAGTCACTCCAAAGTCACTAATAGCGGAGAACAAATGATGAGATTATGGTAGGGTACGAAACCACCTCAAAGTTATTCTTTCCAATCAATCCGTTGGGCTATTCCTATAAGTGTCACAAACAGCCCTAGAGTTCGTACTAGAATAACACCTTAAGACACAAATCAACCAAAACCCTAATGTCACCTAGATACTCCAATGTCACCTCAAGTATCCGTGGGTATGATTATACGATATGCATCATACAATCTTAGATTCATCTATTCAACCAACACATAGAACCTCAAAGAGTGCCCCAAAGTTTCTACCGGAGAGTCAAGACGAAAACGTGTGCCAACCCCTATGAATAGATTCCCAAGGTCACGGAACCCGCAAGTTGATCACCAAAACATACATCAAGTGGATCATAGAATACCCCATTGTCACCACAGGTATCCCACGCAAGACATACATCAAGTGTTCTCAAATCCTTAAAGACTCAATCCGATAAGATAACTTCAAAGGGAAAACTCAATCCATTACAAGAGAGTAGAGGGGGAGAAACATCATAAGATCCAACTATAATAGCAAAGCTCGCGATACATCAAGATCGTACCACCTCAAGAACACGAGAGAGAGAGAGATCAAACACATAGCTACTGGTACATACCCTCAGCCCCGAGGGAGAACTACTCCCTCCTCGTCATGGAGAGCACCGGGATGACGAAGATGGCCACCGGAGCGGGATTGCCCCCTCCGGTAGAGTGCCGGAATGGGTCTAGATTGCTTTTTGGTGGTTACGGAGGCTTCTGGTGGTGGAACTCCCGATCTATTGTGCCCCCCAAAGTTTTTAGGGTATATGGGTATATATGGGAGGAAGAAGTACGTCGGTGGACCTCCGGGCTGTCCACGAGGTGGGGGAGGGGGCGCCCAGGGGGGTGGGCGTGCCCCCACCCTCGTGGGAAGCCCTGGACTCTCCTGGTCCAACTCCGATACTCCGTGGGCTTCTTCTGGTCCAAAAATAAGTTCCGTGAAGTTTCAGGTCAATTGGACTCCTTTTGATTTTCCTTTTCTGCGATACTCTAAAACAAGGAAAAAACAAAACTGGCACTGGCTCTGGGTTAATAAGTTAGTCCCAAAAATAATATAAAGTGTATAATAAAGCCCATAAACATCCAAAACAGATAATATAATAGCATGGAACAATAAAAAATTATAGATACGTTGGAGACGTATCATTGAGCACCATGTTTAAGTAGAGATTACAGCGGGTAAAAGAGGGGTTACACCACTGCATAGAGGGGGGAAGTGTTGGTGATGACGGTGGTGAAGTTGTTGGTGTAGATCGTTGTCGCGATGATGGCCCCGACGGCGTTCCGGCGCCACCGGGAGAGAGGGGGAGAGAGCCCCCCTTCTTCTTCTTCTTCTTCTTATTCTTCTTCTTCCTTGACCTTCCCCCTAGATGGGAGAAGGGTTTCCCCTCTGGTCCTTGGACTCCATGGCATGGGAGGGGCGAGAGCCCCTCCGAGATTGGATCTGTCTCTCTGTCTCTCTCTTTTTCTGCATTCCTTGATTCTGCCCTTTCACCGTTTCTTAAATTCCTCGAGATTCGTAACTCTGATTGGGCTGAGTTTTGGACACGATTTTTATCTGGATATTGGCTTTCTTGTGGCAAAAGAAGGGCACCAACCGCCTTACGGGGTCGCCCTGAGGTCCCAAGGCACGCCTGACCCCCTAGGGCGCGCCCCCTGCCTCGTGGCCCCCTCGGGCATCGTCTCACGTTGATTTTTCTTCCCAAAAATCACATATATTCCAGAAAAAATATCCGTCAGTTTTTATCCCGTTTGGACTCCGTTTGATATGGATTTACTGCGAAACAAAAAACATGCAACAAACAAGAACTGACACTGGGCACTGGATCAATATGTTAGTCCCAAAAATAGTATAAAAAGTTGCCAAAAGTATATGAAATTTGTAGAATATTGGCATGGAACAATCAAAAACTATAGATACGACGGATACGTATCAGCATCCCCAAGCTTAATTCCTGCTCGTCCTCGAGTAGGTAATGATAAAAAAGATAATTTTTGATGTGGAATGCTACCTAGCATAATCTTGATCATGTAATCTAATCATGGCATGAATATTAAGACATGAGTGATTCAAAGCAATAGTCATCATTTGACATTAAGACAATAATACTTCAAGCATACTAATAAAGCAATCATGTCTTTTCAAAATAACATGGCCAGAAAAAGTTACCCCTACAAAATCATATGGTCTGGCTATACTCCATCTTCACCACACAAAATATTAAAATCATGCACAATCCCGATGACAAGCCAAGCAATTGTGTCATACTTTTGACGTTCTCAAACCTTTTCAACTTTCACGCAATACATGAGCGTGAGCCATGGACATAGCACTATGGGTGGAATAGAATATGATGGTGAAGATTGTGTGGAGAAGACAAAAAGGAGAAAGTCTCACATCGACGCGGCTAATCAACGGGCTATGGAGATTCCCATCAATTGATGTCAACGTGAGGAGTAGGTATAAGTGTATGAAAGCTCAAATTGGAAACTAAGTGGGTGTGCATCCAACTTGCTTGCTCATGAAGACCTCGGGCATTTGAGGAAGCCCATCATCGGAACATACAAGCCAAGTTCTATAATGAAAATTCCCACTAGTATATGAAAGTGATAACTCAAGAGACTCTCTATATGAAGAACATGGTGCTAATTTGAAGCACAAGTGTGGTAAAAGGATAGTAACATTGTCCCTTCTCTCTTTTCTCCCATTTTCTATTTTTTCGTGGGCTTCTTGGGCCTCTCTTTTTTGTGGGCTTCTTTGGCCTCTTTTATTTTTTTTGTAAAGTCCGGAGACTCATCCCAACTTGTGAGGGAATCATAGCTTCCATCATCCTTTCCTCACATGGGACAATGCTCTAATAATGATGATCATCACACTTTTGTTTACTTACAACTCAATATTACAACTTGATACTAGAACAAAAATATGACTCTATATGAATGCCTCTGGTGGTGTACCGGGATGTGCAATGATCTAGCGTAGCAATGACATAAAAAAACGGACAAGCCATGAAAACATCATGCTAGCTATCTTACGATCATGCAAAGCAATATGAAAATAAACGCTCAAGTCATGTATATGATGATGATGGAAGTTGCATGGCAATATATCTCGGAATGGCTATGGAAATGCCATAATAGGTAGGTATGGTGGCTGTTTTGAGGAAGATATAAGGAGGCTTATGTGTGATAGAACGTATCGTATCATGGGGTTTGGATGCACCGGCGAAGTTTGCACCAACTCTCGAGGTGAGAAAGGGCAATGCACGGTACCGAAGAGGCTAGCAATGATGGAAGGATGAGAGTGTGTATAATCCATGGACTCAACATTAGTCATAAAGAACTCACATACTTATTGCAAAAAACTATTAGTCATCAAAACAAAGTACTACGCGCATGCTCCTAGGGGGATAGATTGGTAGGAAAAGACCATCGCTCGTCCCCGACCGCCACTCATAAGGAAGATAATCAATAAATACCTCATGCTCCGACTTCATCACATAATGGCTCACCATACGTTCATGCTACGGGAATCACAAAATTCAACACAAGTATTTCTACAATCCATAACTACCCACTAGCATGACTCTAATATCAGCATCTTTATGTCGCAAAACTATTGCAAGAATCAAACATATCAGATTCAGTAATCTACAAGTTTTATGTAGGATTTTATGACTAATCATGTAAATGACCAGTTCCTGTCATCTCTCTCAATAAATATAAGTGAAGAAAGAGAGTTTAATTCTTTCTACAAAAGATATGCCCACGCTCTAACAAATATAAGTGAAGAAAAATAGCATTCTACAAATGGCGGTTTTCTATGTGAAGAGAAACAGGCAATCCAAACTTCAAAAGATATAAGTGAAGCACATGAAGCATTCTATAAAGCCATACTCAAAAGATATAAGTGAAGTGCAATGAGCATTCTATAAATCAACCAAGGACTATCTCATATCAGCATGGTGCATCAAAGAAAAGTGAAAACTAAATGCAAAAGACGCTCCAGGATTTACTCATATCATGTGACGAATAAAAATATAGCTCCAAGTAAAATTACCGATGATTGTTAGAAGAAAGATGGGATGCCTTCCGGGGCATCCCCAAGCTTGGTTGCTTGGGAGTCCTTGAATATTTCCTTGGGGTGCCTCGGGCATCCCCAAGCTTGTTGGGGAACATAGTAATTTCAAAATTTTCCTACGCACACGCAGGATCATGGTGATATATAGCAACAAGAGGGGAGAGTGTCGTCCACGTACCCTTGTAGACCGTTAAGCGGAAGCGTCATGACAACGCGGTTGATGTAGTCGTACGTCATCACGATCGACCGATCCTCAGTACTGAACATACGGCACCTCCGCGTTCAGCACGCGTTCAGCTCGGTGACGTCTCGCGAACTCACGATCCAGTAGAGCTCGGGGAAGAGTTTCGTCAGCACGATGGTGTGGTGACGATGTTGATGAAGCTACCGCAGTAGGGATTCGCCTAAACACCGCTACAGTATGACCGAGGTGGATTATGGTGGAGGGGGGCATCGCACAGGGCTGGAGAGATCTCAATGATCAACTTGTGTGTCTAGAGGTGCCCCCATGTCCCCGTATATAAAGGAGCAAGGGGGGAGAGGCGGCCGGCCAGGAGGAGGAGGCGCGCCAGGAGGAGTCCTACTCCCACCGGGAGTAGGACTCCCTCCTTTCCTAGTTGGATTAGGAGACGGGGGAAAGAGGAGGGAGAGAGGAAGGAAAGGGGGGCGCCGCCCCCCTCCTTGTCCAATTCGGACTAGAGGGAGAGGGGGCACGCGGCCTGCCCTGGCAGCCCCTCCTCTCTTCCACTAAGGCCCATATTGGCCCATTAAACCCCCGAGGGGGTTCCGGTAACCCCCCGGTACTCCGGTAAAATCCCGATTTCACCTGGAACACTTCCGATATCCGAATATAAGCTTCCAATATATAAATCTTTATGTATCGACCATTTCGAGACTCCTCGTCATGTCCATGATCACATCTGGGACACCGAACTACCTTCGGTACATCAAAACATATAAAGTCAAAAAACCGATCGTCACAGAACTTTAAGCGTGCGGACCCTACGGGTTCGAGAACTATGTAGACATGACCGAGACACGTTTCCGGTGAATAACCAATAGCGTAACCTGGATGCTCATATTGGTTCCTACATATTCTACGAAGATCTTTATCGGTCAAACCGCACAACACTATGCGTTGTTCTCTTTGTCATCGGTATGTTACTTGCCCGAGATTTGATCGTCGGTATCCCAATACCTAGTTCAATCTCATTACCGGCGAGTCTCTTTACTGGTTCCATAATACATCATCCTATAACTAACTCATTAGTTATCATGCTTGCAAGGCTTATAGTGATGTGTATTACCAAGAGGGCCCAGAGATACCTCTCTGATGATCGGAGTGACAAATCCTAATCTTGATCTATGCCAACTCAACAAGTACCATCGGAGACACCTGTAGAGCACCTTTATAATCACCCAGTTATGTTGTGACGTTTGGTAGCACACAAAGTGTTCCTCCGGTATTCGGGAGTTGCATAGTCTCATAGTCATAAGAACATGTATAAGTCATGAAGAAAGCAATAGCAGTAAACAAACGATCAAGTACTAAGTTAACGGAATGGGTCAAGTCAATCACATCATTCTCCTAATGATGTGATCTCATTGATCAAATAACAACTCATGTCTATGGTTAGGAAACTTAACCATCTTTGATCAATGAGCTAGTCAAGTAGAGGCATACTAGTGACACTATGTTTGTCTATGTATTCACACATGTATTATGTTTCCGGTTAATACAATTCTAGCATGAATAATAAACATTTATCATGAAATAAGGAAATAAATAATAACTTTATTATTGCCTCTAGGGCATATTTCCTTAAGTCTCCCACTTGCACTAGAGTCAATAATCTAGATTACACAGTAATGATTTTAACACCCATGGAGCCTTGGTGTTGATCATGTTTTGCTCATGGAAGAGGCTTAGTCAACAGGTCTGCAACATTCAGATCCGTATGTATCTTGCAGGTCTCTATGTCTCCCACCTGGACTTGATCCCGGATGGAGTTGAAGCGTCTCTTGATGTGCTTGGTTCTCTAGTGAAATCTGGATTCCTTTGCCAAGGCAATTGCATTAGTATTGTCACAAAAGATTTTCATTGGACCCAATGCACTAGGTATGACACCTAGATCGGATATGAACTCCTTCATCCAGAATCCTTCATTCGCTGCTTCCAAAGCAGCAATGTACTCCGCTTCACATGTAGATCCCGCCACGACGCTCTGTTTAGAACTACTCCAACTGACAGCTCCACCGTTTAATATAAACACGTATCCGGTTTGCGATTTAGAATCATCCGGATCAGTGTCAAAGCTTGCATCAATGTAACCATTTACGATGAGCTCTTTGTCATCTTCATAAACGAGAAACATATCCTTGGTACTTTTCAGGTACTTCAGGATGTTCTTGACCGCTTTCCAGTGATCCACTCCTGGATTACTTTGGTACCTCCCTGCTAAGCTAATAGCAAGGCACACATCAGGTCTGCTACACAGCATTGCATACATGATGGAGCCTATGGCTGAAGCATAGGGAACACTTTTCATTTTCTCTCTATCTTCTGAAGTGGTCGGACATTGAGTCTTACTCAACTTCACACCTTGTAACACATGCAAGAACCCTTTCTTAGCTTGATCCATTTCAAAACTTTATCAAGGTATGTCCTTTCTGAAAGTCCAATTAAGCATCTTGATCTATCTCTATAGATCTTGATGCCCAATATATAAGCAGCTTCACCGAGGTCTTTCATTGAAAAACTCTTATTCAAGTATCCTTTTATGCTATCCAGAAATTCTATATCATTTCCAATCAGCAATATGTCATCCACATATAATATTAGAAATGCTACAGAGCTCCCACTCACTTTCTTGTAAATACAGGCTTCTCCAAAAGTCTGTATAAAACCATATGCTTTCATCACACCATCAAAACGTTTATTCCAACTCCGAGAGGCTTGCACCAGTCCATAAATGGATTGCTGGAGCTTGCACACTTTGTTAGCTCCCTTTGGATCGATAAAACCTTCAGGTTGCATCATATACAACTATTCTTCCAGAAATCCATTCAGGAATACAGTCTTTACATCCATTTGCCAAATTTCGTAATCATAAAACGCGGCAATTGCTAACATGATTCGGACGGACTTAAGCATTGCTATGGGTGAGAAGGTCTCATCATAGTCAACTCCTTGAACTTGTTGAAAACCTTTCGCAACAAGTTGAGCTTTGTAGACAGTAACATTACCGTCAGCGTCTGTCTTATTTTTGAAGATCCATTTATTCTCGATGGCTTGCCGATCATCGGGAAAGTCAACCAAAGTCCACACTTTGTTCTCATACATGGATCCCATCTCAGATTTCATGGCTTCAAGCCATTTTGCGGAATCTGGGCTCATCATCGCTTCCTCATAGTTCATAGGTTCGTCATGGTCAAGTAACATGACCTCCAGAACTGGATTACCGTACCACTCTGGTGCGGATCTTGCTCTAGTTGACCTACGAGGTTCGGTAGTAACCTGATCTGAAGTTTCATGATCATCATCATTAGCTTCCTCACTAATTGGTGTAGATGTCACAGGAACCGGTTTCTGTGGTGAACTACTTTCCAATAAGGGAGTAGGTACAATTACCTCATCAAGTTCTACTTTCCTCCCACTCACTTCTTTCGAGAGAAGCTCCTTATCTAGAAAGGATCCATTCTTAGGAACGAATATCTTGCCTTCGAATCTGTGATAGAAGGTGTACCCAATAGTTTCCTTTGGGTATCCTATGAAGACACATTTCTCCGATTTGGGTTTGAGCTTATCAGGTTGAAGCTTTTTCACATAAGCATCGCAGCCCCAAACTTTAAGAAACGACAACTTTGGTTTCTTGCCAAACCATAGTTCATAAGGCGTCGTCTCAACGGATTTTGATGCTGCCCTATTTAACGTGAATGCAGCCGTCTCTAAAGCATAACCCCAAAACGATAGCGGTAAATCAGTAAGAGACATCATAGATCGAACCATATCTAGTAAAGTACGATTATGACATTCGGACACACCATTACGCTATGGTGTTCCGGGTGGCGTGAGTTGCGAAACTATTCCGCATTGTTTCAAATGTAGGCCAAACTCGTAACTCAAATATTCTCCTCCACGATCAGATCGTAGAAACTTTATTTTTTTGTTACGATGATTTTCCACTTCACTCTGAAATTCTTTGGACTTTTCAAATTTTTCAGACTTATATTTCATTAAGTAGACATACCCATATCTACTCAAATCATCTGTGAAGGTGAGAAAATAACGATACCCGCCGCGAGCCTCAATATTCATCGGACCACATACATCAGTATGTATGATTTCCAACAAATCTGTTGCTCGCTCCATAGTTCCAGAGAACGGCGTTTTAGTCATCTTTCCCATAAGGCATGGTTCTCAAGTACCAAGTGATTCCAAAAGTCCATCAGTATGGAGTTTCTTCATGCGCTTTATATCAATATGACCCAAACGGCAGTGGCACAAATAAGTTGCACTATCATTATCAACTCTGCATCTTTTGGCTTCAACATTATGAATATGTGTATCACTACTATCGAGATTCAACAGGAATAGACCACTCTTTAAGGGTGCATGACCATAAAAGATATTACTCATATAAATCGAACAACCATTATTCTCTGATTTAAATGAATAACTGTCTCGCATCAAACAAGATCCAGATATAATGTTCATGCTTAACACTGGCACCAAATAACAATTATTTAGGTCTAAAACTAATCCCGAAGGTAGATGTAGAGGTAGCGTGCCGACAACCATCACATCGACTTTGGAACCATTTCCCACGAGCATCGTCACCTCGTCCTTAGCCAGTCTTCACTTAATCCGTAGTCCCTGTTTCGAGTTGCAAATATTAGCAATAGAACCAGTATCAAATACCCAGGTGCTACTGCGAGCTCTGGTGAGGTACACATCAATAACATGTATATACATATACCTTTGTTCACCTTGCCATCCTTCTTATCCGCCAAATACTTGGGGCAGTTCCGCTTCCAGTGACCAGTCTGTTTGCAGTAGAAGCACTCAGTCTCAGGCTTAGGTCCAGACTTGGGTTTCTTCTCCTGAGCAGCAACTTGTTTGCCGTTCTTCTTGAAGTTCCCCTTCTTCTTCCCTTTGCCCTTTTTCTTGAAACTGGTGGTCTTATTGACCATCAACACTTGATGCTCCTTCTTGATTTCTACCTCCGCAGCCTTTAGCATTGCGAAGAGCTCGGGAATAGTCTTATTCATCCCTTGCATATTATAGTTCATCACGAAGCTTTTGTAGCTTGGTGGCAGTGATTGAATAACTCTGTCAATGACACTATCAACAGGAAGATTAACTCCCAGTTGAGTCAAGTGATTATGATACCCAGACATTTTGAGTATATGCTCACTGACAGAACTATTCTCCTCCATCTTGCAGCTATAGAACTTATTGGAGACTTCATATCTCTCAATTCGGGCATTTGCTTGAAATATTAACTTCAACTCCTAGAACATCTCATATGCTCCATGACGTTCAAAACGTCGTTCAAGTCCCGGTTCTAAGCCATAAAGCATGGCACACTGAACTATCGAGTAGTCATCAACTTTACTCTGCCAAACGTTCTTAACGTTGTCAGCAGCATCTGCAGCAGGCCTGGCACCCAGCGGTGCTTCCAGGACATAATTCTTCTGCGCAGCAATGAGGATAATCCTCAAGTTACAGACCTAGTCCGTGTAATTGCTACCATCATCTTTCAACTTTGCTTTCTCAAGGAATGCATTAAAATTCAACGGAACAATAGCATGGGCCATCTATCTACAACAACATAGATAAGAAAAAATACTATCAGGTACTAAGTTCAATCATATTACTTAAGAACTCCCACTTAGATATACATCCCTATAATCATCTAAGTGATCACGTGATCCATATCAACTAAACCATAACCGATCATCACGTGAAATGGAGTAGTTTTCAATGGTGAACATCACTATGTTGATCATATCTACTATATGATTCACGCACGACCTTTAGGTCTTAGTGTTTCGAGGCCATATCTGCATATTCTAGGCTCGTCAAGTTTAACCCGAGTATTCTGCGTGTGCAAAACTGGCTTGCACCCGTTGTAGATGGACGTAGAGCTTATCACACCCGATCATCACGTGGTGTCTCGGCACGACGAACTTTGGCAATGGTGCATACTCAGGGAGAACACTTTTATCTTGAACTTTAGTGAGAGATCATCTTATAATGCTACCATCAAACAAAGCAGAATAAGATGCATAAAGGATAAACATCACATGCAATCAATATAAGTGATATGATATGGCCATCATCATCTTGTGCCTTTGATCTCCATCTCTAGAGCACCGTCATGATCACCATCGTCACCGGCGCGACACCTTGTCTCCATCGTAGCATCATTGTCGTCTCGCCAGCTATTGCTTCTACGACTATCGCTACCGCTTAGTGATAAAGTAAAGCAATTACAGGGCGATTGCATTGCATACAATAAAGCGACAACCATATGGCTCCTGCCAGTTGCCAATAACTCCGTTACAAAACATGATCATCTCATACAATAAATATAGCATCATGTCTTAACCATATCACATCACAACATGCCCTGCAAAAACAAGTTAGACGTCCTCTACTTTGTTGTTGCAAGTTTTACGTGGCTGCTACGGGCTAAGCAAGAACCGTTCTTACCTACGTATGAAAACCACAACGATAGTTCTTCAAGTTAGTGTTGTTTTAACCTTCACAAGGACCGGGCGTAGCCACACTCGGTTCAACTAAAGTTGGAGAAACTGACACCCGCCAGCCACCTGTGTGCAAAGCACGTCGGTAGAACCAGTCTCGCATAAGCGTACACGTAATGTCGGTCCGGGCCGCTTCATCCAACAATACCGTCGAACCAAAGTATGACATGCTGGTAAGCAGTATGACTTGTATCGCCCACAACTCACTTGTGTTCTACTCGTGCATATAACATCTACGCAATAACCTGGCTCGGATGCCACTGTTGGGGAACGTAGTAATTTCAAAAAAAATCATACGCACACATAGGATCATGGTGATGCATAGCAACGAGAGAGGAGAGTGTGTCCACGTACCCTCGTAGACCGACTTCAGAAGTTAGCACAACGTGGTTGATGTAGTCGTACATCTTCACATGCAATCATTATAAGTGATATGATATGGCCATCATCATCTTGTGCTTGTGATCTCCATCTCCGAAGCACCGTCATGATCACCATTGTCACCGGCGCGACACCTTGATCTCCATCGTAGCATCGTTGTCGTCTCGCCAACTATTGCTTCTACGACTATCGCTACCGCTTAGTGATAAAGTAAAGCAATTACAGGGCGATTGCATTGCATACAATAAAGCGACAACCATATGGCTCCTGCCAGTTGCCGATAACTCCGTTACAAAACATGATCATCTCATACAACAAATATAGCATCATGTCTTAACCATATCACATCACAACATGCCCTGAAAAAACAAGTTAGACGTCCTCTACTTTGTTGTTGCAAGTTTTACGTGGCTGCTACGGGCTGAGCAAGAACCGTTCTTACCTACGCATCAAACCACAACGATAGTTCGTCAAGTTGGTGCTGTTTTAACCTTCTCAAGGACCGGGCGTAGCCACACTCGGTTCAACTAAAGTTGGAGAAACTGACACTCGCCAGCCACCTGTGTGCAAAGCACGTTGGTAGAACCAGTCTCACGTAAGTGTACGCGTAATGTCGGTCCGGGCCGCTTCATCCAACAATACCGCCGAACCAAAGTATGACATGCTGGTAAGCAGTATGACTTGTATCACCCACAACTCACTTGTGTTCTACTCGTGCATATAACATCAACGCATAAAACCAGGCTCGGATGCCACTGTTGGGGAACATAGTAATTTCAAAATTTTCCTACGCACACGCAGGATCATGGTGATGTATAGCAACAAGAGGGGACAGTGTCGTCCATGTACCCTCGTAGACCGTTAAGCGGAAGCATTATGACAACGTGGTTGATGTATGATACGTCTCCAACATATCTATAATATTTGATTGCTCCATGATATATTATCTACTATTTTGGGCAATATTGGGCTTTATATTTCCACTTTTATATTATTTTTGGGACTAACCTATTAACCGGAGGCCCAGCCCAGATTTGCTGTTTTATGCCTATTTCAGTGTTTTGAAGAAAAGGAATATCAGACGGAGTCGAAACGGAATGAAATCAACTAGAGAAGTTATTTTTGGAAGGAAACACACCCGATGGACTTGGACCCTACGTCAAGGAAGGAACGAGGTGCTCACGAGGGTGGGGGGCGCCCCCCCTAGGGCGCGCCCCCTGTCTCGTGGGGCCCCCATGGCTCCCCTGACGTACCTCCTGCACCCATATATACTTACGTGATGTAAAACTTCCAAAACGCACAATAGATCGGGAGTTCCGCCGCTAGAAGCCTCCATAGCCACCGAAAACCAATCTAGACCCGTTCTGGCACCCTGCCGGAGGGGGCAATCCCTCTCCGGTGGCCATCTTCATCATCCCGGTGCTCTCCATGACGAGGAGGGAGTAGTTCTCCCTCAGGGCTGAGGGTATGTACCAGTAGCTATGTGTTTGATCTCTCTCTTTCTCTCTCTCTCTCTCTCGTGTTCTTGAGATGATACGATCTTGATGTATCGCGAGCTTTGCTATTATATTTGGATCCTATGATGTTTCTTCCCCCCTCTTCTCTCTTGTAATGAATCGAGTTTCCCCTTTGAAGTAATCTTATCGGATTGAGTCTTTAAAGACTTGAGAACACTTGATGTATGTCTTGTCGTGGATATCTGTGGTGACAATGGGATACCACGTGCCACTTGATGTATGTTAAGGTGACCAACTTGCGGGTTCCGCCCATGAACCTATGCAGACGGGTTGGCACATGTTTTCGTCGTGATTCTCCGGTAGAACTTTGGGGCACTCTTTGAGGTCCTTTGTGTTGGTTGAATAGATGAATCTGAGATTGTGTGATGCATATCGTATAATCATACCCACGGATACTTGAGGTGACATTGGAGTATCTAGGTGACATTAGGGTTTTGATTGATTTGTGTCTTAAGGTGTTATTCTAGTACGAACTCTAGGGCTGTTTGTGACACTTATAGGAATAGCCCAACGGATTGATTGGAAAGAATAACTTTGAGGTGGTTTCGTACCCTACCATAATCTCTTCGTTCGTTCTCCGCTATTAGTGACTTTGGAGTGACTCTTTGTTGCATGTTGAGGGATAGTTATGTGATCCAATTATGTTATCATTGTTGAGGGAACTTACACTAGCGAAAGTATGAACCCTAGGCCTTGTTTCAACACATTGCAATACCGTTTACGCTCACTTTTATCACTTGCTACCTTGCTGTTTTTATTATTTCAGATTACAAAAACTATTATATACTATCCATATACCACTTGTATCACCATCTCTTCGCCAAACTAGTGCACCTATACAATTTACCATTGTATTGGGTGCGTTGGGGCCACAAGAGACTCTTTGTTATTTGGTTGCAGGGTTGCTTGAGAGAGACCATCTTCATCCTACGCCTCCTATGGATTGATAGACCTTAGGTCATCCACTTGAGGGAAATTTGCTACTGTCGTACAAACCTCTGCACTTGGAGGCCCAACAACGTCTACAAGAAGAAGGTTGTGTAGTAGACATCAAGCTCTTTTCTAGCGCCGTTGCCGGGGAGGTTAGCGCTTGAAGGTATATCTTTAGATCTTGCAATCGAGTCTTTTAGTTTCTTGTTTTATCACTAGTTTAGTTTATAAAAGAAAACTATAAAAAAATGGAATTAAGTTTGTCTCAGACGCTTCACCTTTTTAATATCTTTCGTGAGTATGATGGAAAGGATAATTGTGCTCAAGTGCTAGAAGAAGAAATCTATAAAATGTTTGGCACTAAATATTTGAATGATGAGCATGATTGCAATGTTGTTAGTATGAATTTCTTGAATATCCATGATGCTAATGATATGCAAAGCCACAAGCTTGGGGAAGCTATGTTTGATGAAGATGATATTTTTTGTCCCACAAGTTTTGATATGCAAATTTATAACGATGAAAGCATGCCTCCTATCTATGATGATTATTGTGATGACACGTATGCTTTAAAGAATAATAATAACAATGAACCTTGTCTTCTTGATCTTAATTTTCAATCACATGATAGTTATTTTGTTGAGTTTGCTCCCACTATTATTCATGAGAAGAATTTTGCTTATGTGGAGAGTAGTAAATTTTCTATGCTAGTAGATCATGAAAAGAATGCTTTAGGTGCTGTTTATATTGTTGAATTCATTCATGATGCTACTGAAAAATATTATGAGGGAGGAATATATTCTTGTAGGAATTGCAATAATATCAAGTTTCCTCTCTATGTGCTTAAAGTTTTGAAGTTTTGCTTGCTTTACCTTCCTATGCAAGTTGATTCTTGTTCCCATAAGTTGTTTTCTCACAAAATCCCTATGCATAGGAAGTACGTTAGACTTAAATGTGCTAGTCATATTCTTCATGATGCTCTCTTTATGTTTCAATTCTTATCCTTTATGTGAGCATCATTGAAATCATCATGCCTAGCTAAGGGCATTAAACGATAGCGCTTGTTGGGAGGCAACCCAATTTTATTTTAGTTCTTTGCTTTTTGTTCTTGTTTAGTAATAAATAATTCATCTATCCTATTTTTAGATGTGGTTTTAAGCTTTTATTTAGTGTTTGTGCCAAGTAGAACCTTTGGGAAGACTTGGGGAAAGTCTTGTTGATCATTCTGTCAAAAACAGAAACTTTAGCACTCACGAGAATTGCTGCCATTTTTATTTGGAGAGTGATATTTAGTTAATTATTTTTGCAGATGATTAATAGATAAATTCCTCAGGTCCAGAAATTTATTTGAGAATTTTATGAGTTCCAGAAGTATACATTTGATCCAGATTACTACAGACTGTTCTGTTTTTGACAGATTCTGTTTTTCATGTGTTGTTTCTTATTTTGATGAATCTATGGCTAGTAAAATAGTTTATAAACCATAGAGAAGTTGTAATACAGTAGGTTTAACACCAATATAAATAAATAATGAGTTCATTACAGTACCTTGAAGTGGTGATTTATTTTCTTATACTAACGGAGCTTACGAGTTTTCTGTTAAGTTTTGTGTTGTGAAGTTTTCAAGTTTTGGGTAAGGATTTGATGGACTATGGAATAAGGAGTGGCAAGAGCCTAAGCTTGGGGATGCCCAAGGCACCCCAAGGTAATATTCAAGGATACCCAAGAGCCTAAGCTTGGGGATGCCCAAGGCACCCCAAGGTAATATTCAAGGATATCCAAGAGCCTAAGCTTGGGGATGCCCCGGAAGGCATCCCCTCTTTCGTCTTCGTTCATCGGTAACTTTACTTGGAGCTATATTTTTATTCACCACATGATATGTGTTTTGCTTGGAGCGTCAATTTATTTTGTTAGGATTTGCTTTCTGTTATTTAGAACAATGTTTTTTCATCTTTTATTTCAATAAAAGTGGCATTGATAGCCTTGACTATGCCTATGTTACAAGTATACATGTTGCTGTTTGAAAACAGAAAGTTTACCGCTGTTGCAATAATTCCCTAGAAAAGTCAGAATGTGATAAAATGTTGAAACCTTTTGAATATTATGCTATGATAAATTTACTACAGTGGGAATTTTCTTTCATAATTTTTGGAGCTAGGGAAGTATGGATGTTGCTGCATTCTTTACAGATTGTCCTGTTTAGGCAGATTGCTGTTATGTTTGCATTGTTTGCATATGTTTTCTTCTTTAATGATTCTATTTGAGGATAGGACTATTAAATATGAAGAGGCATTTAGTATGAAATTTTGAGTAATAATTTTAGTGATTTGCTACAGTAGAGTATGATAAGGTTTTGGCAATGGTTTATACTAACTTATCTCACGAGTCCTTGTTGAGTTTTGTGTGGATGAAGCTTTTGAGATTTAGGGAGACCGTGATATGAGAGGAATTAAGGAGACACAAAAGCTCAAGCTTGGAGATGACCAAGGCACCCCAAGATAATATTTCAATAAGTCTCAAGCGTCAAAGCTTGGGGATGCCCCGGTTGGCATCCCACCTTTCTTCTTCAACAACTATCGGTTAGTATCGATTGATCCTAGTTTTTTCTTCTTCACATGATGTTTTCTATTCTTAGATGTCATTTTATTTTGCTTTGCTTGCTGTTTGAATAGAGTACCAAGATCTGTTATTAAATGTTAGAGAGTCTTCACATAGTTGCATAATTATTAAACTACTCATTGATCTTCACTTATATCTTTCGGAGTAGTTTGTTGTTGCTCTAGTGCTTCACTTATATCTTTTAGAGCATGGTGGTAGTTTTATTTTGAAGAAATAGACGAACTCTCATGATTCACTTATATTATTTTGATAGTCTTAAATAGCATGGTAATTTGCTTAAAATCCTAATATGCTAGGTATTCAAGAATAATAAAAATTCTCTTATGAGTGTGTTGAATACTAAGAGAAGTTTGATGCTTGATGATTGTTTTGAGATATGGAGATGGTGATATTAGAGTCATGCTAGTTGAGTGGTTATGAATTTGAGAAATACTTGTGTTGAAGTTTGTGATTCCCGTAGCATGCACGTATGGTGAACCGTTATGTAACGAAGTCGGAGCATGAGGTGTTTATTGATTGTCTTCCTTATGAGTGGCGGTCGGGGACGAGCGATGGTCTTTTCCTACCAATCTATCCCCCTAGGAGCATGCGCGTAGTACTTTGTTTTGATGACTAATAGATTTTTGCAATAAGTATGTGAGTTCTTTATGACTAATGTTGAGTCCATGGATTATACGCACTCTCACCCTTCCACCCTTGCTAGCCTCTCTAGTACCGCGCACCTTTCGCCGGTACCATAAACCCACCATATACCTTCCCCAAAACAGCCACCATACCTACCTATTATGGCATTTCCATAGCCATTCCGAGATATATTGCCATGCAACTTTCCACCATTCCGTTTATTATGACACGCTTCATCATTGTCATATTGCTTAGCATGACCATGTAGTTGACATAGTATTTGTGGCAAAGCCACCGTTCATAATTCTTTCATACATGTCACTCTTGATTCATTGAATATCCTGGTACACCGCCGGAGGCATTCATATAGAGTCATCTTTGTTCTAGTATCGAGTTGTATCATCGATTTGTAAATAAATAGAAGTGTGATGATCATCATTCAATAGAGCATTGCCCCCCCCCCTAAAAAAAGCGAAAGGCAAAAAAAGGAAAGGCCAAATAAAAAAAATAAAAAAATAGAAGGGACAATGCTACTATCCTTTTTTTCCACACTTGTGCTTCAAAGTGGCACCATGATATAGCGAGTCTCATATATTGTGCTTCAAAGTAGCACCATGTTCTTCATATAGAGAGTCTCATATGTTGTCACTTTCATATACTAGTGGGAATTTTACATTATAGAACTTGGCTTGTATATTCCAATGATGGGCTTCCTCAAAATTTCCGTAGGTCTTCATGAGCAAGCAAGTTGGATGCACACCCACTTAGTTTCTTTTGTTGAGCTTTCATACATTTATAGCTCTAGTGCATCCGTTGCATGGCAATCCCTACTCACTCACATTGATATCTATTGATGGGCATCTCCATAGCCCGTTGATACGCCTAGTTGATGTGAGACTATATTCTCCCTTTTTGTCTTCTCCACAACCACCGCTCTATTCCACCTATAGTGCTATATCCATGGCTCACGCTCATGTATTGCGTGAAGATTGAAAAAGTATGAGATCATCAAAAGTATGAAACAATTGCTTGGCTTGTCATCGGGGTTGTGCATGATTTAAATATTTTGTGTGGTGAAGATGGAGCATAGCCAGACTATATGATTTTGTAGGGATAGCTTTCTTTGGCCATGTTATTTTGAGAAGACATGATTGCTTTGATAGTATTCTTGAAGTATTATTATTTCTATGTCAATATGAACTTTTGTCTTGAATCTTATGAATCTGAATATTCATACTACAATTAAGAAGAATTACATTGAAACTATGCCAACTAGCATTCCACATCAAAAATTATCTTTTTTATCATTTACCTACTCAAGGACGAGCAGGAATTAAGCTTGGGGATGCTTGATACGTCTCCAACGTATCAATAATTTTTGATTGCTCCATGCTATATTATCTACTATTTTGGGCAGGAATTAAGCAGTATGACTTGTATCACCCACAACTCACTTGTGTTCTACTCGTGCATATAACATCAACGCATAAAACCAGGTTCGGATGCCACTGTTGGGGAACGTAGTAATTTCAAAATTTTCCTACGCACACGCAGGATCATGGTGATGTATAGCAACGAGAGGGGAGAGTGTCGTCCACGTACCCTCGTAGACCTTTAAGTGGAAGCATTATGACAACGTGGTTGATGTATGATACGTCTCCAACATATCTATAATTTTTGATTGCTCCATGCTATATTATCTACTATTTTGGGCAATATTGGGCTTTATATTTCCACTTTTATATTATTTTTGGGACTAACCTATTAACCGGAGGCCCAGCCCAGATTTGCTGTTTTATGCCTATTTCAGTGTTTTGAAGAAAAGGAATATCAGATGGAGTCGAAACGGAACGAAATCAACTAGAGAAGTTATTTTTGGAAGGAAACACACCCGATGGACTTGGACCCTACGTCAAGGAAGGAACAAGGTGCTCACGAGGGTTGGGGGCACCCCCCTAGGGCGCGCCCCTGTATCGTGGGGCCCCCATGGCTCCCCTGATGTACCTCCTGCACCCATATATACTTACGTGACCTAAAACTTCCAGAATGCATAATAGATCGGGAGTTCCGCCGCCAGAAGCCTCCGTAGCCATCGAAAACCAATCTAGACCCGTTCCGGCACCCTGCTGGAGGGGGCAATCCCTCTCCGGTGGCCATCTTCATCATCCCGATGCTCTCCATGAGAAGTAGGGAGTAGTTCTCCCTCGGGGCTGAGGGTATGTACCAGTAGCTATGTGTTTGATCTCTCTCTCTCTCTCTCGTGTTCTTGAGATGATACGATCTTGATGTATCGCGAGCTTTGCTATTATATTTGGATCCTATGATGTTTCTTCCCCCCTCTTCTCTCTTGTAATGAATCGAGTTTCCCCTTTGAAGTAATCTTATCGGATTGAGTCTTTAAAGACTTGAGAACACTTGATGTATGTCTTGTCGTGGATATCTGTGGTGACAATGGGATACCACGTGCCACTTGATGTATGTTAAGGTGACCAACTTGCGGGTTCCGCCCATGAACCTATGTAGAGGGGTTGGCACATGTTTTCGTCGTGATTCTCCGGTAGAACATTGGGGCACTCTTTGAGGTCCTTTGTGTTGGTTGAATAGATGAATCTGAGATTGTGTGATGCATATCGTATAATCATACCCACGGGTACTTGAGGTGACGTTGGAGTATCTAGGTGACATTAGGGTTTTGATTGATTTGTGTCTTAAGGTGTTATTCTAGTATGAACTCTAGGGCTGTTTGTGACACTTATAGGAATAGCCCAACGGATTGAATGGAAAGAATAACTTTGAGGTGGTTTCGTACCCTACCATAATCTCTTCATTCGTTCTCCGCTATTAGTGACTTTGGAGTGACTCTTTTTTTCATGTTGAGGGATAGTTATGTGATCTAATTTTGTTATCATTGTTGAGGGAACTTACACTAGCGAAAGTATGAACCCTAGGCCTTGTTTCAACACATTGCAATACCGTTTACGCTCACTTTTATCACTTGCTACCTTGCTGTTTTTAATATTTCAGATTACAAAAACTATTATCTACTATCCATATACCACTTGTATCACCATCTCTTCGCCGAACTAGTGCACCTATACAATTTACCATTGTATTGGGTGTGTTGGGGCCACAAGAGACTCTTTGTTATTTGGTTGTAGGGTTGCTTGAGATAGACCATCTTCATCCTACACCTCCTACGGATTGATAAACCTTAGGTCATCCACTTGAGGCAAATTTGCTACTGTCCTACAAACCTCTCCACTTGGAGGCCCAACAACATCTACAAGAAGAAGGTTGTGTAGTAGACATCAATGTAGTCGTACCGATCCTCAGTACCGAAAGTACGACACCTCCGTGTTCAACACACGTTGAGCTCGGTGACGTCCCGCGAACTCACGATCCTTTAGAGCCCGGGGAAGAGTTTCGTCAGCACGACGGTGTGGTGACGATGTTGATGAAGCTACCGCAGCAGGGCTTCGCCTAAACACCGGTACAGTATGACCGAGGTGGATTATGGTGGAGGGGGGCACCGCACACAGCTGGAGAGATCTCAATGATCAACTTGTGTGTCTAGAGGTGCCCCCTGTCCCCATATTTAAAGGAGCAAGGGGGGAGAGGCGGCCGGCCAGGAGGAGTCTTACTCCCACCGGGAGTAGGACTCCCTCCTTTCGTAGTTGGATTAGGAGAAGGGGGGAGGAGGAGGGAGAGAGGAAGGAAAGGGGGGCACCGCCCCCCCCTTGTCCAATTCGGACTAGAGGGAGAGGGGCACGCGACCTGCCCTGGCAGCCCCTCCTCTCTTCCACTAAGGCCCATCTTGGCCCATTAAACCCCCAGGGGGGTTCCGGTAACCCCCCGGTACTCCGGTAAAATCCCGATTTCACCTGGAACACTTCCGATATCCAAATATAGGCTTCCAATATATAAATATTTATGTCTCGACCATTTCGAGACTCCTCGTCATATCCGTGATCACCTCCGAGACTCTGAACTACCTTCGATACATCAAAACATATAAACTCAAAAAACCGATCGTCACAGAACTTTAAGCATGCGGACCCTACGGGTTCGAGAACTATGTAGACATGACTGAGACATGTTTCCGGTCAATAACCAATAGTAGAACCTGGTGCTCATATTGGTTCCTACATATTCTACGAAGATCTTTATCGGTCAAACCGCACAACACTATATGTTGTTCTATTTGTCATCGTATGTTACTTGCCCGAGATTTGATCGTCGGTATCCCAATACCTAGTTCAATCTCATTACCGGCGAGTCTCTTTACTCGTTTCATAATACATCATCCTGTAACTAACTCATTAGTTATCATGCTTGCAAGGCTTATAGTGATGTGTATTACCTAGAGGGCCCAGAGATACCTCTTCGACGATCGGAGTGACAAATCCTAATCTTGATCTATGCCAACTCAACAAGTACCATCGGAGACACCTATAGAGCACCTTTATAATCACCCAGTTACGTTGTGACATTTGGTAGCACAAAAATTGTTCCTCCGGTATTCGGGAGTTGCATAATCTCATAGTCATAAGAACATGTATAAGTCATGAAGAAAGCAATAGCAGTAAACAAACGATCAAGTGCTAAGCTAACGGAATGGGTCAAGTCAATCACATCATTCTCCTAATGATGTGATATCATTGATCAAATAAGAACTCATGTCTATGGTTAGGAAACTTAACCATCTTTGATCAATGAGCTAGTCAAGTAGGGGCATTGTCGTGGAATTGTCACGGCAGATGTCCTTAGTGTCAGGACTTAGTCGTGAGGCCAACGCATCTATGTGGTAGCTTGAGAGGGGTTGAGCGGGACGAGAGACGCGAGGTTTTACCCAGGTTCGGCCCCTCACGGTGGAGGTAAAAGCCTACGTCCTGCTTCATTGATATTGATGATGATGATGATCATGGTTACAAGAGTGCTCTATCTTGGGAGCTATTGTCTAAACCTAACTTGTCAATCTTGTCCCCTTTTGGGGAGCCCTGCCCCTCCTTATATATGTTGGAGGGGCGGGTTACATGTAGAGTCCTATTAGGATTAGGACTAGTCTATCTCTAATACAAACCGGATACAAGTCCAGGTCTTAGCTCCTTTGTAAGATAAATGTTCCGCATGCCTTTCCTCTTAAACCGGCCCACTATTAACATGAACCGGCATGCTGGGCCTTGGGCCTTGTCATCCATCCGGAACACGCGCCGGGTCACCAATGAGTCTTCAGGCTCGTGAATCCTCATACCAGTGAACCGCCAGACACGTAAACCGCCAATCCTCTGGCGGTTTACCAATGAAACACCTAGTCCGGCCGGGTTATACTTCCGGCCGGTTTACGCCGCGGGGTATATCCCCGACATTAGCCCCCAAGTTTAGCTTGGATTTATCCATGGTAAACTTATGCTGCAAAATAAACACAAGAAGAAAATTGACAGGTTGTGCTCCGGGTTAAGAATTCTTGTAAACCGGTACCTAATCACCCTTAAGTCCTTGTTATTTCCTCCTTTTGGGAAGTCCGGGTCAACAGACCAGCTTCATAATCAATTTGCCGACATTGGTATGTCACAGAGAAATATTGTGAAGAATAACTCCTTTGACTCAGCTCCCAAAATGCCGGTTTAAGAAATATGGGTCTTAAAATACTTATCTGGTATTCAGCCGGTTTGAAGATGTAAAACTTGCCGGTTTAATATTACCAAAATGGCCGGTTTATAAATATTAATGGCACCGGGTCATAATTGTTGACGACACTGGGTCATGTAATTGATCTTCCTGATTTGCTCAAAACTGATAAAATGAAGATGTTCCTCCTTATATATGCATAATACATGTAGCCCCCAAGTCTTAAGAGGAGAACATAATGATAACTTAAGACTTGCTCCAATAAGTGTTTCAACCTTGAAGAAATCTGGTTTGTTCATCTCAATCATATAAACTGAATACTCCATATATGTAGCCCCCAAGTGCCGGGTTTTCATGCTTGCAGCAACCTGGGACTTGTAATTGCTTATAAAAACTTCAATCAGTGTAACCCCCAAGTGCCGGGTCATTATGCAATAATGAGCAGGAACTTTGTAAATATAATTATGTAGATTTTAGCAGTGAAGTGTAGCCCCCAAGGGCTGGCTTAGTAAGATAATACTGAACCGGGACTTGATATATACTTCAATGAAAATAACATCTTATAATGTAGCTTCCCTCGTAGGGCTTGAACCCACGTCCACAAGGTTAAGAGCTTTGTGCTTTACCAACTGTGCAATGGATCCTTCAATATTATGGACGAAAACTTGTGTACCTTGAATTGTTGACAGGAGCAATTGGTAGCCCCCAAGGGCCGGCTCATTATAATATGATGAGTCGGGTCTTCAATAAGACTAGTAAAAATGACTTTGCATTAGCCCCCAAGTGTCATGATGCATGCTTGCAGCGACATGAGACTTGCATGTAATCTCAATTTGAATAATGTAGCCCCCAAGTGCCGGGTCGTAAGCCTGCAGCGATTTGGGACTATTCCTTCAATTGTAAAACAAATCATATCCTTTGATAATATAATAGCCATTGCGCTAAAGCGACTTTGAAAACCTTAATCATAATACTGGTTATTGATAACCATAATAAAATCCAGCCATGTTGGCTATTTGAAGATTTGAATAATATAATCCAATAATTTATGAGCGCATGATTCCAGTGGCGCAATCCAAATATATACTGGCGACTTATAGTCAAAAGCCAGGCCGGTTTAACAAACACGGGATAATTTCTCATCATATACTGGCGACTTATTGTCTTAAAGCCAAGCCGGTTTAATAAACACCGGATAATTTATAATCATGCTTTATTCAACCTGTTTCTGCATACAACAAGTTTAAAGTGTCCTGGCGGTTTATCGCCGGACGGGTCATAATGCCCAACATATAACCTGGGTTTATAACCAAGGCTGCATTTAAGAATAATCAAATATAAAATATATCATACCTGTGACATTGAATCACATCATTGGTTTTACCAACTTTTTGTAGTAAGGGTGATAATCCCAATCTCGAGTACTGATAACTCTTTCCATATTGTGCCGGTTTATGATAAAACCGTACCGGGTTATGATAGACACCGGATTATCCATATATAATACTGGCGACTTGTAGTCGAACCGGACCGGGTTAATAATCGCTGGATTATAATTGGTCATGTACTGACAACTTGTAGTTGAAGGTCAAGCCGGGTTAACGAACACCGGTTTACTCCATAATAAAATGGTAACATAAAATCAAACCGGGCAGATAGACTCCGGACTAAGATTTGACCGTGTTCCGCCAATTTATAATTGACAGCCGAACCGGATTAACAATGTCGGTTTAAAAACACAACAGAAGTAAAAGGAAATATTTATCAAAGCAAATTTCAAGCAAAGGGAATGATAAAACCATTTGCAAAAAGAGGCTATTGAGCCGATCAAATGGCGTTACCATGGTCGGACACGACCAAGCCCCCGATAGGCGTAGCTATGGTTCAAGTCAGCCAGGTCCCCAAATGAAACAATGGCATTATGCCGATCAAAAGGTGTGGCAATGGTTCGGGTTCGACCAAGCCCCCAAGTGATTCTGTGGCCTTAGGCCGATCAAGAGGCGTGACTATGGTTCAGACGTGACCACAAGTCCCCAAGTGATGCATTGGCATTACGCCGATCAAGAGGTGTAGCGATGGTTCGGGTTCGACCAAAGCCCCCAAGTGATGCTGTGGCACTAGGCCGATAAAGAGGTGTGACTATGGTTCAGACGTGACCACAAGTCCCCAAGTGATGTTGTGGCTTTCCGCCTACCAAATGGTGTTGCTATGGTTCAGACGCAACCAAGCCCCCAAGTGATATTGTGCCATTGCGCCGATCAAGAGGTGTGACTATGGTTCGGATACGACCTAAGCCCCCAAGTGATCAAGAATATGATAAGCCAATAAGGCATGATACCCATGTTTGAACCGCGCATCATGGCAGCAGGTCCTCTTTGGCACCCTTTAACTTTTTGCAAGAGAAAAATCCTTCTTGAACCGGATGTTAAACCGGATATTGAGAGCTTCAAAGCTTCATGGAAGACATCTTTCCCTTGAACCGAATTGTAAACCAGAATACTTTCTGATGACCCGGAAATTTTTTGACGACCTCTTAAACTCGAACTTGCGAGAAGTTAATTCCTTTTTGAACCGGAAATTCTTAAACCGGATTTGAGAGCTTCAGAGCTTTGTGATTTAATCTGTCCTACATTGAAGAACTTGCAAGACAAAGTAATGGCTCCACTTTTTTTAAAAGAAATCAATATATAATATAAAAATATACCAGATGGATTTCACCTGATATGTCAGGTCAGCAATTATCACCGCGGAGTTGATGATCACCATGGTGAAACTGAAAACAATCGCGGCCGAGTCAGCCGCGGGTGCTGACAAATTTTTCGGCTGCGGCGTTTCAAACCGGCGTGGACGAGAGAGTCGGCCGCGGCGTTGTAAACCGGCACGGACG
Organism: Triticum urartu; assembly: GCF_056163025.1. NCBI lineage: Eukaryota > Viridiplantae > Streptophyta > Magnoliopsida > Poales > Poaceae > Triticum > Triticum urartu. The sequence goes on along the minus strand of NC_141874.1, from coordinate 678,115,680 downwards.
GGCGAGTCGGTGAGTCGAAGTAGTCCGGGGTGTCAGGGTGGCGTTTTGCGTCCATATTCTTTGATCATTGTGGCACGGTCATATGCTAGCGCATGACATTAATTGTGCAATTTATATATCCATGATCTGGCCATAGTGACCAATTGTCCTGCATATAAAATACAAAGACCAAAGTAATTGTTCTTTGACAAAAACAATGTGTGCTAATAAAACCAACTTAGATGGATATCACCTGATTTGTTCGAATGACGGATGGTCCGTTCCATGAATCAACTTTCAGTACTTGTAATGGCAACTTAGCCACTCTCCCCTGATTTTCTTTAGCACCCGGTCACTTGACCTTTCTTTCAACCGGTCTCTTCTCATCTCTGGCGCGGTCGGTGCAGAAGGTCAGCCGGCAAGGCGGAGGTGATTCAGAGCCAGTCAGAAAATTTCCAGCGCTCCATGATGGTTGCATCCGAACTGTTGGTTGACATAAATAGCATTGCCTTTTGTGGAGGTTTGCCCCGTGCACGTACTAGTAGCACTTTGTAAAGTAATACTACAATTATCTTCTGACTTCAGATAATATGGGAGGCCGATCTGGAGAACTCACGGGGCTGCAGCCTCTTTCTTTTCAACTCCCCAGTCAGCTTCCCACCTTCCTTTCTTCAGGCAGCAGGCAGCAATCTTTAGGTGAGCATGCAGGGGCGCAGCCGGAGGCGGCGTCGGAGCCCAGCAGCCAGCACGCATTGGCGGGTCCACGGCAGAGGTAAACCGAGCGGCTCGAAGAAGAAACGCGAGGCGCGCGGGCAGCCAGCATGGGTGTCCTGGCTCCGCACCGGCGGTGGATCCAGGCAGCTCGTGGCACCTCTGTAGTCGTAACTCGGCAGGGCAACAGAAGAGGTAAAACGGCGCGGCAGAACCAGCAAGCGTAGCCGGTGATGGGCCGCGTCTGCGATGACTCGGCGGTGGCGATTTGAAGCAGAGGCAGCACGAGGGCGGGTTGCTCGGCCTGATGGCGATCTGAAACGGCAGGGCGCCGCGGCGGTTCATGCCCGGCGGTTTAGCACGCCACGAGCCTATATAGTAAGACAGACTATGGTGAATCGGCAGCCAGAAGAACCACGGTGGACACCGATGACTCTCGTCGATAGGGCAATTCATAGAGGGCGGCCTCGCATCAAGGGTGGAGGCGCCCATGGTGGCTCTGCGATGCGAGAACAGTGGTAGGTGACAGGCGGCACCGGTTTACAGCGACGGGGCAGGGGCACCGGCGGTTCGACCATGGAGACGGGCGAGACGACTCGGGGTCGCGAGCCTAGGCGGTTTAGAAGCGGCACGGCGGCTCAGTGTGAGCCCACGGCAGAGGCGTCTGAATCGAGGCCGGGGGTGACTCGCCATCGACTTAGCGAAAACAGTTTGAGGCCGTGGAGGAGACGAACTGGGGCGGTTGACCCCGAGTCCATGCACATAACCTTCAGATCATGGCTTCTCCTTTTTTATATAAATATCTTCTTGGAACCCACACAAGGACTGCGGCTGCACATGGGATCTTCATGTGGGTGGGCATCCATCAGGCGCTATGGATATTTAATTTATATGTGTGTGACCCCGATCAGCACTAGGGACACTTGATTCATCATACACTTTTGCCAGGTTGATCGATTCGGGAGACCTCGCGAGGTCGTAAACCGCCGCCGTGCGTGACATGTGATCGTTCTCTCCAATCAACTCGAATCCGGTTTTGTATTTTAAGTAGCCACGGCGAGTTGCAGATTACCATAAAGTGGCGGTTTATCTCGGCGAAACTGATCCCTTGCCGGTCTTCAGTGGATCGACGGTGCAGACAGCGCACAACCAAAAACATCTCCTGCCAGCTTTCGACCAGCTCTTGGACATGGTGATGCATAGATGCAACCCTAAATCTTTATTGATCTCAATTTTGTATATACTGCTGCAGAGACCTTCTTCAATTTTTGACTGATGAAACTCATAGTTGATGTGAATTCTTCCGTGCCTATTCTTTGTCATCGCACCAATTACGATCTTCTCGAACCTTGGAAAAGATCCCTCCAAGAACTTAACACCATCATGCACAAGCCCCACGATGGGTGCCAACTGTCATGGAATTGTCACGGCAGATGTCCTTAGTGTCAAGACTTAGTCACGAGGCCAACGCATCTATGTGGTAGCTTGAGAGGGGTTGAGCGGGACGAGAGACGCGAGGTTTTACCCAGGTTCGGCCCCTCACGGTGGAGGTAAAAGCCTACATCCTGCTTCATTGATATTGATGATGATGATGTTCACGGTTACAAGAGTGCTCTATCTTGAGAGCTATTGTCTAAACCTAACTTGTCCAACTCGTGGAACTTGTCAATCTTGTCCCCTTTTGGGGAGCCCTGCCCCTCCTTATATATGTTGGAGGGGCGGGTTACATGTAGAGTCCTATTAGGATTAGGACTAGTCTATCTCTAATACAAACCGGATACAAGTCCAGGTCTTAGCTCCTTTGTAAGATAAATTTTCCTCATGCCTTTCCTCTTAAACCGGCCCACTATTAACATGAACCGGCATGCTGGGCCTTGGGCCTTGTCATCCATCCGGAACACGCGCCGGGTCACCAATGAGTCTTCAGGCTCGTGAATCGTCATACCAGTGAACCGCCAGACACGTAAACCGCCAATCCTCTGGCGGTTTACCAATGAAACGCCTAGTCCGGCCGGGTTATACTTCCGACCAGTTTACTCCGCGGGGTATATCCCCGACAGGCATACTAGTGACACTATGTTTGTCTATGTATTCACACATGTATTATGTTTCCGGTTAATACAATTCTAGCATGAATAATAAACATTTATCATGAAATAAGGAAATAAATAATAAATTTATTATTGCCTCTAGGGCATATTTCCTTCAAAGCTTAGGCTCTTTCCACTCCTTATTCCTTCATCCATTGTGATCTCTCCCAAAACTTGAAAACTCCAATCACACATAACTTAACAGAAAGCTTGGTAAGTTCTGTTAGTATAATAAAGCAAATCACTACTCTAAGTACTATTGCAAACCAATTCATATTTTGTTTTTGCATTTTAGCTACTGTAATATAACTTTTCCATGGCGTAATCCACTGATAGAAATTGATAGTTTCATCAAAACAAGCAAACTATGCATCAAAAATAGAATCTGTCTTAAATAGGACAGTGTGTAGTAATATGAACATTAACCATACCTCTGGTACTCCAACAATTCTGCCAAAATTAGGAAAAATAAACAATTTGTATAGAAAGACAATGCAAAAAGTTTCAGATCCGTTTGATGTTCCAGTAAAAAAATGTAAAATCACGCACTACAGCCAAAGTTTCTGTCTTGCACCGCACAAACCAACAAGCAATGTAAACATCCTAAAGGCAAATCTTGGCACATTATTTTTATAATACAATGGAATTGTACAAGGGAATAATTATTTTTGTTGAAAAGTTTCTGTAATCAATATTCACAAAGTTTTTGTGAGCATGAAAAAAGTTCAAGGAGCTCCCCCACTTCAACAATGCTTGTTTCTCTCACTTTCACTTCACTTTTTGAAAAGTTTTGGGTTCCCCTCTTTATTATTTTTGTTTTTAAACTATATAAAAGCACTCAACAGAAATAAATGACTCTCTAAAACTTCCGGGTTGTCTCCCTGGCAGTGCTTTCTTTAAAGCCATTAAGCTAGGCATAAGGTGCTCAAGTAATGGATCCACCCGGATCCCAAGGTATATCAAAGCCAATTTTAATTAACAATGATTTATGATTTAGTGGTGAGCACAAGGTAACATATATCATGCAAAAATGAAGTATAACTCTCTTCCTATGCATCGGCATGTCATAAAAGAACAATTCATGCACACATAGTAAAGGCCAATGCATAGTATAAACAGTTTCTTGCAATTTTATCGTATTGGAAACATAGAGAGGCGGAGATGTAGTTCCTCTCTCATAATAATTGCAAGTAGGAGCAGCACGCACATGCATATTATATCTATCAAAATCATCATGTGTAATAGTGAAACACAACCTATTAATATAATCCTTAATAAGGGAAAACTTCTCTGATATAGTGTAGTCGGGAGAATTCAAAAAGATAATAGGACTATCATGCGTGGGTGCAATAGCAACATTTTCATGTTTAACATAAGGAACTATAGCAAGTTCATCTCCATAAGCATAATTCATATGGGCATCTTGCCCACAAGCATAGCAAGCATCATCAAAAAGGGATATTTCAAAAGAATCAACGGGATCATAACAATCATCATAGCAATCATCCTTCGGTAAGCACGAAGGGAAATTAAACAATGTATGAGTTGAAGAGTTACTCTCATTAGAAGGTGGGCACGGGTAGCTAATCCGCTCTTCCTCCTTTTGTTCTTCGCTCTCCTCGTCATCTTTTTCATCCAATGAGCCCACAGTTTCATCAATTTTTTCTTCCATAGACTCCTGCAAAATATTAGTCTCTTCTTGGATAGCGGAGACTCTCTCAATAAAATCATCAATATCGGAATTGAATTCATAATTTTCATAGCAATATTTAAGTATAGCAAAAATTTTAGGTCTGTAAACAGCATCATCAAGATTTTCACACTCTTTAAACAAAGGCAATTTCATAAGCACCCATAAAAGCAACGAATTATTCTATTTGTTCCACATCATAATAATCATATATACCATTAGCATCAGAAGCCAATGTTTCATCATCATTAAATTCACATGAAAAGGGAAGGTGTGGAGCCTTCATCCTAGAGCAACAAGTATAATCATATCTCAAGAATAGTTGCCAAGCATACCAATGCAACATATAAATTTGATCCCATAATAGTTTCCCTTTTGAGTCAAGCGATAATCCCTAAAGTATTCACGTTGATCCAACGTTACTCCCATTATAAAGTTGAATAGGGCTTTCTCAGGATTATCAAAGTAGTACATAATATCTTTCACATAATGAGCATCGAGCATTTTAGGAGGTTCCCCATCTCCATGAGTAGCAAGTAAACCTAATTTTTTTGGTATTTCATGTTCCATATCCATAACTAAAGATAGAGAACAACTTAGAACAACAAATAAAAATTACTTAGTGATAAAGCAAGGAAGCACACACACGAGAATATTCACCCCACGCTATAACTCCCACGCAACGGCGCCGGGAAAAGGTCTTGATAACCCACAAGTATAGGGGATCAATTGTAGCCTCTTTTGATAAGTAAGAGTGTCGAACCCAACAAGGAGCTAAAGGTAGAACAAATATCCCCTCAAGTTCTATCGACGACCGATACAACTCTACGCACGCTTAACGTTCGCTTTAGCTAGAACAAGTATGAAACTAGAAATACTTTATAGGTGTTGCTGGATAGGTTTGCAAGATAAAGAGTGCGTAAATAAAAAGTAGGGGCCGTTTAGATGAAGACACAACTAAGTTAGGTTTAGTAGAGAGCTTTTTGTCACATAAGAAAGTTATTTGTCCCTAGGCAATCAATAACTAGACCGGTAATCATTATTGCAATTTTATTTGAGGGAGAGGCATAAGCTAACATACTTTCTCTTCTTGGTTCATATGCACTTATGATTGGAAATCTAGCAAGCATCCGCAACTACTAAAGATCATTAAGGTAAAACTCAACCATAGCATTATAAGGCATCAAGTCCTCTTTACTCCCATACGCAAACAACCTACTTACTCGAGTCTGTGCTTCTGTCACTCACGCCACCCACCATAAGAAAATCATGAACATATTGCAAACCCTACAGCGGGGATTCCTCACGCTTGCGCGACACAGGGAGCACCATAGGACAGCACCAATAATAAAACATGCAACTCAAACCAATCACGATCATCAATTAACCCATAGGACAAAACGGATCTACTCAAACATCATAGGATAGCCATCACGACAAAAAAAAGACACATCCGTGACATTTTGGGCCGAACGAATTTTTTTTCTGTCATACATATGACACTTCTATGACGATAATTGTGACAAAACCCGGTATCATCATAGATGTGGTGGGCTCCTACTTCTATGACAAAAAATCATGATAGAAAATGGGCTTTTCGTCCTGGGCGGGCCGGAGACGCAGCTGCATGACATTCTTTGGGCCGTCCATGATGGAAAAAACCATGGTAGAAGCGAGGGCGAGGAAAATTTCGGGGAGTTCCTGGTTACGGTGGGAGGTCGGGGGCCGAGCGATGCGCGTTTCTCTCGTACACGTACGCGCGTGTGTGCGAGGCATTGGCTCTAACTGAACCTGAGCGAGGCGTTGGGCTCTAACTGAACCCGAGCGATTGCACTGCAGGCTACGCGTTACTGAACCCGAGCGATCGATCGATGGCTATTAACTGAACCCGATTGAGCGATTCCTTCGCTACTGCTGCTAACTGAAGCCGATCGATGCTGCCTCTGGATGAACAATGAGCGTTGCGGGGGGGGGGGGGGGGGGGGGGTTGGATGAACAGTTCCCGCTGGGGGTGGATGAACAGGACCCCGTGGTGTTGCCTCTGGATGAACAGGACCCCGATCGATCGAGCCGGTTGGGGCTAGATGAACAGGACCCCGTGGAGGGCTGGATGAATAGGACCACCCCATGGAGGGCAGGATGAACAGTAGACGATGGAGGGCAGGATGAACAGTAGCCCGTGGAGGGGTGGTTGAACAGGAGCCCGTGGAGAGGGCTGATTGAATAGTAGCCGGTGGAGTAGCGTGCGGTGGAGGCTAGATGAACAGGAGCCCGTGGATGAACAGTCGCAGGTGGAGGCTGGAGGAGGTCGACGATGGATGAACAGTAGCTCCTGGAGGCTGGAGGGGGTCGACGGTGGAGATGAACAGTATCTCGTGGAGTCCCGTTTTGCGGTACGACACACCCCTCCCGATGAACAGGACCCCCGTTTCGACCGTAGCGCTCCATCACAAGTCCGTTTCCTCCGTTTTGCGGTACGCCACAGCCCCCCGATGAACAGGACCCCCGTTTCAAACGTGGCCGGTCGAACACAAGGCCGTTTCCTGTGTTGTGCGGTACGCCAGGCCTCGTTTCCATCGCCTGTTCCGTCCAAGCCCTCCCGATGAACACGACGCATTCCGTTGCCTCCCCATGAACACAGCGCATTCCGTTTCCTCCCCATGAACACGACGCATTCCATTGCCTCCCCATGAACACGACGACGACGCTGTTTCTCCGTTCTGACCCAGCCATGTACACGAGCCCTGGCCGTACGTATGCCCGAGTAGGCGTTCGAGACCCCTCCCATATGTACACATACGTGGACGTATTTTCTTTCTTGCACCCTTGCCGTTGTACGTACGTGTACATGCTACGTGCGCGCCTCTACTACTACACGTGCGCGCCTCTACATCGACCAGTATATATGTACGTACACGTTCGCGACCAGAATGACAACACTACGTACGCTTCGACCAGGTGGGTCCCGACTGTCAGGCACTTCCTTGCGTGCGAAGATGTAGCTGGTGGGTCGCAGCAGTCAGGGGGCGAAATACGGTGGCCCTTTCCGGTGGGTCCCCGCTGTCACGTGGAGGAATAATTATTTTGCACGTAATAAGGAGGCACTTCCTTGCTGTGGCCGTGGACCCAGCTGCCAGCGTCTCCACGTACAGTCCACGTCCGATGGAAGTCGTTCCTTGACCACGTTGATCACGCCGCACCGAGAGCACCTGGACGGTGGACGACGGCGAGGCCTAGGAAGGGGACGACGCGGAGTCGGGAAGACGCGGCAGTGGATGCCCACACGTAGAGGAGTACGAGGGCACTGGTTCGCTGCGGTGTGAGGCTACCGTCACCGCAGAGTAACAGGGGGTGTGGGTGAGTAGAGGGATGGCCTGGCCAGCGGTGGGAGTAGTAGGGGGTGGTGAGGCCTCCGCCGCATCCCAGCCGGCCACGGGAGGCAGGAGCACGAGGGACGACTGGCGCTGGTTTGGGCGGCTGGAGCAAGAAGACCAGAGGTTGAAGAAGCACAACGGCCGTTGGATGGACATCGTGCAGTCACTGGAGCTAGAATCGTGCATATTGACTAAGTTGACAAAGCCCTCCCTCCCTGTCAACTTAGTAGGCCCACAAGTCATCCTGCCACTATACTGGGTCCCAGCTAACAGGGGGAGTATTCATTTTTTTGTGCGTAATAAGGAGGCACTTCCTTGCGTGCGAAGATATAGCTGGTGGGTCCGAGCTGTCAGCAGCGGTAACGTTTTTTTTCATGAAATACAGAGGCTCTTTCGGTGGGTCCCTGATGTCAGGTGGAGGAATCATTATTTTGCGCGTAATAAGGAGGCATTTCCTTGCGTGCGGCCGTGGACCCAGCTGTCGGCCTCTCCACATATAGTCCACTTCAGATGCATGTCGGTCGTTGACCATGTTGACCAGGCCGCGCCGAGAGCAGTAGGGCAGTGGACGACGGCGAGGCCTAGGAAGGGAACGACACGGAGGCAGGGAAGACTCGGCAGTTGTTTCCCATGCGGAGGGGAGTACGACTGTACGAGGGTTTACTGGTTCATCTGCCGTCGCCGGAGAATAACAGCAGGTGTGGGTGAGTAGAGGGATGGCTTGGCCAGCGATGGGAGTACGGTGGGGCGGTGAGGCCTGCGCGGCAGCACAGCCGGCCGCGGGGAGGAGGGAGCAGGCAGTCCCGCCGGCGCTTGTTTGAGCGGCTGGAGCAGGAAGAGCAGAGATTGAAGAAGCACGACGGCCGTTGGATGGACATCCAACAGTCACTGCTTGTGCGTCAACCTTTTTTTAGGAAAGCCTCAAATCTGTGGAAAACAACATACAACCTAGATGCCATTATTTCTAATAATTTTCAGCCCACGTGCTAATTCTTAATGTTTTTTTGGAGCCCATATTCTTTTTGTTAGCATTACAGCCCAAATTGTGGCCACGGTTAAAAAAATATACGAAATTTTTCATATTTCGGTGCGGTCCGAACTGTTTTTAATCCCGAAATTTCGACTCACATTCAAACTGATTTTAAAAATAAATGTATATCAATACAAAATCCAACAAATTCTCCACACATAAAAATTAATGTAATTTAAAATCTTGAAATGAAAAAAAATGATATTTGAAACTAATTGCCGATTTGATGTGTTTAAAAAATGTACAGCCCATTTCTCATTACTGATGGGCCATTTTCTCGGCCAGCCGAATGAAAGCTCTCCTCATCTTGAAAGATTTGCAGCCCAACAGGCCTGACAAAGCGACTTACTTGGCAAATCACAAAAAAACTGGGCTGTGGCTGTGGACCCAGCTGTCAGCCTCTCCACGTACAGTACTCTTCCGATGGAAGTCGTTCCTTGACCACGTTGACCACGCCGCGCGGAGAGCACCACGGCGGTGGACGACGGCAAGGCCTAGGAAGGGGACGACGCGGAGCCGGGGAAGACGCGGCAGTGGAAGCCCGCGCGGAGAGGAGTGCGAGGGTTCACTGGTTCGGCTGCGGTGTGAGGCTGCCGTCACCGGAGGGCCTGGCCAGCGGTGGGAATAGTAGGGGGCGGTGAGGCCTCCGCGGCAGCACAGCCGGCCACGGGAGGCAGGAGCATGCGGCACGACCGGCGCTGCTTTGGGAGGCTGGAGCAAGAAGACCAGAGGTTGAAGAAGCACTACGGCCGTCGGATGGATATCGTATGGTCACTGGAGCTAGAATCGTTCATATTGACTAAGTTGACAAAGCCCTCCATCCCTGTCAACTTTCTTGGCCCACAAGTCATCCTCCCACTATGGTGGGTCCCAGCCAGCAGGGGGGTATTCATTTTTTTGTGTGTAATAAGGAGGCACTTCCTTGCGTGCGAAGATATAGCTGGTGGGTCCGACATGTTAGCGGGGGGAACGTTTTTTTGTGAAATACAGAGGCCCTTCCGGTGGGTCCCAGCTGTCAGGTGGAGGAATCATTATTTTGCGCGTATAGTCCACGGCCGATGGATGTCGTTCGTTGACCAAGTTGACCAGGCCGCGCCGAGAGCACCATGGCGGTGGACGACGGCGAGGCCTAGGAAGGGAACGACACGGAGCCGGTGAAGACTCGGCAATGGTTGCCCATGCGGTGGGGAGTACAAGGGTTTACTGGTCCGGCTGCCGTCACCGGAAAATAACAGGAGGTGTGGGTGAGTAGAGGAATGGCCTGGCCGGCAATGAAGTAGGGTGGGGCGGTGCGGCCTGTGCGGCAGCACAGCCGGCCACAGGAGGTGGGAGCAGGCAGTCCCACCGGAGCTGGTTTGGACGGCTGGAGCAAGAAGATCACATATTGAAGAAGCAGCACGCCCGTTGGATTAACATCCAACGGTCACTGCAGCTAGAATCGTTTGTGGACTAAGTTGAGAAAGCCGAAGTACACGTCAACCTAGTAGACCCACAAATCATCCTCCAAATCTATCCCAAACAGCATACAGCCCAAAATTTCTAGCCAGATTCAAATTAATTTTAAATCTAAATATACCTATTTTAAATTCAATGAAATTTTACCCGCACAAAAATAATGAAATTTAAAATATCAAAATCCGAAAGAAAACATTATTTTGGAACTAATTGTCCGTTTGCTGTATTTTTTCATTTTACAGCCCATTTATTATTACTTATAGCTCATTTCTTATTACTTATGCCCATTTTCTGGGCAAAATGCATCCCTCCTCGCCTTGAAAGATTTCCGGCCCAGCAGGGCGTAGAAAAGCAAGTAGGCCTACGTTGGTTATTCTGCAAAAAACAAAATAGCTTGCTAGAAATTTTCAGAAAGGAAAAAAACAAACTAGGCTGGATGGGCCACGGGTCCTGCACAACCCAGTTGATACCCTTCTCCGTCCCGAAAAACAAAATTACTTCGCGCGCTGCTGGGTCCCTACTGTCATCCTCACCATGTACAGTCATCTCCTTATTCCTCTCGGTTGTTGACTATGTTGACAACACCGGAGGGCGGCGCCGCGGCGAGCGAACCAAGGCGGAGGACGATGGTGAGGCCTCGGACGGGAACGAACAGGAGCTGGGGCAGATCACAGCCAGCCGTGGGAGGTGGGAGCAGGCGGTCCCGCCGGCGCTGGTTTGGCTTTGGCGGCTCAAGGAAGAAGAGACTGAAGAAACGCGACAGACGTTGAATGTCAATCCAATGGTCAAGGTTGGCACAATCGTTTGTTGACTAAGCGGACACCAAGTAGCGTACTTTTTTATATGTAGGAAGAAAACTGTGAGGAAAATGTGTTCGTCTGCCGTCCTCCTCACAGGGAACGTTCGCCACATAAGTGACTAACACCCTTGGTTTTCAACCGAGAGGTCTTGGGTTCGAGTCCCAGGAACTCTCAATTTTGTCCTCCTTCCTTCCTCGCAAAAAAGGGAAAGAAAATGAAAGACTTGGGAAGGCATAAAGAACAAGCTAGTGTACCAGTAATGAGACGTTGCCGAGTTTTAGAAAAAAGAAAGACGTGCTCCTGTAGCTGGTTTGAATCCTAACCTAGACTATGACTATATATGGTGCTATGCTACTCTGCAAGCAATGAAACTGACATATCCAACGTTCGCTTCTCCTCTTCTCTACTTACTCTGCCTAGCATCAGAAGCTCTGGCCGCAGCAACCATGTCCGCTGGCTGCTCGTCCACCTACTCTTCAGCAGGCAACAACCAGATATGCGCCAAGTCGCAACCCGTACCATCGCCTGTGGGTCTCATCACACCCTCACCGGCACACGCACTGCAGCCGATTGCTCATCGCAACCCGCTGCCGTTGGTGTGGTGCCACTGCTGCAAATCACGCAGAGTCATCCGTCGCGTCTCAACCACAATCCGCAACCCTGGCCGAGTCTTCTACAAATGCCCGAATCATGGGGTAATAATATATTTAAGTGTTGTTCTGTTGCTTTCAGTTGCTGATTTTTTTAATAGTTTGGTTGATGATCTACCAATTTGATTCGTGCAGAAAAGGGAAGATTCGTGTGATTTGTATTTCTGGGAAGTTGCTGATGTGGGGGAATGCAACTACGCTGATTATTTGGTTAGCCGAGGAATCCCAATACCAGCAGGTTGGGGTGTTGGACAAGTAACTGAAGGAACGGCAGAAGAGGAAGATGCAGAGCAGAAGGTTAAAGATGCAGTTCCTCTGATCATGGCCAAGCAACAGCTGCTGAACGGCCTTGACAGCAATGAGGAGATGAAAGAGCTTGTGAAGATAATGGGCAAAATCGATGTGCTATGTAGGATGATTGTCTCTTTATTTGCAGTGTATGTAGCACTCATGATGTATTTAGTGGCTATGACATGAGCACTTTGCTGAAACTAGTAATGAATGAAACCTGTGTAGCAGGCTGGGCGTAGTGTTGTGAACATCTAATGATTTCTATTAACGGAAATCAGGGGGTATCCCCTTTTTCTCATATAAATAAATAAATAAATAGCAGAGGCCCTGTTGGGTCAGCTTTGTTCTCATTCAAAGACGTCGAGCAAATTGCAGTCCAATAACAAACTATGTCATCAAATTCAAGTTTCACAGCCAAATATGAGTACAACTAAACAACAATGTCATCATGTTTTAGTTTTCATACAATCACCAAACACAAATCAGCATACATAACAAGTGATGTTCTCACAACAAAATACTAAACCACATGTTCATCAGGTTTCAATTGTCATAGCAAACACAATTTCACATAGTAGATAAAAAACGTCTTCTGACAAGCAAATATGACAAAAGCAATGTAATCATCATCCGCAGCAGCAGCGTCAACATCTTCGCCATGTGTATCAGTCTGAATCATAATTCCCCATGGTGTCATCATCTTCTTCGTCCTCAACGTCCTCGAACGTTGGCTTCTTCTTGATCAACTCTTGTATGTTCACAACACAACAGGCAATCTTTTCGCCAGCGTCATTGACGTGATGGTTCTCAAAGATATTAGGAACATCTGTGTTATCTTGTACATCAGGAGCAGTGTAAGCATCATCTTGTTGTGCAACTTCGTTAAACGAATTCCTCCGCTCAAACCTTTGCAATACTCTCCAGTCATCGCTACATGCAAATGTGTCTTCCAAGAAAAATATCTATGTTGCTTGATTTTCCAAAATAAAAGGCTCGTTGGTCTGGTACGCCGCCTTGACATTGATGGATTTGAAATAATCATGAGCTCTGGGTTTTGCGATCCTGGAAAACAGGTTATACCAACGACAGCACAACAGAACCACACACCGATGATCCTCGAAAATGGAGATATATTGCAACTGAATAATGTCTGTTATGTTAGCATACATTTCAGTTGTCTCTTTGTCATACGTATCCGTGCTCATGATGACACTGTTTTGTGTCTTCCTGCCTTCGTCTCGTGCAAGGGTGTTGTAGCGCACATCTCCAACAATGCAAGATTCATAATGTCTTACCCGAGTATCAGGACCCATTGCCAGTGAGTAAAGGGCATCATCAACTGCCTGCCCATCCTCCCGCATCTTCTTAACCTATGGTTAGAAAATAGACAAGCTGATCATCTTATGTACTCAATATATAAAAAAACTGACAGTGCACTTCAAAAGCTTACATGGTTCTTGAACCATTTCACAAATCCTGCCATAACCAGTTTGTCAATGTTTCTTGGATTTTGCGGCAGTAACTCCTCTTTGTAGATGCTGCACAACATAGTGATCGCGTCAAACATCTAAATATATAAGAATGTGCTGCAAGTTTAGTAGATTATGATGTATAAGCTGCAGTACTGCACTTACTTGATATAAGGTAGTATCTCAGGACTGTTATTCAACACATACCAAAGCATTTTGTCCAAATCTTTAGGTTTGTCCTCTTGTCGACTCCTCCCTGTAACTCGAACAAAATAATCGAAAACATTGAGCCCGGGATTGTCTTCACCCACCTATTTGCTAAGCTGATCAGTTGTTTTAATGTATTTTGAGCAGAATGTCAACGCTTCTGTAGCAATGTAGGCCTCTGCAATGGAACCCTCGGGTCTAGCTCTGTTCCTAACATAGCCCTTGAAAGTGCCTAGCCGCCTTTCAATAGGGTACATCCAGCCATACTGTACTGGACCTCTAAGTAGTGCCCCATCAGGTAGATGAACATCCAAATGCACCATCACATCAAAGAAGGCTGGAGGATATATCTTCTCAAGGTCGCATAGGATAGTTGGTATCTTGTCTCTAAGACGCTCCAAAGCATCTATCCTGATATTCCAACTGCAGAGTTCCTCGAAGAATTGTCCCAACTCTACAACTGCTCTGTATAAGTCAGGGCGGCCCAGTCCTCTAAGGATAACAGGTAAAACCCTTTGAAGTAGGATGTGGCAGTCATGAGTTTTCAACCCTTGTACCTTGTTTCCATCTACACTGACTCTCCTTTCAGGGTTGGAAGCAAATCCATGTGGGAATCTCACACGTGACAGGACCTCGCAGAAGTCTTTTCTTTTTACCTTGTCCAAGACGTACACAACTGGTGCCATATCCCGTCGTTTACCTTCATCTTGCACCTGCAAATCCTTTCTGATACCCAGGTGTGTCAAATCAATTCTAGATTTTAAGGTATCTTTCGTCTTGCCTTCAATATTAAGAAGTGTGCCGATAATGCTGTCACATATATTTTTCTCGATGTGCATCACATCAAGATTATGCCGCAGATCCAAATCTTTCCAATACTCCAAGTCCCACAAAGTGGACCCGCGGGTAAACAATAACCTATCTTCTACCCTGCCACGCTTCCTTTTCCTGCTACCATTACCAGGATGGTTTCCTGGTGTAATATGCCTGACCTTCTCTAATTCCACTTGCAACTCATCGGCGGTGAGCCTCTTTGGCTCATCACGGTTTTCATGCTTTGCATTGAACACATGTCTTCGGTATTTTCTAGGATGCGGCTTGTCCTTGGCAAGGAAACGGTGGTGTCCAATGTAACAGATCTTGCTAAGTATTGCGTATGACAGCGGATTCCTGTCACAGCGAACACATGCACTGTAACCATGTGTCGTTTGCCCTGACATAGTGCCCAAAGCCGGATAATCATGGATGCACCAAATTATAACAACACGCAGAAAGAAATCAGCTGGTGGGCTGCTATATAGGTCTCGAGTGAGAACACCCTTCCATAGCTGTTGAAGTTCCTCCACAAGAGGCTCCATGAACAAATCAAAATCCTTTCCAGGACTTTTTGGACCTGAGATGAGCAAGGCCATCATGTAGTTTGATTCTTTGGTGCAGACATTTGGAGGCATGTTGTAAGGGATAACAAGCACTGGCCAAATGCTATATGTAGCGCTCTGGTGGCCAAATGGGTTAAATCCATCTGAAGCTAAGCCAAGTCTATTGTTTCTCGGGTCAGCAGCAAACTCTCTGTGTTTACCATTGAAGCTTTTCCACTCACTACCGTGAGATGGATGGCTCATTACATTCTGATCTCTGTACTCCTGGTTCCTAGAATGCCACGGTACATCCTCTCTTGTTTCAGCATCATGAAACAACCTCTACAATCTTGGTGTAATTGGAAAATGTCTCAGAACATTATGAGGAATCCTCTTCACAGCATTGCCATCTTTCCATCTTGATGATTTGCATTTTGGGCATTCACTTAAGTTGGCATAATCCTTCCAGAAGAGAACACAATTATTCTTACAAACATGGATCATATCATATCCAATTCCAACTGCACGAAGGAAATTCTTCATTTTACTGTAGGTGTGTGGCAGCTCAGACGCATCTGGGAAAGATTCGCGGAAAGCAGCCAACATCGCATCGAATGATTAGTTGGTCATCCGCTCAGATGTCTTCACCTGAAGAAAGGTGACCATAGCTGAGAATACTGACAGCTTATTTCCTGGGGTCACAGCAACGTTGCATTGTTCCAACATGCGGGCCCACCATTTTTCTTCTGTAGGTGAAAGTTCATGGAATGCACGAGCATTTCGTAGCATTGTTTCAATGTTGGTCAAACTCACTGGCTCCGCCACCACCACCTCCTCCTCCTCTTCCACCTGAGCATCAGGCAGATCAAGATGGTGATCTGCTGCTTCCATGTAGTCAATAACATTGACGTTCACAGCTTCACCATGATGACCCCACCTAGTATATGTGACCGACATCCCATACAAGTGTAGATGATTTTGCACAGTTGACTGGGGTCTTGTAACTGAATTCATACAACTGCTATACGGGCAGAGCACATCTGATTTCGAACCACTGTACTCAGCTCTGATAAAGTTCATGAAGTTTTCAACCCCCTCGACATATGCAGCGGAGAATCTTCGAGCAGAAGTTATCCAAGTCCTGTCCATTTGTTAGACATACAAATTAGTTCTTCTACTAGATATTACAGGAAAAACATATATGCTTTTTTATGAAGTCCAGAAAAAAATACCTAGGTCAATGTCTAAAGCTATGGCAAGATATTTGGACGAGCAGATCTAAGTAACGAAATATATGTAAAGCTAATTCAGCAAACATATTTGAGTGCCAAATTATGGCAGGCTGTTTCAGCAGTCAATGAGGCCAAGCACACAGCCATCGAACTATCGAAGGCCATCGCAGCAACAAAGATCGAGTATAAAACGGTCTAGAGCTATTTCAGCTAACAGATTGGCTACTAGACCATGGCAATCTACGTCACAATAAATATATGGTAGGATATTTTAGCAACTAATCGGCCTTGGCATGCCATCTCAGCTAAGCAGATTGAGTGCAGAACAGGGCAAGGAAGCTTCTTAAGCAGAGCATATTGACAGTAAACTACTTCAGCAAAGAGTGAGATTAACAGCGTCTATCAGCTAACATTCAGCGCTACACCGACATGAACGGGGCCTCAGTCTAGAATGCGTGTATCGCGGGAGAAGCTGACCGTTGTGCGTCTCCACATGAACGTCGCCAGCGGTGGTGGCGCTGACCGCCGTGCGCCTCCACAAGAACGTAGCCAGAGGTGGCGGCACGGCTAGAGGACGGCACTCTACGAGAGCGTATTGTGGGAGCGAGAGGATCGCCGAACTGCGGCGCCGACGTATCGGCGCGGTGGGGAGGGCGGCTTTGGCGGAGCGAATGGAGTGGAGGGGGACAGGGGGGAGGGGGTTTGGGGAATATTATTCGCTAGTTGGCCGAAGGGCGGTTGAATCAGATTTGGGGGGAATTTTTGGGTTTGTGAAGGGGGTCTTCGCACGGTGGGCGGGGGAGTTTGGCGCATGGTCTATTTCTCCAAGTGCAGTCCCACGTGTTAGTGAAGAGGCAAGCCAAAGCGCGTTCCGTTTGCGTGAGCCGTGTGCAGGACCGAACGTGTGTGGGGTGCAATGCGACCGCGACAGGAGTGCTGTGAGTGTACCGCATTTTTTCCTTTTAAACTAGGTGCTTCGCCCCCTCAAAAAAATCTGTTGCTTCGCACGATCCATCGATACTACTACTAGTAATCCGATAATCCCGACTAAAACGGCGCGGCCGGGTCTTTTCCCGCGTGATATGCTGGGAGGTTGGCTTAGTTGGGTTTTTTTAGGACGAGTAATGCTACACCTACGTAATCCCAGTTACGTAATTAACGTAATGTGAAACGTGTGAGCTGTTGATTGTAGATTGGGGGGAGGGAGGGGCCCACCACCATGAAAATCAGGGGAGGAGAGAGAGAGAGGCAATTTACGTTAACCCTTTCATAGGTTCCCGTAGATATAGAAATATGGGTCCGATCCTGCAATATAGGCCGTCCGATCTATATCTAACGGATAGGAAGGAAACTATGACAATTTACCCGCACTCCTCTCCACATTTGCAGATAAGGCTTTCCCTCGTTCATCCTTTTCTCCCACAAGATCTTGATCTTCCGTGCAACGCACGGGCATCTTGCTAGTACTCCTACAATATGTATATTATTGTGAAAGTTCATATACGCCGGCCGAGATTAATGCAAACACGACAGATTTTCATTACATTTCGAACATTTATAGGACAAAAAAATAAAAGAAACCCGACCCTAAACCTATTCTACGGCGGCGACCGACGTCCTCCATCTGTGATCTCCATGTACGGGGGCGAGGTTCAAGACCCGTGAAGTGAAGGTGCGGTCTCCGGCGAGGAAAAGTAGAACACGGCAAACGGACCGGCCAGTTGGCACACCATGCCCTGCCGCCTCCCATGCCCTACTCATCCTCGGAGGAGTCCCCGACCTCGGCGGTGCCGGACGTTGGACGGCGGCAAGTAGGACGCGTGGCTGACGTTGCTCCTGTCGTCGGCCGCCAGCGTGGCCACCGCTTGTGCGGTGACTTGAGCGAGGGCGGCGACCTCGAGCTCCATCCCCGAAGACAAGCTCTCCTGCAGAGCGTCCGCACTTGCGGTCATGGCGGATGTGGTTCCAGGTAGGAGGACGATGCGCTATGGTGTGGAGGTTAGCTGGGCGTTGTCGCTTCAAGTAGCGCATTCCGGTGAAGCCAAGCGTCCGGGTGTGTCATTAAGTCACCGGAGTTGGTTCCGCGGGCACCGAGCCTCTTAATGACGACATACGAATGGATGGCATGAATGCGAGCAGCTGGCGCCAGCTGGGAACGCACCGCGTGACGGCGCAAGGGACGAGGGTTTTGGTGTGCCGGAGTAGTCAGCTGCGGTCGTGGCAACGTTGGAGATGCCTTTGCTCCCATGCGATCCCCGCATGTCATTGAAAAAGCAAGACGACCTGGCATGGTCTCAGGTCCAGAGGATGCAGTTAGCCGCGCTACACCACTCTGCGGACGCGTCGCGGCGCCCCGTGCATCCTCGACGAGCCGGGTGTTGGGGTGTGTTTGGATTGTGGCCAAAGTGCACCTTGCCAAAATTTTCGTCATGACCAAAAGATTAGTCTTTGTTTGGATGGTTGCCATTTTTTTGGCATGCCAATGAACCCTAGCCAACTCTAGTTCATTTTTCTTGCCAATGTCGGCCAAATCATGGGCAACCAATACCTCAACCAAAATTTTGGTCATGACCCAAAGATTGGTCTTTGTTTGGATGGTTGCCATTTCTTTGGCATGCCAATGAACTCTAGCCAACTCAAGTTCATTTTTCTTGCCAATGTCAGCCAAATCATGGGCAACCAATACCTAAACCAAAATTTTGGCTACCCAATGCTTTGATGGGACAACCTTGGGCACAAACCGAACATACCGTTGGTCGTGCCACAGCACTAATGCCACCCTCGGCAAACTGAATCCGACCGTGTCTAGCGACGATATGAGCGTGTCGCTCACCGCGGTCGCTGTGTCCAGAGGTGGTGCTGGAGCTGCGCCCCGTTGTTGGCCCCAACGACCCACATGAACGGTTGCCGGTGGCGAGGAGGTCGTGGGTCAGCTCCTCCATTGGACTAGTCTGCGCTACGTCGTCCCGACGGGTGTGCCCCACATGTCTGTTTCCCTATTTTCCCGGCCATATTCGAGCGTCAGTGCTCCGCGTTGCGCATTAGGCCTTTCACTATGTAGCCAAGCGAGACAACTTATTGTTTATTTGAGCCGTTCAAGTATAATCATGTGGCGTTTGCTTATTTCTAATTCCTCTCCAACCCTCTTCTCCATCGATCATGTCGCCCTCCAGTCGAGTCCATCCTCCCGCATGCCTCATTTGAACATTTCGCCGAGTATCATTCGCATGTACCCACCCTAGTCCTCTTTCAATAGATCTGTGGACCCCGAGATGAAATCGAGAGGGAACGAGTGGGGGTACGTGATACCTAAGGCGGATTCAAAATTTTGAACCGGTGATCATAGCATCCGCAAATCATATATAAAGGGTATTCAATGTTTGTTTCGTTTTTGAACGTACAATATACTCCCTCCTATCCTTTCTAGTTTACATATAAGTTTTATTTGTAGTCAAAGTACATCTACTTTGATCAAAAAGGTATCAACATTCAACAACGCCCAATCAATATTGTTAGATTTGTACATACTCCTAGATTTGTACTCGAGATGGCTTCCAATTTGACTATTGACAAGATTAATAGTACATGAGATGTATAATGTTAAAATTATATCATTGGAAACTCCTTTCACATACGAATTTGACCATATGCTTTGTGTAAGTTGCATGTCATATATTATTACTCTAACATTTGGTCAAAGTTAGCCTCGAAAAACGCATTAGACCCTGTATGCTTTGTGTAAGTGCATGTCATATATTATTACTCTAACATTTGTGTAAGTTGCATGTCATATATTATTACTCTAACATTTGGTCAAAGTAGTATAGTGGAAGTGGATCCTCTGACGTAGGTATCCCTGCCTTACCCTCCCTTTCGGTCACTTAATGGCGGACCCCATGCTTGCTAGGCCCCGCATGACATTTACTCAATGGGTTTGGCCACGTCAGGGGATCCTCATCCGTATTATACTCCCTCTATTTTTATTTACTCCGCATAAAATGGAGGGAGTGGTGGTATAATAAATGACGCGGGCGGGGAGGGGGAGGGACGTCGGTTTTCTCTCAACTGCGGTCCCACAAGCGAGTGAAAATGCAAGACGAAGCACGTTCCATTCGGTGAGCAACATGGAGGGTCCAGCGTGTCGGGCTGCAACGCGAACGCGACAAGAGAGATGTACAGTCAAAACCGATTGACCGGTCGTCACCGGAACCACTATTCACACTAGAACCTTCGCTGCTCGGCCTACACCAGCCACTGCCCTAAAACCACACCAAATCTCCAGCCCATTCCCCCACCTTTCGATCCCCTAGCCCGCATCAAGCGTCCCCTAGTTCGCCGGAAAGCCATGGTGTGCCGCAAGATCACTTACTACAAGATGCTGACGCCGGAGCGCCACGCAGAAATCGCGGCGGCGATTGGCGCCATAGACCTCCGTTCCCAAGCTCGCTTTGCGGCGGGCCAATCCCCGAGTTCTCTGGAGCCATGCTACGAGGAGGAGGAAGCCGATCCAATGTTCATGGCGGAGGTCGTGGCGCGAAAGGCCCCTGATGGGTATGAGACGATGGACGTCGACTTCGCGCCGGCGTCCGAGTCCCCCATGGTGCAGGCGGACCAGCGGTTCAACATGGCGATACTAAAGGAGGACCGGGAGGCAGAGGCTCAACTCGACGCGGAGCGCGCGCATGCCGCTGCCATCGAGGCTCTCCTGCAGGCAGAACCAGATGTCGTGGATGTGAATCAGGCGGCGGAGGCTCAACTTGAGGCGGAGCGCGCGGATGCTGCTGCCATCGAGGCCTTCCCGCAGGCGGAACCGGACGTCCTGGACTTGAACTGGGCGGCAGAGGCTCGACTTGACACAGAGTGTGCGGATGCCGCTCTCATCGACGCCCTCCTGCAGGCAGAACCGGACGTCCTGGACTTGAACCGGGTGGCGGAGGCTCGACTCGACGCGGAGCGTGCGGATGCCGCTGCCATCGAGGCCCTCCTGCAGGCGGAACCAGACGTCCTCGACTTGAACCGGGCTGTGCTCTCATCTGTTTAGAGCGCCCGCACACTCCGCTTGAACTAGTAGCTGGAGGCCGAGGACAACCACGGTGCGGAGACACACGTCGGCAGCGGCGGCTGGTTCACGCCAGCAGCCAAAGACGACGAGGTCGTCTCTTTTCGCGAGCAGTGATAGTTTTTCTTTATGTTGTTGTTTTTATGGATCTTTTTCTGTGTAAAAACATATATTTGTTATGCAAGTCGCCTGACTTGGGTCAGTCTACCATTTCAGGCGGTTGGATGAATATCCTACGTCTCCTAACCCTTCTTTCCTTCTTCCTCACCTCTTCTTCTTCCCCAACAGACCACCGCACGGGCCGTACGGATACTCCCCAACATGCGGTTGGGTAAACATACTCTATGAACGAAAATTATGTGTCAGCGATAGGATGGCTGAGTTTGGTGTGTTCACATGCGACAACACGTGTCAGTGAAGGTGCGTTCCCTTGGTTGGGTTTGCGGCGTGCAGGAGCGACTGTGTGAGGGTGCGGTGCGACCGCGGCGTGCAGGAGCGACCGTGTGAGGGTGCGGTACGACCGCGATAGCCGTGCGCAAGTGTACCTCCTTCTCATTTTGAAAACTTTAGGCAAGCTTGGCAAAAATGTGTGGCGAAGTTTGGCAATGCAAGGCCTAGACCCAAACAGGATAAGTACGTATGTACTAGGAGTACTAGTGTTAAAAAAGAAAGGCTGAGTTTTCCTTCGCGGGATTTAATCGATACAAATCCTCGTTTCATGTGTCAATTAATGCGTATTTTTTTCTCCAAAGACCAAAGAGCTAACCATCTCACTCCTCATCGCTTGATTAATGCAGCGCCATGCAAACCAACCTTCTCACTTCCACATGCATGCAGGGGATATTAATGTCCTTGGTTCTTAACCCCATCAATTTTGCCTCGATTAGTGTTAGTGGCCCTTTGCAAATTGTAATTTTGATATGCTGGCCTTGTGTACAAAAAAATGGAGGTAGTAACTATATTTGACTTCCTTCCCCATTGCGGTGACATCGACGATATTTTTTTTGGTGGTTTGGCGAAGTGCGTTCGACGGAGAACACCATTGAGGGAGACCACGGTAAGTCGTTCGCAAGTGCCGCCTGCAAGCCGAGACAACCACCTTATTTGCATCGAGGAAGTCCTTTACTAGTACTACTAGGAGTAACTAATGCGGTGAGATGGCTTCTCGAAGAAGACGATGGAGAAGCGGAGTCAGCGAAGAGTGAAATGATGGTTGCTTCGTCCGTGCTTTTATAATTTGACGCCTCACTGCTTTGTGATTTGTGATAGAAGGGACCGGGGAGTAGACTCTGTGCTCTATACTGTACTACATGCGTCCAAGCATGGGAGAAAGAGGAGAGACGTTGCATTTTTCTATTCCTTCAATCAATCAATCAATCAGGGAGCTTCGGTTCCATCTTTTTGGCTTTGGCAACACCGTCCACAATGGTTTCCATGATGCCAAAAGCTATTTTCACATTTGGCTACACATTGTGGATGCCCTTAACCATACCACTTGGTTTTGCTCCTGTGTGCTATCTATACAAATCTCAATTATATTGATCTAAAAAATTATAGAATCGAGATTAGTAAAAAGGAGGTGATTTTGCTGCGCGGATGGTGGGGGAGGTTTCTTATTTGAGCAATGCTACATCCACGTAATGGTTTACGTAAAGTTACGAACTGATGTGATGTGGGACTATTTGATTGGATTAAAGGAGAGGATTAGGCCCACCCCACTTGAAAATTAGGGGGGCATATATAGATTAGATGGAAAGTATATGTAGCAGCTACGTAGCCCTTTGTAAGTCTAGGATTAGGCTTCTTATTTTCGGAGGACATTGTCCTGGTGGTTTGCTAACATGCGGTCCCACGTGTCAGTGCTTTACCAAGGCGATCCACGTCCCACATGAGGCAGAACAACGGTAGAAGCAACACATGGTTAAGTTGAAGAAGATGAGGGAGAAGCGGATTCAGCAACGAGTGAAATGATGGTTGCTTCGTCCCTCCAACTTAACTGTGGGAAAGGTGCAGCTTTGTGATTTGACGCCTCATTGCTCATTACTACGCCGGCGCCATGACTGGGGTGCTTCACCCCGCCTGCTCTGCACTGTATTCCGGTATGGCACATGGACCCGGTAGCTTGATGTCCCACATGTCGGCGAAAGGGACTAGAAGATTTATGAAAGTGAGCGCTCCACTCTTACGACGGAGGAGTAGACGACACGACGGCCCAGTGAACTGTCACTTGTACTGTGTAGTACTATAGTTTTGCCGTTTCCCACAATCCATCAATACAAACCCGATTAAACAGGAAAGGGCGGGATTTTTCCCGCACGGTAGATGATACTGGCCATACATTTCAAAGGCAATTTTAATGTATGTAAACTGAATAATTATAAGTAACAATATGATATCTAGTAAAACTAAAAACACATATGATTTATTGTGTTAGAGTGTAGTACATAGTTGTTAGATGTAACATGCGAGAACGTATAGAGATGTAGTTTTGGAGGGCCTATAGAGAGAAAAGCGTAATACGGTCACCGAACTTCAGAATAAGCTGATTACGGTCACTATATACATTTTGCGGTGATTATACGGTCACTTGCTCACAGCTCAGCATCGGATTGCACTCTGTTGACCGGCCAAATAGTCTGCGTGGCGCCATGTTGACTAGTTAAATTGACCACGTTCGTTGTGGGTCCCACCTGTCAGTTCGCATAAGCAAAAGGTCAGATAAACACAAATTTACACAGGCGCGACAAGGCTCCAACCCATGCGTGGGAATCACCTGGTTGTGTATGTGTCTGTCAGGGCCTGATGTGTGCGCATGCACGTGTAGGTTGAGCACTTGAGCGTGAGAGTGTGTGTTGGTCGTGTGGTGTACTGGTGTGTGCATGCATGCGTGCGTGTGTGCATGTGAGTGTTGCGTGCGTGCGTGTGAGTGTTGCGTGTGCGCGTGGCTGCGTGTGTACGTGTGAGTGTTGCGTGCGTGCGTGGGTGCATGTGTTTGTGTGAGTGTTGTGTGGATGTAGTTTGTGTGCATACGTGAAAGGGGCGTACAGGGGGGTATGCGATGGAGAGAGAGATGCTCTTTGTTTCTCTTTATTATGACTAACTTTGTATATAGTATAAAAATATACAAGTTTACAGTGCGGAATAAATATCATTGTGGGCACCATGCAATGCAAATTAGCGTCTGTACTCCTCCATATAACTTTGTAATGTTGTATATATGTAGAAACTCTAAAATAATTTTTTGGCCACACTTTATTCAAAAGGAATGTTGTATGCGAAATAAACGTGAAGAGAGGGCTTTTTGGATCAATGGGGTACGTGATGTAACATGTGTGAATGTGTAGTTGATGCATTTGGCAGGGCCTAGAGAGGTATGTGTGTGTATTACGTATTCGAGAGAGGCATGGATAGAGGGGCCGACGGGGGGCGTGGGAGAGATAGCACGAGAAATGAGAGTGGTCTAGAGAGAGAGAGAGAGAGAGATGAATATGATGTCACGACAAGAGATTCCAATCCCTTGAGTGTGTATATGCAAGGGGGGAGGGAATAGAGGCACCAGGAGAAATTTTCTGTGTTTGTGGTGTTTGTGTTGGTATGTGTGGGTGTGAGAAGATAATGAGACGTGGGGGCAGAGGGTGTGTCACCGCGTGAGGTCCGGTGGGTCGAGGTGAGGCCCTTCGTTCTGTTCCGTCCTGCGCCACATTGGTCGGCCCGTGACGCATTTAGGAAGACCCATGGATGACTAGTCGTACAAGACAAAGATAGCAGAATTGTGAAGGACTCTGTGTCCACTGACAAAGCCGGCTAGGATTTGTAACCCTAGGTTGTCGAACTAAGGTAACCCCTTTATCTTTGATATTACTATTCATCCAACCTAACTTTAAGGGGCATCCTACAGAATGCTCTGCTAGAATCATACTCGTCGATTAGGAAGAGAGGTGTGAGACAATGCGTGAGAGACAGGCGTAAAGATAATGTGCATACATGAGACACGTAGGCAGGTCCATGTATATAGAAAGGGTCGATGAGGATTGTGCGTGTGTATGTTTGCGAGAGGAAGAGTGCTTGTGATAAAGGTTAGTGAAAATAGTTGTAAATGGTTACGAGAGGGAGGGAGGGTTATATCTAGAGCATGTGTGCGAGAAAGACACCTCGAGAGAGAGTGTGTGAGCATGTGTGAGAGACCACCGATGGAGAGTGAAACTACACGTAAAAGACTGCTCTACACATTGATTAAAGATATAAATTGTATCCAAATATTAGGATGGGATCATAATATTTGCAATTCGCATAAGGAGCGGTCATTGATCCATCAGACATTTAGATTCTATCGAATTTGAGCATGTCTATGTTAATATTCGACACAATTGATCCACATAGTTAGTATTTTGAACTCCAGACAATGCATCGCTTTAGCAATCGAATATAAACGTGAGTATAGTTCATGTTGTGTGTGTAAAGCACATTATACAAACAAAAGTTACACAATGGACATTATAAATAGCTACTACCTATGAACTAGCATACATTTGAATTCAACTTAAGGTGGTTAAAAAATCGATTTCAACATGAAGTCCATTCAATTATTTGAATTTGATATCATGGCATTTGTAAACCATACCTAAATTATGGGGGCACCAATATTTGCTCTGATTTTGTACATAATAGCATATGTAGTCGTGTACAAAATAAATTCAAATTTAGCTCCTCCATTCCAAAATAATCGTAGTTATAGGATTTTCAAGTGTCAAAATTTCAAAAAGAAGCGGATAATTTAATGAGGTTTTCAAACATACAAGGTCAAATATAACGTTGTATATTTAGGTCAATCCTCATAGTTCAAGAGTACTCTAAACGTGAATGCTTGTGTTTCAAAATTTCGAACGAAGCGCCAAAAGAGCCTCTACTCGCCTGAAACCGCGTGAGACCAATGTTTGGTAGTACAAGGAAATTACTTTTCTAATAACTCCGACCCGTGAAACCTACCGGCCCGACGTCCAAAGGTCTAAACCAGGGTAGATTTGTAGCTTCATCTAGACGTCACGCAACCGCATCCGAAAAACATTCATACACAATGGCCGCCTAAGCACACATGCGCGCGGCCGAAATCGCTCCCGCCCACTATTTGGGACACCTGGGATTACCATCCTACCCCCGACCCATAGTAGGTCCGAAATTTAAGAGGGGGGCAAAGTTTGTACTTTCCCCAAATTTCAAACAAGCGTGTCCCATCTTCTGTTCAAAAAAGCCAAAAACAAGCGCGTCCCAGACCGAAACATGGTTCCCCCCCACCCGTCCGATTCCCCATTCATACTCTGTGGGCACCAAAACTACCTCTCCACCAGCCGCGAAACCCCGGCGTCCTCCGTCCGCCACCCCATCCCATCCATCAACCGCCGCCCTCCTCCATCACGCCGGAGCCGATACCCCGACGTCGTCGTCCACCGCAACCTCAACCGCAACTCCCTCCACGGCTAGTAGTTGAAGCCGAGGCCGAGCCGTCCGTACCCGAGCCAGTTCAACCACACTGTCCTGCGCCTCACTGTTGTTGCTCCAACTTCGCCACCGTCCACTGCACCGGAGCTGTTCCTGCTACGTCATCCTTCGCCACCTCGGATCTGCTTCCCCTCCGCTGACATACGGCCATGGCAACACAGTCAACAATTTGGCCATGGGTTCGTCCAAGCCTGCACCCTCCAGAACATCGGTTTCCCCGGTAAAAAGAAGAAAATCGGCGCGACTTGTGGAGGTGACCACACCGGCAACCGAAAAAGGTACTCCTCTTCCCTTATTCGTGCAAATTTTATGTCTCTGCTTGCACGGTATTCATCCCACAGAAGACACTAGTTGACCGCTTCTTCTTGATACTAGATGTTCCTAGTAACTCGCGATGCACAAGGTTTCTCCTCATATACTATTTCACCTTAGCTAGAGGTCTGGCGCCCCCCCCTGAATTTCAATTTCTGGCCACTTGTTTCCCAATTAACGGAAGCATTCCCCGGCGTAACAGGCGCTAGTATGCCTATTACGCCGGGGAAGCAGTGCCTTGGTGTTTATCTTAGGGGCGTGTGCGGCCTAGAGCTACTGGCGCCCGATCTATAGGTCGGCCGGGATTAAAGGGATGGCCTGGGGGCGCTGCCAAGCATGGCGGTGGTGTGAGGTCGATGGGAGGGCGGGGCGGCGGAGGCAGTGGTCTCGGCCGGTGGTCACTGGCGGTTCGAGAAAGATCGCCAACAGTGACTGGCGGGAGGTAGACGAAGGCCATCTACCCGTTCCTTATAGATCGGATGGTTCATTAAAAAAATCGACTGACCTATTTATTTTCAGTCGACTGTTATCTTAGATATGACCACATGTGGTGGTGTGCTGGAGGAGTACCTGCATTTCCTGTGCTCATATATTACAAAATCATACAGAGTAGAATCTAATTTTGTTTGCCATGCAATGTTGTAGAGCTATCATATGTCTCCTGTCATTTATTTTTCTGCCACCTGCTACCTGCTACTTTTACAGTGCACTAGTTCTGCACACACTTCACCCTTACTCTCACTGTTGTGTTTTTATGCAAGGGTATTTCAGACTCTGCTGCCATGAGAGAAGCCAAAAAAAAGAGAGAAGTCGCTCCAGTTTGGTGTGCGGCTAGGCAAGACACATTTCAACACTTTAAAGGGTGTAGTGTCAGCAGATGGAGACGGGGAACCTAGCTCTGGAGTTGATGACCTCCCTCGCAATGAACCACCATCCCAGGTGCTTGCTTTAACTTCGCGGTGTCATATGTGGTTGCATGTTCCATATGGTGTCTAGCTTGTATTCGAAAGGCCGAAGTCGGTAAGATAAGGAAAGATATTTTTTTACATGAACCACCATCCCGTGAGCACCAGAATACAAATAGCTAGTCAGGGCACTGGCCGAGCCAGTGACAAGCCCAGCAAAGATAGGCATCACCTGGAAGCCAACTAAAAAGCTACAATGGTGGCAAAGCAGCCCGCCTCCCACTAGGCTCTCAGGTCCTAGATGATCATGCTCACCACTCCAGCCGGATATCTATCTTGTATTGCTTCCAATTTGGTTAAATTGCATCTGCTTAGCTTACACATTATACCTTTGAATATGACATGCCTTTCTATTTTTGGTACATACTAGTATATCTGTGTATTAACCATGTTCTTACATCAAACTAATGTTCTTGTGTATCCCTCATCAATCACTTATGACGAGCCAGGCAGGCAAGGGGACTACTCCTTATTTAAAGATTGCAGCGTCAGCCTCCCGACATGATTCTCAAGAAACAGAAATGCTAGATGAAGATAGTGAACGTAGCTATGTAGTTGATTACAGCATTTCCCCTACACTAGCATCGCAGGTGCTTGCTCTAACTTGACAGCGTGATATGTGGTTGCATGTTGCATATGGTGTCTAGATTGTAATTCTTCCAATCTGGTTAAACTGCATGTGCTAGTCTGCTTAGCTTATACATTATACCTGTTAATGTGACATGCCTTCCTGTATTTAGTACATAGTACATCTGTCTATTAAGCATGTCCTTACATAAAACTATTGTTTTTTTGTATCCCTTATCAATCAACATGACGAGACACCTTTAGTATATGCAGTGCGATATTAGTTGCATCTTTCATATGATTTATAGCATGCGCTGCTTCTAATTTGTTGAAATTCCATTTATGATGGGACGCTTTTAACTTGGCAGATTCATATTGGTTGCATCTTTCATGTGGTGTCTAGCTTGCATTGCTTCTTATTTACTGGAATGGTTTCTGCTTAGTTTACACAAACAGTTGTGAACATGTCATGCCGTCATGTTTTTCGTACATATTCCATCCTGGTATCATGTGTTTGCCTTACATCAAAGTAGTGATTGTCAGTATCATGCATGAATGAGTTCTGAAGAGAGAATTTTATTGCTTTTTCTTGTCAGTTTTACTTGGCAATTCAAAATCAATAAAGCGGAAGGAAGTTAGCAAGGCAGCGGATAAAGGTGCTCCTTCCGAACGGAGGGCCTCTACAGTTTCTACTCCTCCACACCCCCAAGATGATTTCCAAGACAACACATGCATAGACACTCAACAAAGCTATGTTTATGATGAGCACGTCTCCCCTAGTGCAGCATCACTGGTGCTCCCTCTAACTTGGCACTGTTATATGTGGTTGCATGTTATGTGTGATGTCTAGCTTGTATTGCTTCTAATTTTGTTGAATTCCATCTGCTTACTTTACACATCATACTTGAATAAGACACGTGTTCCTGTTTCTAGAACATACAATATCTGTCTATCACACCATGTTCTTACATCAAATTACTACTGTTGTGTAACCTGCAACAATCACTTATCATAAGACATGTTTGACTTCGGAGTGTGATATAGGTTACATCTCACATTCTTTTCTAGCCTGTATTACTAATTTGTTGAAATGGCACTTATGACGAGACAATTTTAACTTGGTAGAGTGATATTCGTTGCATCTTTCATATGGTGTCTAGCTTTCATTTCTTCCAATTTGTTGAAATGCCTTTTCCTTAGTTTACACATCATAAGCTGTGAATATGCAATGGCACTAATGATGAGAGACCTCTAACATGGTAGTGTGATGTTGTTTGCATCTTGCATATGATTTATTTCTTGTACTGCTTCACATTTGTTTAAACGCCATTTATGATGAGACACTGTTAACTTGGCAGAGCGATATTTGTAGCATCTTTCATATGGTGTCTACCTTCCATTGCATTGCTTCTAATTTGGTGAAATGTCTTCTTCTTAGTTTACACATCATAGTTCTGGTTATCTCTTCCGTCCTGTTTTTCATACATATTACATCCTCCTATCATGTGGTTGTCTAACATCAAAGTTCAGTTCGTCTGCATCACGCATCAATTTGTTCTGAAGAACTACATTGTTATTCGTTTTTCTTGTCGGCTTGACTTAACATGGCACAGAGAAAGAGGAAGAAACACAGAATGGCAGGGAATGAGAAGCGGATGAATCCTGCAGATTATGCTAGTACTGATGGTGCAATAGAAGGTCAAAGTCCAGCAACAAATTCTACAAACACGACATCCCATGCTACACGAGTTGCAAAAAAAGACAAACAGAAACAAATAGCTGCCACCAAACAAGCAGAGATAGCCCTAGTTCTTGCAACACCTACCACAGTACTACCAGCTGCACGACATACTCATGCATCAACTGAGCTAGCAGCACGTTCGCAAGCTCCCTTGCCACCTGACACTACTTCCCAAGCACTCTTGACACAAGACGAGTTGGCAATATCGGATGAACCTTGTGAGCTTCAACAGCAAGAAGGTAGTTGCTGGAGTCAAGTTACAGTTGCATGCTTCTTTATATGTAGTCTCACAGTTTGATGTACACTAACACTTCCTATGTTTGTTGTTGGACTAGCACCTAGGCGCAAGAGGAAACAAACATCAGGGATAATGCTCGATAGGTTAACTAAATCTAGAGGAGGAAGAATAGAGATCCGTTTTGAGGCAGGTTTAAAAAGGCCACGTGATGCTACAGAGTCAGCCAAGTTAGTATCAGAGGCAGCGGTTGCTGTTAGGTGTCATGTATGTATCCTCCCAACATGGATTCAGTACAGGAATGACAAAGATGAAACCCAGTTCAACATCTTCCTCCACCATTTATCTGTAAGTATGGTTATGTATGGAAACTAGTAATATCGTCTTGCTCTGTCCAATACTTTCTAGGTTGCTGATAATGAGACTCCCATAATTTTCAACAGATGAGGTTCAAGTTGGATAGCCAAGATGATGCAACCAGACAAGCTTGCACCCATGTTTTCAAGTCTGCTCTACGATAGTATTGGTATAACTTGAGGAAAACTCACTTTGAAGGCAAGGCTAACAGTGAACTTGCCCAAACATCTCTAGTGGAAAATATATCTGATGAAGACTGGAGAGGCCTCGTTAAACACTGGTCCGATCCGAAGTATCAGGTACATTATATATATGTCAACAGATCACATGTTCAAGTCCTATTTACGCATGTGCCACACAAATCTATCTTCTTGTAGGTGAACTGTTCAAAGAACAAGGCCAACCGTACGAAAGTGAAATTCCAAAAGACGACATGATCTCGTAGCTATATTGCACACTACGAGGCTCTTGTAATTAGCTGTTGTTTCACTCTTTTCACTGTACCATATTATCAGATCTATATTGACTTGTTCCAAATGCAGAGGAAAGCCCGCAAGGACCAAAAAGTACCTGAACCAAATGCTGTGGAAATCTTCAAGGACTGTCACACCAGCAAGAAGAAGGGCATGACTACACCAGTCAAAGCCGATGTTGTAAGTCCTTAATCCTCATGCCTTTTAACTACTACTTACTCTGACTTGTGCCTTGAACTGCATGGTTTGCAGCCAATGTCTATTACTCTTTTCAATTTTATACACAATTGTCTTAGCGTATCATTACACCTTACAAGGTTTAAAAGAGAGGAGTGATGTTCCTTTGATCTTGACCCGTAATCTAGTTCCGTGTTGGACTTGCCCACACAACGTTACAATTGCCTATTTGTTTGTTCTCAGTTGTTTTGTGATATGAATGACGTCATACTATGCTTATTGTATTATAAACTTCGTCTCTTTATGCTTAGCCCTCAATACAATGTGAAGAAATAGACAATACATTAGCGATGGTACATGGTCATATGTTTGGAACCTGGTTTTATTATGTACTTTGCAATAAAATACAACTAGTATTTTACATGGGTTCACCAGAATAAATTCTGTATATAGACCAAAGCTATTTTGTTTGGTTTTGTTGCCTCCTTAATATCTTCTGTTCTGGTACTACTAATGTAAAACCTCAACTTTTCAGCGAGCTATGGCAAAAATGGTGGAACCGCCACCTTCTGAAGGTGGCGAGGCAACTATAACCGCAATGTCAGCTCTTGCTGCAATGGGTCAGTACCTGTCCACTAACAGTGCCAAAAGCAAGTTCCTGTGTAATACTGGGTTGGTTGTTAAGGCAATGTCGTCCAAACTGCCTCATGATCAAGATATGCAAGCTCAAGGCAATGTTGTATCTATGCTCCAGACACAAGTCCATTCCCTAACAGAGACCCTTTGTGAAACAAGGAGAAACATTGCTCAATGTCGTCAAGATATGCATGGTTTTGAAACTAGACTATCAGACATTCACTACAAGAAGTATGTCAACTTATGACCTTCTGCCAGTGACCCTCGAAGAATTGGTCATAAATTTATGACCATTTTAGACCAATTGGTCAAAAGCTCTTCAGGGGGCTCCAAACCCTAAACCATTGCGACCATTTTGGTCAGAAAGGTCGTAATTTCCTTACACGAAATGGTCACAAAGCAAACAGTGCTAGTCCGCTGCCTTATTTCTAGTTGTTAATGACCAATATAGATGGTTATAGCCTTGTAGATTGTGGTGGGTTGTGATGACTAGGCGCCATCTCATCAGTTTTGCCTATGTGTCATGTCCATGTGGCAGTTTTTGCCCTAGGTTGTGAAGCAACCTATATTTCTATCATTCCCAAAATTCCCAAAAAAATCTCATAAATTCTTTGGGGCATATCTTCATCAAATATGTAAAAATCCTTCCTTGCCTAGTTCAAAACTAATTCAACAATATTCATTTTCCTATTCTGTTCACAACAACACTTTATGAAGGAAGTGCTATTTATATATTCTTGATTGCCCTCGGAATTTTTGGGCACTCTTTCCTATCCAAATCATTACCGCATGACAAAATTCAGCTCCATTTTCCTAGCAAATCTTCCTCGGCAAATTTTCAAAGTTTTTGTCCACCTAGAAGCATTGTGAAGGAAGTACCTTTTTTATATATCTAAATGACATGAAATGTATACAGTTCCTTCATATGCCCAAATTATCACCCTCCTCCAAATTGCAGCTCAGTCAAATCATCTATGTGAGCCCAGGTTCAATTTATATTTTATGGCCAAATTGGCACGTTGCAAAGCAAGTGTTATATAGACCACTCCTATTACCCTCAAACTTTTCGGGCACTCTTCCATACCCAAATCATTGCCACATGGTAATATTCAGCTCAATTTTCCTCGTAAATCTTTCTCGGGAAATTTCCAAAGTTTCTACCTCGAGAGAAGCTTTGTGAAGTAAGTACTAGCTAGGCTTACCCAAATGATCTGAAAATTGACCAGCGCATGACCATACCAAAGTAACTTACCTACACCAATTTTGAGCTCATTTCATTCATCCAATCTCTCTCACTAGTTTTCCCAAGTTTCTGTCCATAGAAGAGCATTGTGAAGGAACTACTACTTTGGCATGTCCAAATGGTATCAATTTTCTACAATGCTTTCCTATGCCCAAATAACCATCCTCCACAAAATTTCAGCTCACTCCATTCATTATTTTGAGCCCAGCTTCAACATTCATATTTTTGTCCAGCGTGGTACTTTGCAAAGCAAGTACCACCTAGGATCCTCCTTTTAAGCTAAAAATTTGTGAAGACATTCTCCTTAGTAGATGATCATCCTCAGCCAAAATTCACGCCCATTGGCCATGTGCATTTCCCGTGCCGCAAATCAAACACTTGGCTGCTAATTCATGTTTGAGCATCGATCGGTCTCCTCGTGAGAATCTTATGTTGTAATTTTCTTCCTGGCACCAATCTGGGGAGTGCCCAACCCACTATACATGCCTAGGCCGCCCAGAACACATGGCAACATTACAGTCACGCGGTGACCACGCGACGGGCATGCGAGTTTACGCGCTCTAGAGTTGGGGCCCTCGGCCACTGCCCAAACCTCGACGTATCGCCACCAAACCATGTATTTATGATTAAATAGGTCCTTAAGTAACTAGAAATGATTTTTGAAAAAAATAAATAGCAAACTATGAGGCAGCTGCAGTTCAAATTTGACCCGCTTCCAACTGAATCGGCGGAAATTTGTCTTTTTCACAAGAGGTGGATCAAAAATTTTTACACCCAACCATTTTGTCAATTGTGCATTAAATATGGCCTAGTATTTTATAAAAATAATTTGGTCCAATTTTGCAACAATTATTTGGTAGTTCCTTCACAAAAAAACCTCCTTTCGGGCACTCGAAAAATGGAAAATGGTTTTTTCGTCCAACGAAAATGAAAACTTCCTTAGGAAACATTGTTTGCCATTCCAATATGCACCCTTGTGCACAATATGAGATCATTTGAACAAACTATGCCATGAATGTGGCCATAAGATTGATCATTTGGCTTGAAAGCCATTGATCTCCACACGTGATAGCTCGTTTCTAAGAACACTTTTTTAAAATAATTGCCATATTACAAGTTTGTTATTTTTCCTGGGAACTTGGCCACAAATAATGACACAATGCGAAGGTTTCCCAATTTTTTGATTTTTTTTGAATTTTTTATGCAAGTTTCAAAATGCGGTCAAAACAGCGAGAATGACCGTTCCTAGATAGTGGTTGAATCTTGGGATTTTTTGATGTTTCTCTGATTAAATAGGTACTTATGTAACTAGAAATGATTTTTGGAAAAAATAAATAGCAAACTATGAGGCAGCTGCAGTTCAAATTTGACCCGCTTCCAACTGAATCGACGGAAATTTGTCTTTTTCACGAGAGGAGGATCAAAACTTTTTACACCCAACCATTTTGTCAATTGTGCATTAAATATGTCCTAATATTTTATAAAAATGATTTGGTCCAATTTTGCAACAAATATATGGTAGGTCCTTCACAAAAAAACCTCATTTCGGGCACTCAGAAAATGGAAAATGTATTTTCCATGCAAAGAAAATGAAAACTCCCTTAGGCAACATTGTTTGGAATTCCAATATGCACGACTGTGCACAATATGAGATCATTTGAACAAACTATGCCATGAATGTGACCATGAGATTGAGCGTTTGGGTTGAAATCCATGAATCTTCACACATGATAGCTCATTTATGAGAACACTTTTCTAAAATAATTACCGTATTACAAGTTTATTATTTTTCCTGGTAACTTGGTCACATATAATGACGCAATGCGAAGGTTTTCCAATTTTTTGTTTTTTTTTGAATTTTTTATGCCCGTTTCAAAATGCAGTAAAAACGGCGGGCTTGACCGTTCCTAGCTAGTGGTTGAATCTTGAATTTTTTTTGATGTTTCTCTGATTAAATATATACTTATGTACCTAGAAATGATTTTTGGAAAAAATAAAGAGCAAACTACGAGGCAGCTACAGTTCAAATTTGACCCGCTTCCAACTGAATCGGCGGGAATTTGTCTTTTTCACCAGAGGTGGATCAAAACTTTTGGCACCCAACCATTTTGTCAATTGTGCATTAAATATGTCCTAATATTTTATAAAAATGATTTGGTACAATTTTGCAACAAATATATGGTAGGTCCTTCACAAAAAAACCTCATTTCGGGCACTCGAAAAATGGAAAATGAATTTTCCGTGCAAAGAAAATGAAAACTCCCTTTGGCAAGATTGTTTGGAATTCCAAGATGCACCCTTGTGCACAATATGAGATCATTTGAACAAACTATTCCATGAATGTGACCATGAGATTGAGCGTTTGGGTTGAAATCCATGAATCTTCACACATGATAGCTCATTTATGAGAACACTTTTCTAAAATAATTACCGTATTACAAGTTCATTATTTTTCCTAGAAACTTGGTCACATATAATGACACAATGCGAAGGTTTTCCAATTTTTTGATTTTTTTGAATTTATTATGCCCGTTTCAAAATGCGGTCAAAACGGCGGGCTTGACCGTTCCTAGCTAGTGGTTGAATATTGGAATTTTTTTGGTGTTTCTCTTATTAAATAGATACTTATGTACCTAGAAATGATTTTTGGAAAAAATAAATAGCAAACTATGAGGCAGCTGCAGTTCAAATTTGACCCGCTTCCATCTAAATTGGCTGGAATTTGTCTTTTTCACCAGAGGTGGATCAAAACTTCTGACACCCAACCATTTGGTCAATTGTGCATTAAATATGTCCTAGTATTTTACAAAATTGACTTGGTACAATTTTGCAACAAATATATGCAACCATATGGTAGGCCCTTCACAAAAAAATCTCTTTTCGGGCACTCAAAAAATGGAAAATGAATTTTTCGTCCAAAGAAAATGAAAACTTCCTTAAGTAACATTGTTTGTCATTCCAATATGCACCCTTGTGCACAATATGAGATCATTTGAACAAACTATGCCATGTATGTGGCCATAAGATTGAGCATTTGGGTTGAAAGCCATTCATCTTCACACTTGATAGCTCGTTTCTGAGAACACTTTTTTTAAATATTTGTCGTATTACAAGTTTATAATTTTTCCTGGTAACTTGGTCGCATATAATGACGCAATGCGAAGGTTTTCCAATTTTTTGAATTTTTTTGAATTTTTTATGCCCGTTTCAAAATGCGGTCAAAACGGCGGGAATGTCCGTTCCTAGCTAGTGGTTGAATCTTGGAATTTTTTTGGTGTTTCTCTGATTAAATAGATACTTATGTACCTAGAAATGATTTTCGGAAAAATTAAATAGCAAACTATGAGGCACCTGCAGTTCAAATTTGACCCGCTTCCAGCTGAATCGGCGACAATTTGTCTTTTTCACCAGAGGTGGATCAAGGCTTTTGACACCCAACCATTTTGTCAATTGTACATTAAATATGTCCTATTATTTTAGAAAAATGATTTGGTCCAATTTTGCAACATTTATTTGGGAGGTCCTTCACAAAAAAACCTCCTTTTGGGCACTCGAAAAATGGAAAATGGTTTTTTCATCCAAAGAAAATGAAAACTTCCTTAGGCAACATTGTTTTCCATTCCAATATGCACCCTTGTGCACAATATGAGATGATTTAAACAAACTATGCCATGAATGTGGCCATAAGATTGATCATTTGGCTTGAAAGCAATTGATCTCCACACGTGATAGCTCGTTTCTGCGAACAATTTTTTAAAATAATTACAAGTTTGTTATTTTTGCTGCTAACTTGGCCACATATAATGACATAATGCGAAGGTTTCCCAATTTTTTGAATTTTTTTGAATTTTTATGCCCGTTTCAAAATGCGGTCAAAACGGCGGGAATGACCGTTCCTAGCTAGTGGTTGAATCTTGGAATTTTTTTGGTGTTTCTCTGATTAAATAGATACTTATGTACCTATAAATGATTTTTGGAAAAAATAAATAGCAAACTATGAGGCACCTGCAGTTCAAATTTGACCCGCTTCAAGCTGAATCGGCGGAGATTTGTCTTTTTCACCAGAGGTTGATCAAGGCTTTTGACACCGAACCATTTTGTCAATTGTGCACTAAATATGTCCTAGTATTTGAGAAAATTGAGTTGGTCCAATTTTGCAACAAATATATGGTAGGTCCTTCACAAAAAAAACTCATTTCGGGCACTCGAAAAATGGAAAATGTTTTTTTTGCCAAAAAACTCATTTCTCATGACATATTTTTAAAGATATTTATCTTATTTCATGTTTGTTACTTTTCCTGAAAACTTATTCACATTTGGTGACACAATGAGAATGTTTTTCATTTTCTTTTTGAATTTTCTCAGGTCATAAAATAGCTGATATGATTTTTAACACGCTATTTTTAGTCAACTACGACCAATTTAAATGGTCATAACGTGGTACTGCATTTTGATTGGTCCGTGGACGTCTCACGCGGATCGTGCCTGGAACACTGTCGGATGCTCGCGGATCCAACGGCAGTCCTCGGCCCACCACACCAACCCCAAGCCCACCTAAGCCGAAACCCTAGCTCTACTCGTGGACGTTTTCCATCCACCCCCCGCCTCCTTTCTTTCTCTGCCTCCTTTCTTTCTCTGCTCCTCGTTCCCTCACGCACCCACAATCCCTCCCCCGAAATCCTTGCTGCCGCCACCTACGCCTCTTGTTCCGGCATGTTCCGGCGGGCCTCGCCGGTGTGCAGCCCAGATCCGAGCTCCCCTGCCTCCGCTCTTCCCTCCCCTCCGGCCAGATCCGCCTCTTGCGTCCCGGGTAGCTCATCCCCAACCCCTTCCCACGGCTAGGATTTCGAGGGTGGCGTTCCCACCAATTCCGGCGCAGCGGCGGTGACTGTGCTCCGCCCTCTTCGACGCCCACCAATCTAGCCGCACGGCACGGCCATGGCCATGGCCGCGGCCAGATCCACCCCCTCCCTCATCTCCTCGCTGCCGCCACCTCCTCCCCGTCCTGCAGCGGCGCGTCCCGCCACCACCTCCTTCCTCGATGCGTCCCGCAACGACCTCCACCGCGTCCCGGAGCTGGACGACGGCGCGGTGGAGAGGGAGCCGGCGGCAGCGTCGCGCGATGGCAGGTGATGAGCCCTCATCTTTTCCTTGGTCCTCTATGCTCCCTCCCTCGTTCCATCTGGTTCGATTCACTGAATCGGTTGCCTGCCACTGACAGGTGCGTCGAGCGGGCCGTCGCCGCGTCGAGCTCCACCGCCCAAGTCCGGCATCCCGCCGCCTGCCGGACCTCCCTGGCTATCTTCCTCCACTGCATCCCGTCGCTCCTCGAACACATCAAGTCCCCCTGCATCAAGCGTCGCCCTCGCCAAGACGCATTGAGCGCACTCACGTGCGTGGGGTCAAGGGCGTTGACCGCGCCCCTGCCTGGCCAGATCGCCAGCGCCTCCCCGCTCGATCCCTTGCTCGACCGCTCGCATGGTTGGGCCACCACTAAATTTCAGTCGTGATTTATATAGATCCTCTCTTTCTCTTTTTACGAATCAATCAAACAAATAGCTGACAGTCTTAATTCACTACACAACTAGCTAGGCTTGTGTCGCTATCTTATTATTATCAAATCAACTGGCCTCTATCTTCAGTTCAGATGACAAATACGTACTACTAGTAGGACTACTTTGTTCAGATGACTGCTCTACTCTAGGCCCAGCACCAGCGATTCTTTTCAGATCCTAAAAATGAACAGCACCCAAACAAACGCATGGTAGTAATCTGAGGCTTTTAATGGATGCCTGGACTATTTTACAAGGATTCCTTTTTGCGCACATGTACTGAACTACCTGATTGCTTTCAATTCAGTACCAATTTGTCTTACCACTCGTAATCTATGTTGCACATTGCACTGCCGTATGAGATAAAAAAACTATGCATCTAACAGATGCTTGTACTGGATACTCTAATACTAGTATTTAGCGATCCACTTCGCTGTCGAAATTGTCTTATGATTCTTACAGCCCTACTCAGGATTGGGCTCCAAACTGAATTCGATGCGGCTGTTCAATACAATTTGATTTTGATTTTATGGCAGAATTTAGTAATGGTTATGTATACTTGATCAGGGTAGTCCTATTTCCTGTGATCTTTCCTATCATTTGCTAGGGTGATGCTTCAAGATGACAAATTTTAAAACCCAAACTATTGTAAACAAGCTTTCTGCATCTTGAGAATTAATTGTTCATGATAGCCGAATAGTGTAGTTGATCATCACTATTGCTAAATGCTATTGCCTGCTATAATATAAGATGAGCACTCAACCATTGTACAACTATTTGCATATTTGTTTTTTATATTTTATAAATGATGATAGTTTGTATAAGATGTTCACATGTTTTTTTTACTAAAATCTCTTATGCCCTTGACTTAGCTTAACCCAGAATAGCAGCATCCTTGATGCGTACTAACCTTCACCTCGTTCTTTCTCTCGTAGACTCGAAGGAGACCATATGCAAGGCACCTCCTCTTCGGCTGTGAGAGTGTCCCGGGGTCGTGGGTGCGGCTAATGCCTATGTCTGTGGCCGCACTTGACACTGCCCTCTCTTTAAGGGCACATATCATTTTTTATAACTCTGCTATCTTTTCCCAAGTGTTTATTATCTTGCCTAGCCTTGTACTGATATGTATTGTTTGATGTTAATTACCCAAGCTAGTGCATGATGTTAGGGATAACCTGAGAGCACTTGCCTAAGTTTATAAGATATGACATGTGTCAGTCCAAGCCTGCTGCTCTTTCAATGCTTTTGCTGCTGTACTGTGTTTCTCTAGTTGTTTGAATGTTTCTGCTTCTTTTGGACCTGATGATAAGGACCATTCTTTTCTCCCGTGGGTTAAAACAATGGGAGTTTGCATGGAAGGTTCTCTCGCTGTATGTGAACAGCAGTATGATGTTACTTGGCAAATGTTTTTTCTATGACATGAGGGAAGAGCTACTATCATGTGCATGGAAGGTTTTCAAGTGAGCACTTGTTAGTTTGTTTAGTACTTATGTAGTATGGGAAATATGCATAGGTATGTCCATGTGATTTTTAAGCATGCTTACTGCCTACCTGATACTGAGTTCTATAACTAATGTTCTTTATTTGACAGTCTATAGTCTCTTATAGTTGAAAACTTGAATAGTTACATTATGTGTGCTGCTATGCCTCTTATAGTTTCAGAAAAACATTAATTTATCTGTCCTGTTCTATTAATCCTAAAGATGAAACTCATGCATATGTTGCTTAACCTGACTGGCTTGAGTATTGTTCCGAACGAATTATACTACAGATTCCCTTCACTGTTTTTCTTCTAGTTATCTCATAGGATTACTCATGAGGCACATCTATTCTCTCCATTTTTTAGAACAAAAATGTGATTAATTCAGCATGCTTATGAGTATCATGCTTCTGAATATCTCCAAGCTGGATATTTCCATTAAACATGTTTCTGAATACCTCCCATATATATTTCCGTTAGTCTGCTTAGTGCATCATTAAGATTATAAGCATCATTTTCATTGAATCCTGGTTACATATTTGTGTGTACTCAAGTTGAAATGGGACTTGGAATAATATGCAAGTTTCATCTTTTCTATTGCAGCGAGTGGGTCGGTTATGCACTGGCAGCATCCTTGCTACTAGCGGTGGGCGCGATGGTCCAGGCCAAGCAGAGAAAGATAGGTGAGATATGCTCAGAGGTGATCATCTACAAGTCCTCGGACAAGATGACGATGGAGAGTATAGTGGAGGCACAACACATCATGAAGAAGGTGCATGAGTACGTCAAGACGACGAACGTCGTGATCCTCAGGCTATGGTCCATTATTCTAGCCCGGTCACCAAAGGTATATATCATTGCACACTAGTCTTGATCATTGACCATCCTTTGTGTAATGTTGGGGTACCGTCCGTCACATATGGTTCTGGACTATAATGTTTTGTGTACTGTTCATTGTCCTGATCATTGTTTCAGTTAAATTCAGTCCAAATTCAGTCCAGGAGTACTCCAAATTTAGTCCAAACACAGTCCAAATATTGTTTTGGTTTCCTTGTACTCCAAATTCATTCCAAACACAGTCCAGGAGTATAAACAAGTTTACAGATTCAGTCCAATTTCACTTGTGCAGGAAATTCACCTATGCGGCGGCGGGGGGGAAGGAGCAGCATCGGCAGCCCTGACAGAGGAAGCCATGTTGCCGTTTTGTTTGTTCCCAGCCTTGACTATGGTTGTCCAGCGAGTCCGGCATGTCGTCATTTTCTTGTAAAGCAGTATTGTATCACACTTGTAGAGCTCGTTACACATGTAGATCTTGTAAAGTACTGTATTACACATGGTCATATGTATTGGCAACGTGATCTGGTTGCTCTTATTTGAAGTATCATGTGTGCTTTTGTCTGCCAAGTTAAATACTAGTTGAAATATGAAGAATATGAGCCTGGTAGATGGGACCCACTTACCAGACCCAAACCTGACAACTGGGACCCATCTGACTGGTGGACCCATTTAATAAAAAAAAGGAAATTATAATTATTTAGACGAAAAGGCCAAGGCCCAATAATAAAAAAGGCTGCAATGTTGGGCCAGGCCCATGAAGTTGACCAAAAATTGATAGACAAAATATAGAAAGGCTGAATTAATGGGCTAGGCCCATGTAGAAAACTGAACTGGACCGGGATGAATCTTGTGCCACATCAGCTTGCCACGCTGGATGCCTACGTGGCCTGGAGAAGTTGCTAGTGACCAAAACGCCACAGTGGACATATTTTGGTCATAAACGTTTGCGACCATTCTAGAAGAAAGGTCGCTATAGTCAGTTTACGACGCCCAGCTTTTGACCTTATGTTTTTGGTCACAAAAAGGTCATAAATGGAAATTTGTGACCATTCAGTGACCAATAGTGGTGGTCATAAGTTGACATATTTCTTGTAGTGATTTGCTATGTTGTTCAAGAGCCTAGGGGAAATGAAGGCGAGGGTTATCACTACAAAAAAATACACTTCCATGATGATACGTGTTTGTCACAGTAGGTCGCTTTTTTTGTCCTGCATGTACATCCATGACAAATTTACGACAGAATCAAGATAGTCATACCTGTGCTGTCGTAGAAGTGTTCCATGACATTACCAAAATTATCATCACGGAAGTGTCCACTTCCATGACAATAAATCGCGCGTCACAGAAGTGCTTTCGTCAAGGGTGACCGACACGTGGCATCCACCGTAACGGAACGCCGTTAAGCTATCTGGTCGGGTTTTGGAGCCGATAACCCGTTAACAGCCCCGACCAATGGGGATTTTCCATGTGTAAAATCATCATTGGCTAGAGGAAACACGTGTCGGCTCATCGTCGGGACAGATGTCATCCACTCACTGGACAGAAGGCGCCTATGATACGTCGACACGTGGCACGGCCCAACAAGTTTAAATGGGTCGGCCAAACTAAAGGCTCACAAGATTTTGTGGACCATAATGGACCGGCCCAGCTAAAGGCCCACGAGATTTTGCGGACCATAATGGGCTGGCCTAGGTAAAGGCCCACAAGATTTTGCGGGCCATAATGGGCCGGCCCAGGTAAAGGCCCACAAGATTTTTGTGTGCCATAATGGGCCGGCCCAGGTAAAGGCCCACAAGATTCTTGCGGGTCATAATGGGCCGGCCCAGCTAAAGGCCCATGAGATTTCGCCGACATTAATGGGCCGGCCCAGCTGTAGGCCCACAAGATTTTGAGGACCCTAGTAGGCCGGCCCATTAACTAGCTG
Source organism: Triticum urartu (assembly GCF_056163025.1). NCBI lineage: Eukaryota > Viridiplantae > Streptophyta > Magnoliopsida > Poales > Poaceae > Triticum > Triticum urartu. Next base: position 678,072,290 of record NC_141874.1, on the reverse strand, counting down.
CCATGTTTTGGGCCAACTGTCGGCCCATATTTGATCCGGTCCATTAATGGCCTGCCACGCTCCGGGCCTAATAGTGGCCCATATGAGATCCGGCCCGTTAAAAGCCTACCACGTTCTGGGCCAAATTACGGCCCAGATCAGGTCCGGCCCTTTAAGAGGCTTTGGGCTCAATTATGGCCCATATCAGATTCGGCCCGTCAACTGGACACTATGCTTTTGGGCCCACTTGCTAAAGGCCCACTTAGTAATTCGGCCTGATATTAGTCTTGGCCTGTTAAGGGCCCGTTTAACATTTCGGCCCCATATTAATTTCGGCCTGTTAAAAGCCCGTCATATAGTTGGGCCTAACTACGGCCCGGTTTGCATCCGGCCTGCTCGCAGCTGATATCTGATTGGGCCAAACAAGGACCCAGACAATTTTGGCCTGTTAAAAGCCCGTGATTTGATTCGCACAATCATGGGCCGGGGTTCATTTCGGGCTGTTGCGTAACTAGTAGGAATTAAGAACAAACCTACTCTATACAATAAAGAAATTACGGCATAGTAACTAAGAATAAACCTACACTACACAATAAAGGATTTAAGGTGTATTACATCCACTGGGCATCAAAGTTCGCCACCAGTGATCATAAAGCGCAACGAAGAAGCAGATTACAAAAACTGGGCACCATTGCAGCGTAACAAAATAATACTGAACCGAGACCACTTCCAAGACAGTTCAAGAAAGGTTAGCCTTGCGGGGGAACTGCTTTGCAAGCTGCTGAGCAAGGCTCTGAGATCGGCCTAGCATGTCGGTCATAGCTTCCAGGTGTAGCTGTTTAGCGATGAGGTTCTCATTGGTGTTCTCCGCAATCTTTCTTAGAGATAGGACTTCAAATCGAAGTTGAGTTGCAGAATGCCTTTCTGCTAGAACTTGGGACTGAAGAAGTCGAACTGATTCAGACAATGAATTATGTGAGCTTGTCCGACTGTTAGTATCAAGTAACTTGAACACTGCATGAAGACAAGACTTTGGGGTTGTCTCGCTATCTTCAAGATGTTTTGCCTTCTTTGCTGCAATATATGTTGGGTTTGTCTCACAGCCTTCAGTAGACTTGTGCATGCCATCAGGCATATCACCCTGAAACAAAGCAGAGAGATGACAGGTTTTGCACGTGTATAAACAAAGATGATAACTGTTCTGTCAATTCTATCCAATTTCAAATTAGAAAATAAAGAGTATGTTCAAAATATCAATAGCATAATTTGGCATTGTTCATAATGCGGGGAGCTTCACCACACTACTGGATTACCATGTCAACATAACAAGCATAGATGAAGGGCAAAGAAAATCATTGTATCTATTTTGGATAATGTGCATGGCATGTTGTTCATATCATCAGCCACATCAGTAAGATAAAACAGGAGATGACAAGGTGCAAACGTAGGCTGCTTCACCACACACTGGATTATAGATCCACAAAAACAAGCATACATATAGGGAGTATTAAATAATGTGCATGGTATGAATAAGGAATTTGGTTTTACAAGTAAAACTTAGAACTTACGGTTCTTACGAACATGCATTTTGGTAGAAACAGCAGTAAACGATAGGGAGTATGAGCAAATTAAACAGCAGTTGAGGATAAAGGCTTTAGAAGGACTGACTTATATTAACAGTTAACACCGGCTTTATAATGCCCTTCTCCATGGCAAGGGAAGGATAACTCAAGAATTTCAGCACAGAATCTTCTTCATAAGCATTGCCTGTACTCTACATTTTGTAGAGAGTAATTATAGATATGATAATACTGGAAGGGATAGAGGCTAATGAAGATAAGATGCAGATTGATGCTACATAATCAACTACCAATCCTTGGAAGTACAAGCGTTACAGGACAAAATGTACTAACAAGAGCAATGGGCTACACTTCTGCACTGGCATTGTCTATGTATTCTACTTGTTGGTAAGATTAAATATAGATCAGATCTTTTTTTAGTAAATGGTGGGCGAGGGAGATAAGATGCAGAATGCTACAAAATGAACCAATCCCTCTTCCCATAATACAAGAGTGTTTTGAACACTGGTGTACTGTACAAAACGTTCTTATATTATGGGACGGAGGGAGTAGCTATTAATGTAAGTACAGTGATAGACCACGTTCAGTCCTAGCAAGAGGACTGCAGAGCTAAACCTCTTCAAAAGCATTGGGTTGATTCTAAATTTATGTAAGAGTCCATACGGATCTTATAATATCCACCAAATGGACGATTACAAGGCTAACATGTGCAGTGATGCTACATAATCAAACAGCTATGAAAGTAAGTATGGTCATACACGGCAAGAGGTACTCACAAGAGCAATATAGTGTGCAGTATATTTGTGAGATTCTGTGGTCCCTTGAGAATGAATGTTCTTCTGCTAACAGTTTTCGTATAAGCGAGACATTAAGGCAAATGCAGAAATGTAGTTCAAATTGTGATGTGATATCATAGACAGTACCTTACGCTACAGCCGAGACCAATGTGTAACAAGATTATTCCAGTCACCGTCGGATAAATGTAGCACCAGAGACTTTACAGAAATTTCGTTCAGAGGCTTGCCATCGAAGTGCGCTTGCCTCAGGTAGGAACGATACTTCATCAACGAGTGCTTGAAAAGCGCAACCAACCCTTGCTCGTCATCACAATCCAGTTTACGCCTCGCCTATTTAAAAGAATGAAATCTTGTGTCTTTTGTCAGAAGAAACATATGCAGTAATGACCATGAATAACATTAGTACATTACTTACGCGTAAGTTGCGGAGGAAGACTGGAAATTGTTCTGTGTTTGCGTTATAATCTTTCCATGAAGGAAAGATGCGCACAAAGTTCCTGACAACAACATAAGCTTCTTCTTCTAAACTGGGAAGAAATGGAACAGGGGTCCTATTTGCTGCAATTGGTACTCTCTTTGGTTCGAAAAGGGATTTGGCAACTGGATTTGGTGTACTCTTTGCTGGAATGGGGGTTTTGCATCGTACAGCTGGTGCTATGTCAACTGGCATAATCATACTGTTTGCTGCAGTTGGGGTCTGCTGAGTTGGGGCATCAGAAATGACCAGTGTAGTAGGGCTAGATTTTGCTAGAGTTGGGGTATTTTGTGGGTCAGGAGATATTGCAACTACACCTAATGGGCTATTTGATTTATCAGGTGCCACTACCTTTTCCAAATACTTTGCTTGTGCTCCTCCACAATCAGCAATCGCCCTCTTCCTTTTGAACGTCTGATACACAAGAACAACATTTGAATGGATAAATATGGTATGATGACAGATGGAATATGTACTGAAAATGGATAGGCAGGGCGTATTCACATACATGATGTGTAAACTAAGCTAATGGCAGTTCAACAAAGTAGAAGCAATGCAAAGCATCAGTTGCAAGATATGTGCGAGCAATGTAACCTTGGAAAGTTAGAGCAAGTACCTTGATGGGTGAATAAGATAGGGCATCTTCCTCTGACTCCTCCACTAGGGAGCTACATTGACTTAGGTCTCCCTCTAGCTCAGAATCACTGTTAGGATCGTATTCTGAGCAAGAATCTGTAGGTGGAGAGTGTTTGCATTGCATTGCATCCAGACTTGATTTCAGTCCCTTAATGCCAAGTTTGACAGCCATGGCATTGTTCTTCTTTATTCTTTTCATGCGCGCAAGCTCATTATCGTTATGATGCTGTTCAGAATCTGAGATTCACGAAAACATAAAAAGTAGTCAGATTATCTATGGAATGCATTGCGGTTTCAACTCGGAGAGTGTCTCCCTATAAACCCCTGCATATGTAAAGTTCACCTCCCCAACCGTGCTGACCAGACCACACACAGAGATACACACCCGAGCGGCGAACATGCATTTTCGAAACTAATTTAGGAACATTTAGCTGACCAATTAAACAACTCTGTTTTAATAATATCAGATTTGTATTTGAACAACTAAGCTTGTTTAGCTTGATGGGCGGAGCAGTGTTATTATGACACGAAGCATGTATTCTGATCGTATAGTGATCATAAAAGGGTGAAACTCTAAACATATATTTTTTAGCAAAAGAGGGTTTCCCCTCTGATTTCTATTAAAGAAACCACCACGGAACCAACATGATCAATTAAACCCTAAGCATGATCAATTAAACCGTATTATGGCTGTGCCATGGCATATTTGAAGCTGCAAACCGGAGAAATGATATTTAGCATCCATTGTTTGCTTCGAACTAAGAACTAAATTCTAAGAGCTAAAAAGAAAGTAGAGTAACCAAGTTAAGATCTATTTTCTGGTTGAGATCAAAAAGTTGAGGAGATATGAAGTACCACCTCTCTTGCGGCACCGTGTAGGCATCAGGGGTGCGATGGCTGTCGGTGGCATTGAAGCAGATCTACGACAGTATAGACAGGTGCATCGGGGGATAAGTCCCGTTGCGGTGGAAGAGAAGGTCGTGTGAGCGGCCCCGGCAAAGAGGACGACAGCGCCGATGAAGCGAGAGGACGCGATGCAAGGCTATTGGTCCGTCGCCGTGGATGAGAAACGTCCATCTCTAGCAGTGGACGATGCGGTCTTGGTAGGCACTCTGGCATGGTGGAGGATGGTGAAGATGGATGTGGTGGAGGACGGCGGCGATGGATGGGGTGGCGGACGGAGGCTGGTGTGGGAATGGGGTGTTCTAGCGCGGACGGTGTATGAATGGGAAAATGGAGGGAGAGGTACGGGGAACCATGTTTTTGGGACGCTCCTGTCTGAAATATGGGAAAGTTACGAACTTATCCCCCATTTCAAATTTGGACGTCTTGTCGGTTGGGGATAGGACTGTAATCTCGCATCTCCCAAATATTTGTCGGTAACTATTTCGGGCGAGGAGAGGGTGTTTTGCCGCCCACGGTTGGCGCCCACGGTGTATGAACGGGGCTGACAGGTAGGGCGGTTGTGTCACGTCTGATGGAATTTACACATCTACCCCTATTTAAAATATTAGCCTACATATATTTTCGACGAGGAGAGGGTGTTTTGCCGCCCACCGTGTATGAATGGGGAATGGAGGGAGAAACAGAGGTCTTTCGGACGACCTTGAATCAAATGAGTTTTGCCGCCCATGTTTGACGCCCACTGTGTCGGAATGGGCTCAGAGGCGTTTGTGTCACGTCTAATTGAAGTTACTAACCTACCCCTATTTAGAGCAGTGGAAATCGGGCCGATGGATTGTCCGTGTAATGGGTAGACAGTAATTTCCATCTCCCAAACACTTGGCTTTGGGCAGCCGATGTGGGAGTGGACATTTTGTTGTTTCTTTCGATTTTTGGGATAGTAAGCATCCACGTTTACCCTGGCAACTAAATTCGAATCCATTTTGTATTCCTATATGAATCTTTATAAATCATTATATGTGTTTTTATATATCTTCAAAAGGACGACAAAGATGTTGGGGAACGTTGCAGAAAACAAAAAAAATTCCTACGTTTCACCAAGATCAATCTATGGAGTCAACTAGCAATGAGAGGAGAGTGCATCTACATACCCTTGTAGATCGCGAGCGGAAGCGTTCAAGAGAACGGGGATGATGGAGTCGTACTCGCCGTGATCCAAATCACCGATGACCAAGTGCCGAACGGACGGCACCTCCGCGTTCAACACACGTACAGAGCGGATGACGTCTCCTCCTTCTTGATCCAGCAAGGGGAAAGGAGAGGTTGATGAAGATCCAGCAGCACGACGGCGTGGTGGTGGATGCAGCAATGATCGCAGCAGGGCTTCGCCGAGCTTCTGCGAGAGGGAGAGGTGTAGCAGGGGTGAGGGAGGCGCCAAGGCTTCAGGTGCGGCTGCCCTCCCTCCCCCCCTTTATATAGGCCCCCTAGGGGGGCCGCCGGCCCTGCAGATGGGATCTCCCAAGGGGGGCGGTGGCTAAGGGGGTGGAGTGCCCCCAAAGGCAAGTGGAGGCGCCCCCCACCCTAGGGTTTCCAACCCTAGGCACAGGGGGGCCCAAGGAGGGGGCACACCAGCCCACTATGGGCTAGTTCCCCTCCCCACTTCAGCCCATGGGGCCCTCCAGGATGGGTGGCCCCACCCGGTGGACCCCCGGGACCCATTCGGTGGTCCCGGTACAATACCGGTGACCCCGAATCTTTCCCGATGGCCGAAAATACACTTCCTATATATAATTCTTCACCTCCGGACCATTCCGGAACTCCTCGTGACGTCCAGGATCTCATCCGGGACTCCGAACAACTTTCGGATTACTGCATACTCATATCTCTATAACCCTAGCATCACCGAACCTTAAGTGTGTAGACCCTACGGGTTCGGGAGACACGTAGACATGACCGAGACGGCTCTCCGGCCAATAACCAACAACGGGATCTGGATACCCATGTTGGCTCCCACATGCTCCTCGATGATCTCATCGGATGAACCACGATGTCGAGGATTCAGGCAACCCTGTATACAATTCCCTTTGTCAATCGGTACGTTACTTGCCCGAGACTCGATCGTCGGTATCCCAATACCTTGTTCAGTCTCGTTACCGGCAAGTCACTTTACTCGTACCGTAATGCATGATCCCGTGATCAACCACTTGATCACATTGAGCTCATTGTGATGATGCATTACCGAGTGGGCCCACAGATACCTCTCCGTCATACGGAGTGACAAATCCCAGTCTCGATTCGTGCCAACCCAACAGACACTTTCGGAGACACCTGTAATGTACCTTTATAGACACCCAGTTATGTTGTGACGTTTGGTACACCCAAAGCACTCCTACGGTATCCGGGAGTTGCACAATCTCATGGTCTAAGGAAATGATACTTGACATTCAGAAAAGCTACAGGAAACGAACTACACGATCTTTGAGCTAAGCTTAAGATTGGGTCTTGTCCATCACATCATTCTCCTAATGATGTGATCCCGTTATCAATGACATCCCCATGTCCATAGCCAGGAAACCTTGACTATCTGTTGATCAACGAGCTAGTCAACTAGAGGCTCACTAGGGACACATTGTGGTCTATGTATTCACACATGTATTACGATTTCCGGATAATACAATTATAGCATGAATAATAGACAATTATCATGAACAAGGAAATATAATAATCATTTTATTATTGCCTCTAGGGCATATTTCCAACAGTCTCCCACTTGCACTAGAGTCAATCATCTAGTTACATTGTGATGAATCGAACACCCATGGAATTCTGGTGTTGATCATGTTTTGCTCCAGGGAGAGGTTTAGTCAATGGATCTGCGACATTCAGATCCGTATGTACTTTACAAATATCTATGTCTCCATCTTGAACATTTTCACGAATGGAGTTGAAGCGACGCTTGATGTGCCTGGTCTTCTTGTGAAACCTGGGCTCCTTGGCAAGTGCAATAGCTCCAGTGTTGTCACAGAAGAGTTTGATCGGCCCCGACGCATTGGGTATGACTCCTAGGTCGGTGATGAACTCCTTCACCCAAATTGCTTCTTGCGCTGCCTCCGAGGCTGCCATGTACTCCGCTTCACATGTAGATCCCGCCACGATGCTCTGCTTGCAGCTGCACCAGCTTACTGCTCCACCATTCAACATATACACGTATCCGGTTTGTGACTTAGAGTCATCCAGATCTGTGTCGAAGCTAGCGTCGATGTAACCCTTTACGACGAGCTCTTCGTCACCTCCATAAACGAGAAACATGTCCTTAGTCCTTTTCAGGTACTTCAGGATATTCTTGACCATTGTCCAGTGTTCCTTGCCGGGATTGCTTTGGTACCTTCCTACCAAACTTACGGAAAGGTTTACATCAGGTCTGGTACACAGCATGGCATACATAATAGACCCTATGGATGATGCATAGGGGATGACACTCATCTCTTCTATATCTTCTGCCGTGGTCGGACATTGAGCTGAGCTCAATTTCACACCTTGCGACATAGGCAAGAACCCCTTCTTAGACTGATCCATATTGAACTTCTTCAATATCTTATCAAGGTATGTGCTTTGTGAAAGACCTATGAGGCGTCTTGATCTATCTCTATAGATCTTGATGCCTAATATATAAGCAGCTTCTCCAAGGTCCTTCATCGAAAAACTATTATTCAAGTAGGCATTAATGCTGTCCAAAAGTTCTATATCATTTCCCATCAAAAGTATGTCATCTACATATAATATGAGAAATTCTACAGAGCTCCCACTCACTTTCTTGTAAACGCAGGCTTCTCCATAAGTCTGCATAAACCCAAACGCTTTGATCATCTCATCAAAGCGAATGTTCCAACTCCGAGATGCTTGCACCAGCCCATAAATCGAGCGTTGGAGCTTGCACACCTTGTCAGCATTCTTAGGATCGACAAAACCTTCCAGCTGCATCATATACAATTCTTCCTTTAGGAAACCATTAAGGAATGCCGTTTTGACGTCCATTTGCCATATTTCATAATCATAGAATGCGGCAATTGCTAATATGATTCGGACGGACTTCAGCTTCGCTACGGGTGAGAAAGTCTCATCGTAGTCAACCCCTTGAACTTGTCGATAACCCTTAGCGACAAGCCGAGCTTTATAGATGGTCACATTACCATCCGCGTTTGTCTTCTTCTTAAAGATCCATTTATTTTCTATGGCTCGCCGATCAACGGGCAAGTCATTCAAAGTCCATACTTCGTTTTCATACATGGATCCTATCTCGGATTTCATGGCTTCCAGCCATTTGTCGGAATCTGGGCCCGCCATCGCTTCTTCATAGTTCGAAGGTTCACCGTTGTCTAACAACATGATTTCCAAGACAGGGTTGCCATACCACTCTGGTGCGGAACGTGTCCTTGTGGACCTACGAAGTTCAGTAGGAGCTTGATCCGAAGTATCTTGATCATCATCATTAACTTCCTCTCTAATCGGTGCAGGCACCACAGGAACATTTTCCTGAGCTGCGCTACTCTCTGCTTCAAGAGGCAGTACTTCATCAAGCTCTACTTTCCTCCCACTTACTTCTTTTGAGAGAAACTCCTTCTCTAGAAAGGATCCATTCTTGGCAATGAAGATCTTGCCTTCGGATCTGAGGTAGAAGGTATACCCAATGGTTTCCTTAGGGTATCCTATGAAGGCGCATTTTTCCGACTTGGGTTCGAGCTTTTCAGGTTGAAGTTTCTTGACATAAGCATCGCATCCCCAAACTTTTAGAAACGACAGCTTAGGTTTGTTCCCAAACCATAATTCATACGGTGTCGTCTCAACGGATTTCGACGGAGCCCTATTTAAAGTGAATGCGGCAGTCTCTAAAGCATAGCCCCAAAATGACAGCGGTAAATCGGTAAGAGACATCATAGATCGCACCATATCTAATAGAGTGTGATTACGATGTTCGGACACACCATTACGCCGAGGTGTTCCAGGCGGCGTGAGTTGTGAAACTATTCCACATTTTCTTAAGTGTGTGCCAAATTCGTGACTCAAGTATTCTCCCCCACGATCTGATCGAAAGAACTTGATTTTCCTGTCACGTTGATTCTCAACCTCACTCTGAAATTCCTTGAACTTTTCAAAGGTCTCGGACTTGTGTTTCATTAAGTAGACAAACCCATATCTACTCAAGTCATCAGTGAGGGTGAGAACATAACGATAGCCACCGCGAGCCTCAACACTCATTGGACCGCACACATCAGTATGTATGATTTCCAATAAGTTGGTTGCTCGCTCCATTGTTCCTGAGAATGGAGTCTTGGTCATTTTACCCATGAGGTATGGTTCGCACGTGTCAAATGATTCGTAATCAAGAGACTCTAAAAGTCCATCTGCATGGAGCTTCTTCATGCGTTTGACACCTATGTGACCAAGGCGGCAGTGCCACAAGTATGTGGTACTATCATTATCAACCTTACATCTTTTGGTATTCACACTATGAATATGTGTAGCATTACGCTCGAGATTCATTAAGAATAAACCATTCACCATCGGAGCATGACCATAAAACATATCTCTCATATAAATAGAACAACCATTATTCTCAGATTTAAATGAGTAGCCATCTCGAATTAAACGAGATCCTGATACAATGTTCATGCTCAAAGCTGGCACTAAATAACAATTATTGAGGTTTAAAACTAATGTCGTAGGTAAATGTAGAGGTAGCGTGCCGACGGTGATCACATCGACCTTGGAACCATTCCCGACGCGCATCGTCACCTCGTCCTTCGCTAGTCTCCGCTTATTCCGCAGCTCCTGCTTTGAGTTACAAATGTGAGCAACCGCACCGGTATCAAATACCCAGGAGCTACTACGAGTACTGGTAAGGTACACATCAATTACAGGTATATCACATATACCTTTCGTGATGCCGGCCTTCTTGTCCGCTAAGTATTTGGGGCAGTTCCGCTTCCAGTGACCACTTCCCTTGCAATAAAAACACTCAGTCTCGGGCTTGGGTCCATTCTTTGGCTTCTTCCCGGCAGCTTGCTTACCGGGCGCGGCAACTCCCTTGCCGTCCTTCTTGAAGTTCTTCTTACCCTTGCCTTTCTTGAACTTAGTGGTTTTATTCACCATCAACACTTGATGTTCCTTTTTGACTTCTACCTCTGCTGATTTCAGCATTGTAAATACTTTAGGAATGGTCTTTTCCATCCCCTGCATATTGAAGTTCATCACAAAGCTCTTGTAGCTTGGTGGAAGCGACTGAAGGATTCTGTCAATGACCGCGTCATCCGGGAGATTAACTCCCAGCTAAGTCAAGCGGTTATGCAACCCAGACATTGTGAGTATGTGCTCACTGACAGAACTATTTTCCTCCATCTTACAGCTGAAGAACTTGTCGGAGACTTCATATCTCTCGACCCGGGCATGAGCTTGGAAAACCATTTTTAGCTCTTCGAACATCTCATATGCTCCGTGTCCCTCAAAACGCTTTTGGAGCCCCGGTTCTAAGCTGTAAAGCATGCCGCACTGAACGAGGGAGTAATCATCAGCACGTGTCTGCCAAGCTTTCATAACGTCTTGGTTCTGTGGGACGGGTGCGTCACCTAGCGGTACTTGTAGGACATAATCTTTCTTGGCAGCTATGAGGATAATCCTTAGGTTCCGGACCCAGTCCGTATAGTTGCTGCCATCGTCTTTCAGCTTGGTTTTCTCTAGGAACGCGTTGAAGTTGAGGACAACATTGGCCCTTTGATCTACAAGACATATTGTAAAGATTTTAGACTAAGTTCATGATAATTAAGTTCATCTAATCAAATTATTCAATGAACTCCCACTTAGATAGACATCCCTCCAGTCATCTAAGTATAACATGATCCGAGTTGACTAGGCCATGTCCGATCATCACGTGAGACGGACTAGTCAACATCGGTGAACATCTTCATGTTGATCGTATCTTCTATACGACTCATGCTCGACCTTTCGGTCTTCTGTGTTCCGAGGCCATGTCTGTACATGCTAGGCTCGTCAAGTCAACCTAAGTGTATTGCGTGTGTAAATCTGTCTTACACCCGTTGTATGTGAACGTTGGAATCTATCACACCCGATCATCACGTGGTGCTTCGAAACAATGAACTGTTGCAACGGCGCACAGTTAGGGGGAACACTTTCTTGAAATTATTATGAGGGATCATCTTATTTACTACCGTCGTTCTAAGTAAACAAGATGCAAAAATATGATAAACATCACATGCAATCAAATAATAGTGACATGATATGGCCAATATCATATAGCTCCTTTGATCTCCATCTTGGGGCTCCATGATCATCTTGTCACCGCCATGACACCATGATCTCCATCATCGTGTCTCCATGAAGTTGCTCGCCAACTATTACTTCTACTACTATGGCTAACACGTTTAGCAATAAAGTAAAGTAATTTACATGGCGCTTCTCAATGACACGCGGGTCATACAAAAAAATAAGGACAACTCCTATGGCTCCTGCCGGTTGTCATACTCATCGACATGCAAGTCGTGATTCCTATTACAAGAACATGATCAATCTCATACATCACATATATCATTCATCATTCATCACAACCTTTGGCCATATCACATCACAAGACACTTGCTGCAAAAACAAGTTAGACGTCCTCTAATTATTGTTGCAAGTTTTTTACGTGGCTGCTATAGGTTTCTAGCAAGAAACTTTCTTACCTACGCCAAAACCACAATGTGAATTGCCAATTTCTATTTACCCTTCATAAGGACCCTGTTCATCGAATCCGATACGACTAAAGTGGGAGAGACAGACACCCGCCAGCCACCTTATGCAACTAGTGCATGTCAGTCGGTGGAACCGGTCTCACGTAAGCGTACGTGTAAGGTTGGTCCGGGCCGCTTCATCCCACGATGCCGCCGAATCAAGATAAGACTAGTAACGGCAAGCAAATTGACAATATCGACACCCACAACTACTTTGTGTTCTACTCGTGCATAGTAACTACGCATAGACCTAGCTCTGATACCACTGTTGGGGAACGTTGCAGAAAACAAATTTTTTTCCTACGTTTCACCAAGATCAATCTATGGAGTCAACTAGCAACGAGAGGAGAGTGCATCTACATACCCTTGTAGATCGCGAGCGGAAGCGTTCAAGAGAACGGGGATGATGGAGTCGTACTCGCCGTGATCCAAATCACCGATGACCAAGTGCCGAACGGACGGCACCTCCGCGTTCAACACACGTACGGAGCGGATGACGTCTCCTCCTTCTTGATCCAGCAAGGGGAAAGGAGAGGTTGATGAAGATCCAGCAGCACGACAGCGTGGTGGTGGATGCAGCAATGATCGCAGCAGGGCTTCGCCGAGCTTCTGCGAGAGGGAGAGGTGTAGCAGGGGTGAGGGAGGCGCCAAGGCTTCAGGTGCGGCTGCCCTCCCTCCCCCCCCTTTATATAGCCCCCTAGGGGGGCGCCGGCCCTGGAGATGGGATCTCCCAAGGGGGGCGGCGGCTAAGGGGGTGGAGTGCCCCCAAAGGCAAGTGGAGGCGCCCCCCACCCTAGGGTTTCCAACCCTAGGCGCAGGGGGACCCAAGAAGGGGGCGCACCAGCCCACTATGGGCTGGTTGCCCTCCCCACTTCATCCCTTGGGGCCCTCCAGGATGGGTGGCCCCACCCGATGGACCCCCGGGACCCATCCGGTGGTCCCGGTACAATACCGGTGACCCCGAATCTTTCCCGATGGCCGAAAATACACTTCCTATATATAATTCTTCACCCCCAGACCATTCCGGAACTCCTCGTGACGTCCAGGATCTCATCCGGGACTTCGAAAAACTTTCGGATTACTACATACTCATATCTCTACAACCCTAGCGTCACCGAACCTTAAGTGTGTAGACCCTACGGGTTCGGGAGACACGTAGACATGACCGAGACGGCTCTCCGGCCAATAACCAACAGCGGGATCTGGATACCCATGTTGGCTCCCACATGCTCCTCGATGATCTCATCGGATGAACCACGATGTCGAGGATTCAAGCAACCCCGTATACAATTCCCTTTGTCAATCAGTACATTACTTGCCCGAGACTCGATCGTCGGTATCCCAATACCTTGTTTAGTCTCGTTACCAGCAAGTCACTTTACTCGTACCGTAATGCATGATCCCATGATCAACCACTTGATCACATTGAGCTCATTGTGATGATGCATTACCGAGTGGGCCCAGAGATACCTCTCCGTCATACGGAGTGACAAATCCCAGTCTCAATTCGTGCCAACCCAACAGACACTTTCGGAGACACCTGTAATGTACCTTTATAGACACCCAGTTACGTTGTGACGTTTGGTACACCCAAAGCACTCCTACAATATCCGGGAGTTGCACAATCTCATGGTCTAAGGAAATGATACTTGACATTCAGAAAAGCTACAGCAAACGAACTACACGATCTTTGAGCTAAGCTTAAGATTGGGTTTTGTCCATCACATCATTCTCCTAATGATGTGATCCCGTTATCAATGACATCCCCATGTCCATAGCTAGGAAACCTTGACTATCTGTTGATCAACGAGCTAGTCAACTAGAGGCTCACTAGGGACACATTGTGGTCTATGTATTCACACATGTATTACGATTTCCGGATAATAAAATTATAGCATGAATAATAGACAATTATCATGAACAAGGAAATATAATAATCATTTTATTATTTCCTCTAGGGCATATTTCCAACAAAAGATGTATTCCACTGTCATATATGAATATGGTTTACAAATGCCGATACTCAAATTTAGAAACTAGAATCCAGTTTAAGGTGAATTCAAATATTTGGAACACTTCATGTCAAACTCAAATGTCACACGCAGCATAATGTGTACTCCCATTTAGATATGTACACAAGCGATGTATCAAGATTCAAATACCGAGTCAATCAACGAAGAATGTACGGAACTAACAGACATATAAACACTCATAGAGTATATGGATCAATAATATCAACTAACATACATAAGCCAGGCCGTTGTACTTTTTTTGGCTACAACAGCATCCTTTTTTAGCCAGCATCTTGGCCCTTTCCAATGCATGCCACTTATGGTCCATCTATACTACTATTGCTGAATGCACATTCAGCCCGATTGGCATATTTGTAGGTCCGGCACAACAATCCAAATGAAATGTCTCCGAGTCTTATCAATTAATACAGATTTGTGCTCAAATAAAATTACAAACAAAAAAACAAAAAAATTATTACATGATCTCTAAAACAAATGGTTTGATTGATTACATGAACAGACAACACAAAGGTTATTCAACTATGGAAAGAACATTTCACATATGATTTACCAAGTAGGAATTTAATTTCCTTTTTTCCTTCAGGACCTTAACAATCTTGTGATTGTGTTGTTTGCTTCCTCAACATGTCAACTTCATCTCTAAGTGCAGAAGCAGAATCTCTTTCTACCACTAGTTTAGCCTCTAGAGCATCAGTAGTTGGCAATTCATAATGCACGATTGGGCCGGTGCCACTGTTGTGGGATGATGCAACGTCCATGGGGACCTCGCTCTTTGATCTTGGGCTAACCTGTTTTGCCATTAAAGTTCCGATTAGATTCAGAAAAGTTGAAGTTAGCAAAACATCTCAACTGGGAGTTATAACAGCAAACCAGTTAAACAACACAAGGAATTAAAGAGTTTCAATTGGATGCTGAAAAGTAGTTATTAACATCATTGTAACCCGCTATTGCAGCAGCAAAGCAGTTAAACAAACAAGTAGATATTTAAGTTAAGGCAAACAGGTCATTCTTAACAGTAAGTATCAAACACATAGATAGGCGCAGTCTACAGTATGATTAACAGGCTGTGCCATTATGTAATCAGTAGCAAACTAAATTAAGCCAAGAAACGTAATTCAACAATTTTGCAATAAGTGGCTAACTAAAATTCCGAGAAGCAGGTAACTGAACTTACGCTAGTTCTTTGTACAGGCACACTGCAACTTCTTTTTCGCTTACAAGGTTGTACGAAGGAGTCCATGGCATCAATTGCTTGGATATGCAGTCCCAATACTTCTTTCTTCCCACACTGCATGGGTAAGTCGAATGGTTAATCTGGTAAGATGGTGCGTCCTTGATATGTTATATGAGGACGTGTAGTCAGACTAGTTGTAGCCAAACACATCACACTGGCTTTTACTGTATATATCATGCGATTACTTTTGGCATATCGAGATTTAAGGAATCTACAATAGGATGAAAAGACTAGCATCCTTCACATTATTGGCGAACTCAGTTCATAGAAATAAGCAATTCAACCACTCTGTGGGTAAATCAAAACCACCACTGGAATATTTTTCACTATCCAATCATACACGCAAAAAGGGGCGACGCCACCATAGGGGCTGGTATGGGCGGCCGCCTCAGGTGGCTGGAAAGTGTGCACCTAGTTTGAGTCGTCCAGGTTGGCCCATGCTAGTTTTTTCGTCCCAACGCACGAGCAGGAAATGTAAAAAATGAAGAAAAATGTTTCAATTTGGATGGCAATAACATAAGTGCAAGTCAGGCCCTATAACAGGCTCGCGGCCCAAACGAGCGCCTCCCATATCGATCAACACCAGGAAAAATCCCAATTCATTCGCTCCAGCCTCCAGTCTGGTTCGCTCCTAACCTATCCGCCGCTGGATAGACCGACACAGCACTTCCTCGCGCCCTCGTTGGAGGGCGGTCGCTGGGCTTCAAGCGAACAAAAGGATAAGAAGATGAAGATCCAACCCTGGGTGTAGCCTACGTGGGAGGCAGCGGCGGCAGCACGGGCATGGCATCGAGCTTGCGCAAATGGACAGTCGCAGCTTGCAAGAGTAGCATGCGCAACGAGTAGGTACATCACATCCCTGATTATATCTAATTCAACTCTTCAATTTCTGGCCAATAGTTAAACCCGACGGTGTTGTAAAACTGCTTGTATGTAGGGAATCTATGAGAAAATGAAACCAATTTCTACTTATTTTATAACTCCCCCAATCAATACTGAACTGACTGAATCTGATGTATCTAATCAAGTTTCCGGTGCAAACATACAAGCTCATGTTGTTCTTGAGCCTGAAGTGTCTAATGAACAGACTGCTAATGAAGGATTTGATGCAAACATTTTACATGCTCCTGGTGATGAACATATAGTGTCTAATGACGGATCTAATGCAAGCATTTTGCAAGCTCATTGAAGGATTTAATGTCTAATGATGATCTACTATGTTGAGAGAGACAGAGATTTGCAGGCATTGATGACAAGCAAATTATAGTACATTTTCATAGCTTGAGGAAACGTCGAGGCCATCTACTAGAAAGTCCTCGTATCATGACAACATAGCACAAATACTTTTCTAATCTGTTGTTTGAAACTATTGGCATACTTGTGCAGGATAGATATATTGATATGCAGTTTGCGCACTGATTATACGTGCAATTACACTTCGATATTTTCAGCCAGAGAACGAATAATTCAAGCAGGTACAGACCATGTTTGTAGTCCTTGTACACCATGTTGCGTTTTGTGTTTTTTGGTGCTTGCATCATTTAGTGTTTATAATCTGAACTACTTTGGATCATTAGTTGGTTTTCAAAGTGCATGTAGCTTCACATTTCTCAAGTTATGTTGATTTCTGGAGTGCAAGTGCCTTCGTATTTTTTAAGTTAAATGATCGCCCCTGGTAACTTGAATTCATGGATCAGCCACTTCACACAAATCATACACGAATGCCAGTATGAATTAAATGAAATGCAGGGACTTACGCTAGCTCGTTGTACAGGCTCACTGCAGCTCTACTTGCGCTTGGGATGTTCCATGTACAAGTCCATGTTACTACTTGCTTGGATGCACAGGCCTTGTGCTCCTTGCATCCCCCTCTGCATTTTTGACACGGCGAATGGTTGATCAAATAAGAGGAATCGACCTTGATGTTGTACCGAAGGACATATACTTACAAGGTTATACGGGTGTGCAGGATGTATACCAGATCCCGTAGCACCGTCATGCTTCGCTAAAATATGGATTTGCTTGTTTCAGATGATATCTCCAGAAGAAATAAGAGTTAAGGTCAGAGTTGCATAGGTGTGTAAGCTAACAGAGCAGTGAAAGGATATCCAAACATCGTCGGAACAGTGCACAAGGGAGTGATGTGTGGATCCTAGTTCGGGCCGGTGTTTGGGCATGCTCTCCTAGCTAGAGTGCGGGTCACTTCAGAGCCGTTGAGGGTGATGCGCTGGCGTTGGCTGGCCACGCACGGATGCAGATCTTGAGTGGCAGCGGAGCGCTATGATGCAGTGGACGAGACCATTGGTGAAGCCCCAACGGCCTCGGGGGGCGGAGGTGCGACGATGTGCTCGGTGAAGTAGCCCCGGTGAGCTGGGAGACGGTGTCGGTGAAGCGCACCTGATGCGGTGGAACTCAGTGTCTGTGAGGCACGTCGGTTGCGGCGGCCGACGTTGTCGGTGGACCACCCGGTGCGGTGGACGAGGGCGTAGATGAGGTAGCTCCGGTGCGGTGGTGAAGCGCGACCGTCGTCTTCGTCGTCGTCGTCCGGCACAGAGGTGGGGAACGGTGGGGAAATAGACGAGACGAGGGGCGATTCAAGGGTTGGCGGTGAATTAGGGATTTGAGCAATCTGGGCGCGGAAGGGGACGGTGGAGAAGAGAGATTTTGCAGGGCTGGAATTGGGGCCGCCAGATATTTCAATCCGAAACGTGGATGCGCGAACTTATATTGTTGTCGTCCTTTTTTGGGGGGGAGGGGGGTGTTGGAAATATGCCCTAGAGGCAATAATAAATTGTTTATTATTATATTTCCTTGTTCATGATAATCGTTTATTATACATGCTAGAATTGTATTGATAGGAAACTCAGATACATGTGTGGCTACATAGACAACACCATGTACCTAGTAAGCCTCTAGTTGATTAGCTCGTTGATCAATAGATGGTTACGGTTTCCTGACCATGGACATTGGATGTCGTTGATAACGGGATCACATCATTAGGAGAATGATGTGATGGACGAGACCCAATCCTAAGCCTAGCACAAAGATCGTGTAGTTCGTATGCTAAAGCTTTTCTAATGTCAAGTATCATTTCCTTAGACCATGAGATTGTGCAACTCCCGGATACCGTAGGAGTGCTTTGGGTGTACCAAATGTCACAACGTAACTGGGTGGCTATAAAGGTTCACTACAGGTATCTCCGAAAGTGTCTGTTGGGTTGGCACAAATCGAGACTGGGATTTGTCACTCCGTGTAATGGAGAGGTATCTCTGGGCTCACTCGGTAGGACATCATCATAATGTGCACAATGTGATCAAGGAGTTGATCACGGGATGATGTGTTACAGAACGAGTAAAGAGACTTTCCGGTAACAAGATTGAACAAGGTATCGGGATACCGACGATCGAATCTCGGGCAAGTATCGTACTGATAGACAAAGGGAATTCTATACGGGATTGATTGAATCCTTGACATCATGGTTCATCCGATGAGATCATCGTGGAGCATGTGGGAGACAACATGGGTATCCAGATCCCGCTGTTGGTTATTGACCAGAGAGTTGTCTCGGCCATGTCTGCATGACTCCCGAGCCCGTAGGGTCTACACACTTAAGGTTCGATGACGCTAGGGTTATAGGGAATAGATATATGTGGTTACCGAATGTTGTTCGGAGTCCCGGATGAGATCCCGGACGTCACGAGGATTTCCGGAATGGTCCGGAGGTAAAGATTTATATATGGGAAGTCATCATATGGTCACCGGAATAATTCGGGGGTTACCGGTATTGTACTGGGACCACTGGAGGGGGTCCGGGGGTCCACCGGGAGGGTCCACCTGCCCCGGAGGTCCCTATGGGCTGTGTGTGGAGAGGGACCAGCCCCTTAGTGGGTTGGGCGCCTCCCCCCTTAGGGCCCATGCGCCTAGGGTTTGGGGGAACCCTAAAGGGGGGGCACCCCCTTGCCTTGGGGGCAAGGCAACCCCCCTGGCCACCGCCCCCTCCTCAGATTGGATCTGAGGGGGCCGGCCCCCTCTCCCTTGCCCCTATATATATGTGGGGATGGGAGGGCAGCCGCACCCAAGCTCTGGCGCAGCCCTCCCCCTCTCCCAAGTCCTCCTCCTCTCCCACGGTGCTTGGCGAAGCCCTGCAGGATTGTCACGCTCCTCCTTCACCACCACGCCGTCATGCTGCTTCTGGATGGAGTCTTCCCCAACCTCTCCTTCTCCCCTTGCTGGATCAAGGCGTAGGAGACGTCACCGGGCTGCATGTGTGTTGAGCGCGGAGGCACCATGGTTCGGCGCTTAGATCGGAATCAACCGCGATCTGAATCGCTAGGAGTACGACTCCTTCATCCGCGTTCTGGCAACGCTTCCGCTTAGCGATCTACAAGGGTATGTAGATGCACTCTCCTTCCCCTCGTTGCTAGATTACTCCATAGATTGATCTTGGTGATGCGTAGAAAATTTTAAATTTCTGCTACGATCTCCAACAGTGGCATCATGAACTAGGTCTATGCATAGTTTCTATGCACGAGTAGAACACAAAGCAGTTGTGGGCGTCGATTTTGTCAATTTACTTGCCGTTACTAGTCTTATCTTGATTCGGCGGCATCGTGGGATGAAGCGGCCCGGACCGACCTTACACGTACTCTTACGTGAGACTGGTTCCACCGACTGACATGCACTAGTTGCATAAGGTGGCTAGCGGGTGTCTGTCTCTCCCACTTTAGTCGGATCGGATTCGATGAAAAGGGTCCTTATGAAGGGTAAATAGAAATTGGCATATCACGTTGTGGTTTTCGCGTAGGTAAGAAACGTTCTTACTAGAAACCTATAGCAGCCACGTAAAAACTTGCAACAACAATTAGAGGACGTCTAACTTGTTTTTGCAGCATATGCCTTGTGATGTGATATGGCCAAAAGGATGTGATGAATGATATATGTGATGTATGAGATTGATCATGTTCTTGTAATAGGAATCACGACTTGCATGTCGATGAGTATGACAACCGGCAGAAGCCATAGGAGTTGTCTTAATTTATTTATGACCTGCGTGTCAACATAAACATCATGTAATTACTTTACTTTATTGCTAAAGCGTTAGCCATAGTAGTAGAAGTAATAGATGACGAGACAACTTCAAGAAGACATGATGATGGAGATCATGATGATGGAGATCATGGTGTCATGCCGGTGACAACGATGATCATGGAGCCCCGAAGATGGAGTTCAAAAGGAGCAAAATGATATTGGCCATATCATGTCACTATTTGATTGCATGTGATGTTTATCATGTTTTACATCTTATTTGCTTAGAACGACGGTAGCTTAAATAAGATGATCCCTCACTAAAATTTCAAGAAAAGTGTTCCCCCTAACTGTGCACCGTTTCGAAGGTTCGTCGTTTCGAAGCACCACGTGATGATCGGGTGTGATAGATTCCAACGT
The DNA here is from genome assembly GCF_056163025.1 of Triticum urartu. Taxonomy (NCBI): domain Eukaryota; kingdom Viridiplantae; phylum Streptophyta; class Magnoliopsida; order Poales; family Poaceae; genus Triticum; species Triticum urartu. The sequence continues at coordinate 678,051,424 of NC_141874.1, read as the reverse complement.
TCGAATACAGCGGGTGTTGACGAGCCTAGCATGTACAGACATGGCCTCGGGACACATGTGAAACACTTAGGTTGACTTGACGAGCCTAGCATGTACAGACATGGCCTCGGAACACGGAAGACCGAAAGGTCGAACATGAGTCGTATAGAAGATACGATCAACATGAGAAGTTCACCGTTGATGATAGTCCGTCTCACATGATGATCGGACACGGCCTAGTCGATTCGGATCATGTTTCACTTAGATGACTAGAGGGATGTCTATCTGAGTGGGAGTTCATTAAATAATTTGATTAGATGAACTCAATTATCATGAACATAGTCTAAATTGTCTTCGCAAATATGTTGTAGATAAATAGCTCATGTTGTAGCTCCCTGTTTCAATACGTTCCTAGAGAAAGATTAAGTTGAAAGATATTGTAAGCATTGATGCGGACTAGGTCCGTAGTCCGAGGAGTGTCCTCACTGCTACACAGAAGGCCTACGTCTTTGATGCACCGCTCGATGTGCAAACCCCTACAACGTCGTCTGTGGATGTTGTGAACACCTGACACACACATCCTGATGACTACTTGATAGTTTAGTGCACCACACTTTACGGCTTAGAATCGGGATTCCAATGACGTTTTTGAACGCCATAAGACATATGAGATGTTCCAAGAGCTGAAATTGGGATTTCAGGCTCATGCCCGTGTTGAGAGGTGTGAGACCTCTGACAAGTTCTTTTGCCAACAAGATGGAGGAGAATAGCTCAGCTAGTGAGCATGTGCTCAGAATGTCTGGGTGCTACAATCACTTAAATCAAGTGGGAGTTAAACTTCCAGATAAGATAGTGATTGATAGAGTTCTCTAGCCACTATCACTAAGCTACTAGATCTTCGTGATGAACTATGACATGCAAGGGATGGAGTTGATCCCGGAGCTGTTCGCGGTGCTTAAGACCGCAAAAGGTAGAAATCAAGAAGGAGCATCAAGTGTTGATGGTTTAACAAGACCACTGGTTTCAAGAAGGGCAAGGGCTAGAAGGGAAACTTCATGGATGGCAAACCAGTTGCCGCTCCAGTGAAGGAACCCAAGGTTGAACCCAAACCCGAGACTAAATGCTTCTATTGTAAGGGGAACGGTCACTGGTAGCGGAATTACCCCAAATGCATGGTAGATAAGAAGGCTGGCAACTTCAAAGTATATACGTGTTATTAATGTGTACCTCACTAGTACTCCTGGTAGCACCTGGTTATTGGATACCGGTTCAGTTACTATTATTGGTGACTTGAAGCAAAAGCTACGGACTAAACGGAGACTGGCTAAGGGCGAGGTGACGATGTGTGTTGGAAGTGTTTCCAAAGTTGATGAGATCACCATCGCACGCTCCATCTGCCTTCGGGATTAGTATTGAACCTAGATAAATGTTATCAGGTGTCTACGTTAAGCATGAATATGAGTAGATCATGTTCATTGCAATACGGTCATTCATTTAAGTTAGAGAATAATGGTTATTCTGTTTACATGAATGATACCTTTCATGGTCATGCACCCTATGTGAATGGTTCATTGAATCTCGGTCGTGGTAATACACATGTTCACGCCAAAAGATGTAGAGTTAATAATGATAGTACCACTTTCTTGTGGCACTGCCGCTTAGGTCATATTGGCGTAAGATGCATGAAGAAACTCCATATCGATGGATGTTTGGAATCACTTGATTTTGAATCGCTTGACACATGCGAGCCATGCCTCATGGGAAGGATGACTAAGACCCCGTTTTCAGGTACAATGAAATGGGCAAGTGACTTGTTGGAAATCATACATGCTGATGTGTGTGATCCAATGATAATTGAAGTGTGCGGTGGATATCGCTATTTTCTCATCTTCACTGATGATATGGGTAGATATAGGTATATCTACTTAATGAAGCACAAGTCTGAAACGTTTGAAAAGTTCAAGCGATTTTAGAGTGAAGTTAAGAATCATCATAACAATAAGATCATGTTCCTACGATCTGATCAAAAGGGGATTTTCTGAGTTATGAGTTTGGCAATCACTTAAGACATTGTGGAATTGTTTCACAGTTGAAGCCACCTAGAACACCACAAGGTAATGGTGTGTCCGGACGTCGTAATCGAACACTATGAGATATGGTGCGATCTATGATGTCTCTTACCAATCTACCGTTTTTATTTTGAGGTTATGCGTTAGAGACAGCTGCATTCACTTTAGATAGGACACCATCTAAGTCCGTTGAGACAACGTCGTATGAACATGGTTTGGTAAGAAACCAAAGTTGTTGTTTCTTAATGTTTGGGGCTGCGATGCTTAAGGCTTCAGCCGGAGAAGCTCGAACCCAAAAGCGGATAAACACATCTTCATAGGATACCCAAAGGTAACAGTTGGGTATACCTTCTATCTCAGATCTGAGGGCAAATTGTTTGTCGCTAAGAACGGGTCCTTTCTCGAGAAGGAGTTTCTCTCGAAAGAATTTAGTGGGAGGAAGATAGAACTTGATGAGGTTGTCGAACCTTGACTTCAACCAGAGAGTGATGCAACACAGAAAGATGTTTTCTGTGGCACCTACGTCTGTTGAATAGGAAGTTAATGATAGTGATCATGAAGCTTCGGATCAAGTTGCTATCAAACCTCATAGGTCGACAAGGATATGTACTACTCCTGAGTGGTACGGTAATCCTGTCTTAGATATCATGTTGTTGGACAACAATGAACCTACGAACTATGGAGAAGCGATGGTGGGCCCATATTCTGACAAATGGTTAGATGCCAAGAAATCCGAGATAGGATCCATGTATTAGAACAAAGTATGGACTTCGGTGGACTTGCCCGTTGATCGGCAAGCCATTGAAATAAATGGATCTTTAAGAAGAAGATGGACATGGGCGGTAATGTTACTGTCTATAAAGCTCGACTTGTGGGAAAGAGTTTTTTCACAAGTTGAAGGAGTTGACTACGATGAGAATTTCTCACCCGTAGCGATGCTTGAGTACGTCAGAATCGTGTTAGCATTAGTTGTATTTTTCGATTATGAAATCTAACAGATGGATGTCAAAAATAAGTTTTCTTACCAGTTTTCGTAAGAAAGGGTTGTATGTGATACAATCAAAGGTTTTGTCGATCCTAAGGATGCTAAAAGGTATGCTAGCTCCAGCAATCCTTCTATGGACTAGAGCAAGCATCTCGGAGTCAGAATACATGCTTTGATAGAGTGATCAAAGCTTTTAGGTTTATACAATGTTTGATAGAAACTTGTATTTACAAGAAAGTGAGTGGGAGCACTACAACATTTCTGATAAGTATATGTGGATGACATATTGTAGATCCGAAATAATGTAGAACTTTCTGGAAAGCATAAACGCTTGTTTGAAGAGTGTTTTTCAAAGGAAGACCTGGATAAAGCTGCTTACATATTGGGCATCAAGATCTATAGAGATAGATCAAGACGCCTGATGATACTTTCAAAGAATGCACACCTTGACATGTTTTTGAAGGAGTTCAAAATAGATCAGTCAAAGAAGGGGTTCTTTCCTGAGTTGTAAGGTGTGAAGTTGAGTAAGACTCAAAGATTGACCACGGTAGAAGAAAGAGGAAGGACGAAGGTCGTCCCCTATGCTCTTGCCATAGGCCCTATACGGTATGCCATGCTGAGTACCGCGCCCAATGTGTGCCTTGCCACATGTCTGGCAAGAGGGTACAAAGGTGATCTAGGACTGGATCACCACATAGCGTCAAAATTATCCTTAGAGGAATAAGGAAATGTTTCTCGGTTATGGAGGTGATAAAGAGTTCGATGTAAAGAGTTACGTCGATGCAAGATTAACACCTATCCGGATAGCTCTGAGTAGAGATACCGGATACGTATAATGGAGCAACAATTTGGAATAGCTCCAAGTGGAACGTGGTAGCAGCATCTACGATATGACATAAAGTTTTGCGAAATACATAGGGATCTGAATATGGCAATACCCATTGACTACAACCTCTCTCACAAGCATAACATGATCAGACCCAGAACTCGTTGAGTGTTAATCACATAGTGATGTGAACTAGATTATTGAGTCTAGTAAACTCTTTGGATGTTGGTCACATGGTGATGTGACCAGTGAGTGTTAATCACATAGCGATGTGAACTAGATTATTGACTCTAGTACAAGTGGGAGACTGTTGGAAATATGCCGTAGAGGCAATATTGGTTATTATTATATTTCCTTGTTCATGATAATCGTTTATTATCCATGCTAGAATTGTATTGATAGGAAACTCAGATACATGTGTGGATACATAGACAACACCATGTCCCTAGTAAGCCTCTAGTTGACTAGCTCGTTGATCAATAGATGGTTACGGTTTCCTGACCATGGACATTAGATGTCGTTGATAACGGGATCACATCATTAGGAGAATGATGTGATGGACGAGACCCAATCCTAAGCCTAGCACAAAGATCGTGTAGTTCGTATGCTAAAGCTTTTCTAATGTCAAGTATCATTTCCTTAGACCATGAGATTGTGCAACTCCCGGATACCGTAGGAGTGCTTTGGGTGTACCAAACGTCACAACGTAACTGGGTGGCTATAAAGGTTCACTACAGGTATCTCCGAAAGTGTCTGTTGTGTTGGCACGAATTGAGACTGGGATTTGTCACTCCGTGTAATGGAGAGGTATCTCTGGGCCCACTCGGTAGGACATCATCATAATGTGCACAGTGTGATCAAGGAGTTGATCACGGGATGATGTGTTACAGAACGAGTAAAGAGACTTGCCGGTAAAGAGATTGAACAAGGTATCGGGATACCGACGATCGAATCTCGGGCAAGTATCATACCGATAGACAAAGGGAATTGTATACGGGATTGATTGAATCCTTGACATCGTGGTTCATCCGATGAGATCATCGTGGAGCATGTGGGAGCCAACATGGGTATCCAGATCCCGCTATTGGTTATTGACTGGAGAGTTGTCTCGGCCATGTCTGCATGACTCCCGAGCCCGTAGGGTCTACACACTTAAGGTCCGATGACGCTAGGGTTATAGGGAATAGATATACGTGGTTACCGAATGTTGTTCGGAGTCCCGGATGAGATCCCGGACGTCATGAGGAGTTCCGGAATGGTCCGGAGGTAAAGATTTATATATGGGAAGTCATCATATGGTCAACGGAATAATTCGGGGGTTACCGGTATTGTACCGGGACCACTGGAGGGGTTCCGGGGGTCCACCGGGAGGGTCCACCTGCCTCGGAGGGCCCTATGGGCTGTGTGTGGAGAGGGACCAGCCCCTTAGTGGGTTGGGCGCCTCCCCCCTTAGGGCCCATGCGCCTAGGGTTTGGGGGAACCCTAAAGGGGGGCGCCCCCTTGCCTTGGGGGGCAAGGCAATCCCACTGGCCGCCGCCCCCTCCTCAGATAGGATCTGAGGGGGCTGGCCCCCTCTCCCTTGCCCCTATATATATGTGGGGATGGGAGGGCAGCCGCACCCAAGTTCTGGCGCAGCCCTCCCCCTCTCCCAAGTCCTCCTCCTCTCCCACGGTGCTTGGCGAAGCCCTGCAGGATTGCCACGCTCCTCCTTCACCACCACGCCGTCGTGCTGCTACTGGATGGAGTCTTCCCCAACCTCTCCTTCTCCCCTTGCTGTATCAAGGCGTAGGAGACGTCACCGGGCTGCACGTGTGTTGAGCGCAGAGGCACCATGGTTCGGCGCTTAGATCGGAATCAACCGCGATCTGAATCGCTACGAGTACGACTCCTTCATCCGCGTTCTTGCAACGCTTCCGCTTAGCGATCTACAAGGGTATGTAGATGCACTCTCCTTCCCCTCGTTGCTAGATTACTCCATAGATTGATCTTGGTGATGCGTAGAAAATTTTAAATTTCTGCTACGATCTCCAACAGGGGGTGGGTGGCTGGGTGCTACGCGTCCGTCCGACACACGCGACCACCCCGACAGGACTATGCTTCGGTGCCTTAAGGCACCTGCCTTTGTTCCATGACATATGGGCCCAACAGGTGGCTGGCCCACATGTCAATGACCCAAAGGCAGTTGCCTTTAAGGCACCGAAGCAGCGTCCACCCCGACACGACCCTAGTTTGCCTGGTGCGCCTACATTTGAGAATGCAAACGAATCTTCTTTCATTTGCAAACGAATCTGTATGTATTACCATGCCCGTGTTTTCCTTGCAATAATTAGTCATTCGAAACGAGATACTCCATTCGTTCACTTTTGTAAGTCATTTCAGACAACTTAAAATGAACTGTTTTGCACATTGTCTGAAATGTCTTCAAGGTCTTATAAAAGTGAACAGAGGGAGCACTATAAATTAATTAATGAGGAGTTATTTGAAAAAAAATTGAAACGGTACCCACGCTAACGTGGATTAGAGTGTGTGTCACATAATTAGTTATTCGAATTAGAGTGTGTGTCACGTAGTTAGTTATTTGAATTAGAGTGTGTGTCACGTAGCGATCTCCAATTCTAACGTGGATTTCGCATTTCACTGTATCCACGCTACTTTTTTAAAATAAATTCATATGTATATGATGAACACCATGGTAGTGAGAAAACTTTTGGATGGATTCAAACATATGACCTACAAAATTGCACAACAAACTGAGTCAATGTCAACTTTTCAAAACTTAGTATGGCCCGAATTCGAAATAATTACCCGTATGCCTGGTCCTTGGTTCAAATCTTACAATGTACACCGAATTTAAACATCGATATTAAGTCTCGTATTATGTACATTTAAATGTTGTTTTTAGCCCCCCCCCCCCCCCCCCGCACTAGCGCTACATACTTCCTGTATCGGTCAATCTTCCTCTCCTAACCACCTTAGGAAGCTATCGGTTTCCAACACATGTTCATTCTTTCTCTCCATGTTTCGATCTCTAAGTCTCTCAACTACACAACCCCTTTTTCCACTCTGTTACCAAATGTATTTACCTCACACACCCGCCATTGCACCCCATGCCGAGCTCTCTCTCTCTCTCTCCCCCCCTCTCCCTCTCACCCTCTCGCGCTAAATACATGCATTGCCTATCTAGCCCCCAACCTCTCGTGCATGCGCACACACGCACGTTGTATATCTAGGTCACTCCCTCGAGACTGTGTCACTCTTTCTTCCGCACGGCGGGCCACACTCGCTCAATCTCACTCTCTTTATCTGAGTCTCATTTGACCTCGTTTTCTTTCACACACAAATGATATATCTCCCTGTTCAGGCCTCGATCGACACACTCTCTACTCTCTCACGCAGATTGTCTATCTAGGTCAGTCCATCCAAGCTGCCACCACTCTTTCGACCTCATGGTGGGTCACGCTCACTCAATCTCTCTCTCTCTCTCTCTCCGTATGTCTCGATTGACCTAGCTCTTTCTCGGACAAAAATGATATATCACCATGTTTGAGCCCAATTCGACCTATTCACATTGTATACTCTCTCACGCACACCGTCTATCTAGGTCACTCTCTCCAACCCGTCTCACTCTTTCAATCGCACGGCGACCCTATGTGATCGGTTGACCTTGCTTCCTCCCACGCACAAAATATATCTACACGTCTGTGACTGGATCATCTCTCAAGCTCTATCTTACAGCCCACACCCTTGCCAAAAAGCTCAATCGGACAATATCTCTCCAGAGCATATATATTTGTTCAATGAATGTCAGACCACACTCACTTTGTCTCTCTATCTATATGTCTCTCGATTGACCTTGCTTTCTCACACCGTATCTTCCACGCGTTGAAGCTACTACCTCTCCATCCCTCGCAAAGCTGGAGCTATTTACATTGCGAGGGGCACTCCAACCTTGGATTAATTTGTGTAGGCATTTATTCCGGTCGGTTTAGATTATATTTTCGTAGCATTCGGCCCACAACTACTCCAATCACCGTAGCGGGTAATTAAGCTACGGGGAGCACCTAATATGAGCACCAGGGAGCCGTTGGATCGAAGATGCAGCGGCACACACGAGGCCTGAATGTTTTATTTGCAAAAAAACCTTTGGAGAGTTTGGAAATTGTGCATAATTACAAAGACTACTCCCAAGCCATTGGATCTCACTTCCAACGGTGTAAAAACTCGTATCACCATAGTATCTAAGCTGCGGGGTGGATGTGATATTCTATGCCGCTGTCATTTTTGTTTGTAAACTTGCAAAAAACGTGTAACTCGTGCCGTTACTTGTCTAACCGCGCAAAGTGTTTGTTCAAAAAACCATCCTACACTGAAATATCGGAATAACACACGGGGGTCCCACTTGTCATTAATCAAATTTGGACCTAAAACTAACAAATATGAAAGACGAGATTTGAACTGGCAACCTGGACTACAAAGCGTAAGTCGATGGCCTCAAAAAACGAACGGTTGTTGGCTTTGTCCCATAACTTGATTTTACACAGTACTTGCATTAAGTAGAGTAGAGGGAGTGCCTCGTCAACACGTGCATGACCGTTATCTCACTTACTGGTGGGTCCCAGGTCTGCGATCTCAATCTCTCTTCTCTCCATCGTCTAACCTTTGCACGGGCACACACGAAGAGCGGCGCTAACTTGCTGTGGTGTTATTACAACTAAAAAAACTTGGAAAATAGAAGAATCGCCTAGAACAAGAGACGTTGTGGCTGGTCGAGACGGAGCTAACCACATCTATCCTTCGTGCCACGTTTGCATGATGAAGCTGTGTGGCTAGTGGGCTGTTTTCAACTGACTGGCTGGGTCCCAAGGTCGAACCATAGGTACTACGTCTGATACAGTATATTTTTACACGCACGTTTTTTCCTCCGTGCCGTGACGTGGCACACCCTACCACGCGGTTTCGGGGTCCTCCCGGGTGGTGCACGCATATATTCTTCCTGGCGTGGTATGCCCTACCACGCGTTTTCTGGGTCCTCCTCGGTCGTAGCGCCAAAGCAAGTAAATGAGTCATCAAATCACGAAAGACCACCTTTCCCACCGAGTACATCAGTGAAGCACGGTGGCTAGCTAGTTGGGCTAGTTCGACCGATTACCTAGGCCGCCGCCACATTTGTTTTTTCACCCCTTTTTTTATCTACTTGCCGGCAGGTAAATTTAAATATCCACTGCGGCATTGCTCTGGTGTTTGGGTGCGGCAGGATTTTTAATTTTTTGATTGACGGGAGCAGGCGTGGCAGGATTTTTAATTTTTTGATTGACGGGAGCAGGCGCGACAGCAATTAGTCACGATGACTTCGCCTGTACCCACTGCTCCCTGATGTGAGAAGTCGTCGACTGGTGTTTTACCATGGTGAAAACCAAAAGATTCCCCGCTCCCTCCGCCTTCCCATAGATTGCATTTCCTTTCAGCCGTTTCGCCCCCTTTGCTTCCTCTCCCCATTGCTTCTACCTAGTGCCATGGCGGCGCAGCAGATCACGGAGTCCGAGGTGAGGCTCCTGACACAGGAGCTCCATGCCAAGGATGCGGAGCTCAGGGCCAAGGACGTGGAGCTCCATGAGCTCAAGGAGGAGAGTAGTGCCATGCTCCTCCGTTATGTGTGGGAGTTCATGGAGCTTCAAAAGCGGCAGGCGTCCACCACAAAGATGCTCGAGGTGTCGGCGGCGTTGCTACAGAAAGCGGGAGATACGATAGGCTGTCAGGGGAGCCGGCTGGAGCGCGAGCGGGCCGATCGTGACGAGGTCCAGGATCGTCTCAGCCACTTGATGAACCAAGTTGCCACGCACGTGTTGCGGTTGCGCAAAGCCTACTGTCGTGCCAGCGCAATGATGCCGGCCGTTGGGCTAAACCTGTTCGACCACCCGGTCGACTTCAACGAGCTGCGGCTTCCTGACCTGGTCTCCTTCTTCACCTATATCTCTGAGGAGCTGAGCCGTCTCCGCGCGATGGTGGGGGCTGAGCTGGACAAGGAGGGGTTGCGGGCTGCCGTCACCGTTGTCGGGCGAATCCTTTCAGGGCTCCGTCACCGGAATCCATTCGTGCCATTGGACGCCGTCTTTGACGAGCTGGCTCCCATCAACCGGGAGCAGGCTCTGCGGGCGGTTGCACCCTGCATCACCAACGTCGTGCGCCTTGAGAAGCAGAGGGACTTCGGTGGTGTTTAGGCGCCCTCTGCATGGGCATGTCCATGTCTCGGTGCAACATGACCGTTGGATCAAACTCAGACAGTGCAGATCAGTCACTGTAGCACAAAGCGTGTGGGTGTGTTTGGTTGCATTGTCATCTCAACATAGTTGTTTCCTCTCCGTGTATTTTTGTCAACCTACTAGTGTGGACTCATGCACCCTTCATGCACTCTGCCAAACACCCAAAAGTGGGTCGAGAAGGGAACTTTTGCTCCCATCCCATGCACCCTTCATACACCTTGCCTAACACTATTCGTGCTTCATATGGTTCATGTTTCGTGGAGTACTGTAGCACCATACTCTCCGTGCGCTGTGGACCTAGTTCTGTTAACATTGATCTTACCATCCATTCTCGACCGGACAGTCGAAAAAGCGGTACTATGTTACATATAGGAGTAGTTTACATGCGCACAACATCATTTGTTATCGTCATATCTTACTACACTAGCAACAAGATTGTGTAGTACTGACGTATGAACCACTACACATGCCTAGTAGTAGGAGCACTATGTATGTTCAAGTGGCTGCCGTGTTTCGCACTCCTCCGTCGTAAGAGTGGAAACACTTGTTGTAATCATTTTTTTCTTCTGAAAAACAATGGACACGCTCTACCGTGCGGATCCTCCTCCAGCCATGCACTAAACTACTCACTTTCGCCGACGTGTGGGACAGCCAGCATCGGGGTCCACCAGCCATGCACTAAATTACTCCATAGTAGAGTGACGGTAGACTACCCCGATCGAAGCGCCACAGTACTGCCTAATGAGCCGTCAAATCACAAAAAACCCCTCCTTTCCAGCAGTAAGTTGGACGTACGAAGCAACCATCATTTCACTCTTCTCTCTCAGCTTCCTCTCTACCCAACCCTCACTTCTGCCTCATCTTGTTCCTCATTTCTTCAAGAAAACCCCGACCTGCTTCTGCCATTGTTCTTCTCTCCCAAAGAAGGAAAGGTGAGCGCATCAATGGTGTTGATTCTGGCCAAGGCCCGGTCTTACAACCCCGAGACTGATCCTATAGCTCCCTCTCTTTTCTTCTTTTGGTTTTGTGATTATGGTTTCTTTTCTTTTATTTCTATTTGACAGTTTCTTGATGGATGCTGGAGCACCGGCCGAAGTGATGTCTATGGCTCCGGCCAAAACCGTCGAGGCTCATGGTACGAAGAAGCGCAAGCACCCCGCCGAAACTACCGTAGACAAGCTCAAAGCCATCGCCCTGTCCAAGCCCCCCTCTCCGGGATCCCTCATTAAGCAAGTCCAGGTAATATCTCTTCTTGACGATATTTTTCTCGATCTTGATCGTGTTTTTTCATCTAACACGCAGTAATAGTACTAGTGGTACAACTTTCTGGGTGATCTTGCATGTGATTTTTGTGTGCCAAATGACGGTTCTAAATTCCTCTTTTGACCAAAACATGCGAGAGGTTGACACTGATTTCTTATAGATTACTTTCAACTAGTACTTTATGAACATCAATGGTACCTTTTAAGAGGGTATATTTGCCTCAGTAACTTGTGTTATGGATATTGCATGTAATCCCTCTGCTCTCATGCCTTTGAAGACATGTTCTAGTGTCTTTGTTCACTCATTTCTGTGCGTATATGTAGTCATATATGGAGTATAATATCAAAAATCATCTTATATTTCTGAACGAAGGTAGTAATAAAATATGGCTTCTGTTTGAATTAGAACCAGGTCCGCGGTGGAGATGAAGTTCTCAAAGGCATGCCGTGTGAACTGGAAGACCTGATGATGAGTTCTACTGCTGAAGTATCCAGCTGCTGTGTCCTTGTCGCCACGTGTGCTGAACTAGTGTTTTCCTGTAGCATTGTTGCCAGGCGTGTTCTCGAGGCTGTACTTGACCACAACAATTTCCTGGCTGTGCCTTCGATTCGAAGGGTGTGGTTCTTGTAAAGCTTCCCAACAAATCTGATGCGACATGTCTTCATCATCATGTTTATGAGTGGAAAGACCACTCTGTTAGGTTCTCCAAGGTTGACACGATGGTGATGGTGCATGTAGACATCTCACACGAAGTCCATGGCCTAGTCCGTTATGCGGGGTTCATCCCGTAGGTCGGTGGCAAAAAATAGTCTGCAGAGTTTAGTTAGTGCAACTTTGCTTGTCTGTAGTAAGTACTATTGTTCAGTACTTGATTTGTGTTTGTGAACCCTGTATTGTTTATTAGTACTACCGGTTTTGGTGTGTGGTTAGTCCTGAGAACGGTCTATGTTAATGTCTGTCCACTCAATTCAGTCTGTATATTTTGAAGTATCCATATCATATTTTTTGTGAGGACGGTCTATCAATTATGGTTACACTCCAATATCTGTATGCATTGCAGGGTTTATCGCACCACCAGGATTTCCAGCCCCATGGATGTTCGGTCCATACGATTTATCGCACCACCAGGATTTCCAGCACCATCTCCGGCAGCAGCAGCTGCTTCAGCACCTGCACCAACACTTGCACTTGCATCTGCTCCGGCCCGTGCAGTTGCACTGGCAACAGACTGGGCTGCAGTTCGCACTTCATATACCAAAGTCCTTACAAAAACCGACATGTCCACCTTCTTGGTAAGCATTGGCCGCCCAAGTGCTTCGTTCTTTTTTCTTTCCATGTTGTTTCACATGATTCACTGTGTTGATCTAACTGTTTGGGTATGTCTTCTTGTTTGCAAACAGATAATTCCTAGAGCAACGAGGGAGTCGTTCAACAATCCGGGCGACCGCGGCCAAGTTTCTCTTACCATGCGCAGCCTTGGTGTAAATGAACCTGCTCAATATATCATAAGTACAAAGGATGGTCGCATGATGATTGATGCTAAAGGATGGTCAAGGTTCAAATCTAAATCATATCTTGCGGTAGGGGATGATGGCAAAATCGAACTTTCTCGGGAAGGAGAGCTAGTCCAAATCAACTTTGAAATTCTTCAGTAGCAGCACGCAACTGCCTAACTGATCTATCCTCCGAGAGATTTTGATGTAATAATCTGGCATGGTGAAACAAGTGTCCTGTGTGTATAAGTAGTACGATAGTATTATTTATACATGGCATATCGTTGATAGAATTGCTACTCTGATTGCTGGTTAGGAACTGTCGTTCGATTTCATTCCAACAATTGCCGTGCTTTATTCAATTTTGCGTATTTGCCTTGCGACAGCATCTAAAACCAGCGCCGTACCGATTGCTTGCAATATGAAAAGCATTGAGGTAGAACACATGGGCCCCCAAACATGCAGGATCGGCCTGCGGCCCAAAGTCTAGAACCTGGTTTCGAGAAGCACTAGCTCAGTGCAGAAGTGGCGTCCTCCTCCTACTGTGGGTTGGGAGAAGATGAATGTTGATGCTGCGTTATCTCGCAATGGTGAAAGGGAAGCCCTGGCAGTTGTGAGCCGGGATCATACAGGCTTCTTCCTTGGAGCATCGGCACTAGTGTGCGAAAGTGTTACTGATCCAGAGATCCTAGAGGCAATGGCATGTTGCGAGGGGTTATCTCTGGCTCTTGACTTAAACCTGCAACAAGTTCAGATTAGCACCGATTGTTCAGCAACAGTCAAGCATATCGGAGAGGCATACTTGGGGCCCAGCAAAATTATTATGGATGAGATCAAGATGAAGAAGAATATGTTCCAAACCATGGAGATCATACATGAAAAACACGAGTGTAATGTTGAAGCGCATGTGCTCGGAAAAGCTGCTACTTCTTTGCCCTGTGGACGCCATCTTTGGCTCACAGGAACCCCCGAAATTATTTGTATACCTATGACTATTAATCTTCAATAAAGCAGCTTTTATCCCTCAAAAAATCTGAGTATTATATTCTCAGTTGAACCCCCATAATGCCCGTGCGTTCCAGAGGGAGTATATTTCTCGGCAAGGTGAGCCTGTGATATAAAAGATTTGTATATTTCTTTACAGAGGGAGTATCTCTCTGTCAAGAAAAAATATTTATGTGTAACTAGTTACTCCTATCTTTCTACTTCCTTTCGCTGATATGTGGGGCAACCGGCAACGGTGTCCACGTGCCATATGCACAAATCAGAGTGCACAACTTCACGGCAGACACACCCCGGTCGTAGCGCCGCAGTAATGCCCAATGAGCCGTCAAATCACAACCCCCCCTTTCTAGCTTTAGCAGTAAGCTGGACGGACGAAGCGGCAATATTTCACTGGGCCTGAATCCCCTTCTCCCTCGTTTGCTTGTTCAGAGAAACCCCCTCTCGGTGATTGCATAGGGTTTTCTCATGGAGAACCAGGTACGAATTCTTCATCCATCACCGATAAACCCAAGTCCCTTGGTCGCAGGTAATCCTAGGCTGGCAGCCGCCGCCGTTGATGCATTTTTCTTCCTACTGAATCTAGTGTGTTTCATTTGCAGTGCCCGAAGTGCGAGTACCCTACAGGTTTCTGCGCCCTCGGCGAGACGCCACACTTGTTCATTCTCATCCTAACACAGCATTTTGAAATGCGCACAGTATGTTCCTAGAATCCTCTTTTCTATCCGGGGGTGGGGTTTTTTTGAACATGCTGTGTTCTCATATTATTTTTCCTGCAGTGTATTATTTGCTTTGCTAGAACACATGTACTCAAGATGCTCGGCCTTGCCATAACTGAATACACTAGTTTAATGGTCATAGTGAAGACAAGCCATGGATATAAGTTCCGAGTTGGGTTCATGAACCAAGAAGATCGCTGCTTTTTTTATGGCCGAACTTGGATAAACTTTCTCAAGTGTTACGAACTGAAAGTTGGCGCATGAATGTTGATGGAAATAGCAGAACCTGGTCTCATCTTCACTGCGATCTTCCACCCCGACGTCGTGCCAATTGTTCATCCATGTTAGTTTTATATCTGGTTCTTACTTGTTGCCTCGATTACTTCTTAATCCACCTATTCTGTCTAACTAATCACAATTTAACTTTAGAAGTAGCAACGAATCTCTCACGAAGATGCTACTTCTAACTAATATTTTCTTATAATTGTTGGCACGTGTAGGTTTTTTCAGAGTTAAGCAGTCTGCTTGTTTGTTACTTTGTAATAACTCGGTTGTTACTAATGGCACTGAAGTTGACTGGATCGACACCCACAAGTTCCTACACTTTATTGATCGTCTTGAGGTCCTTGTGGGGCGTTTCAATGGTGGAAGGCCACGTGGGATATTTGTGCCACTGCTGCACTTGTTGAACAGGTCCAACTGTGTCGAGAAACTTATGGTATGAGTTGTTTTCTGTTATATATCTTGTTCATAAACTATTGCTTATACACAGTTTTACAGCTGTGATCTTCTTGAAACAGGAACCACCGAGTTCTATTGTTCCTATACAGATGCCTGACCATGGTCGGGTCAGACTTGCGCTTGGTCACAACATGATGTTTATGTCGACCTACTCAATTCCCCTTGGAGGTGAAAAGATACTTATTCATGGGTGGTCTCAAATAATGAAGGCTCGTCCATCTTGGAGAATAGGACAGAAGATTATGTTCATGCTTTTACATGGCTCTAAAGCGAATATCCTATTTATTGACCACGTTGTGAGATGAAGCCACTTTCAGAAGGTTGTGGATGCGCGGGGTGGCACCTGGGCCTTGTCCTGGGGCTTGGCGGCCTCACCCTTGGTTAACTGTAGGCAAAGTAGCACTGTTCGAGGCGTGCTTTGTACGGTTGAACCTGTATAAGTACTCATACCGCTTTCAGCTTTGGTTGTTAAGTGCCCCTGCTGGTTTCAGTTAAGGTTGTTAAGTACTCATGCTGCTTTTACAGTCTGTCATGTTTCTCCAGTCCTGTCTTCCTCCAGCTGCCAAAACCAAACCAGCGCCGGCGGGGCCTCCTGCTTCCGCCTCCCACGGCTGGCTGCACCTCAGCGCATGCATCGCCGCCCCACCGTCTCCTAAATCATCAACGCCGACGTCCTCTGCGCGCTTTGGTGTGCTCGCTGCGGCGCCGCCCTCTCGCGTTGTCAACATGGTCAACAAACAACAGGAATCGGCAAAAGTACGTGGAGAGGATGACAGTAGGGGCCCACCACGTCAGCGTATGGAAAAATAAAATGCTTCCTCCTAGTGTTTTCCTGACATCTGGGACCCACGACATTGTGAGCGTATATAGTCAATAGACAAGAGAACAGCACAAGATCGGCTGACACCTAGGACGTAGCTACTCGAGCAGTATTTTTTTGGTTTGGTATTGTTGAGACGGATCAGGGTTTGAACTGGGCTATGGCCCGTCTAGCCCAGGCTTATATTTTATGTTCACCATGTGACCAGCCCAGCTATTTTTTCTTTGTGAAATTGAGCCCAGTTTATTTTTTCTGAAGAATACCCAATCCAGGCCTACTTATTTTTCTACTCCCTAATGGGCTGCAACTCTTTCAAGACGCCTGCAAATCTTGAAAGTAATATGAAATGGGTTGTAAATATAAAAACAGATGACAAATTGGCAATTACTTTATAATTTCTGAATTTTATTACATTTTCAAATTCCTATTTCACTGGGCATTAACCTAATTTAAATATATCTTCAAAGTACTTTAAATCTGGCTGGACATTTCGGTATTAAAAATAGTTTGGAACCCACAAAAATATGTGAAATTGGCCCTGGCCAACCAAAAAAAGGACTGCAATAAATTGCATAAGAAGTTGCCATGAGCTATATATAAATTATTAAAAAAAGAGGGAGTGGTCTGACTTGTGGGCCTGTTTAGTTGACGCGTATGCAAGATTTTTTAGTTATTATATACATCAACAAACGATTCTACCAGGTGTAACCGTTGGATGTCAATCCAACGGCCGTTGTGTTTCTTCAATCTCTTATCTTCTTGCTCCAGCCGCCAAAGCAGCGCCGGCGGGACCGCCTACTCCCGCCTCCCGTGGCCGGCTGTGCTGCCGCGCAGGCCTCAGCGCCCCCTACTACTCCCACCGCTGGCCAGGGCATCCTTCTACTCACCCACACCCCCTGTTATTCTGCGGCGACGGCAGCCTCACACCGCAGCCGAACCGGTGAACGCTCGTACTCCTCTCCGCGTGGGCATCCACTGCCGCGTCTTCCCCGGCTCCGTGTCGTCCCCTTCCTGTGCCTCGCCTCGTCCACTGTTGTGGTTCTCTCGGCGCAGCGTGGTCAATGTGGTCAACGACCGACTTCCATCGGAAGAGTACTGTACGTGGAGAGGCTGACAGTTGGGTCCACGACAGCCGCAAGGAAGTGCCTCCTTATTACGCGGAAAATAATTATTCCTCCACCTGATAGCAGGGACCCATCGGACGGGCCACCAGTATTTTGCGAAAAAAATCATTTCCCCCTGACTGCTGGGACCCACCGAACGGGCCACCGTATTTCGCGAAAAAAACGTTCCCCCCGCTGTCAGCTCGGACCCACCGGAAATGCCTCCTTATTATGCACAAAAAAATGAATACTCCCCCGGCTAGCTGGGACCCACCTTGGTGGGAGGCTGACTTGTGGGCCTACTAAGTTGACGGGGATGAAGGGCTTTGTCAACTTAGTCAATATGAACGATTTTAGCTCCAGTGACCGTACGATGTCCATCCAACGGCCGTAGTGCTTCTTCAACCTCTGGTCTTCTTGCTCCAGCCGCCCAAAGCAGCGCCGGTCGTGCCGCATGCTCCTGCCTACCGTGGACGGCTGTGCTGCCGCAGAGGCCTCACCGCCCCCAACTATTCCCATCGCTGGCCAGGCCCTGCGGCGACGGCAGCCTCACACCGCAGCCGAACCAGTGAACCCTCGTACTCCTCTCCGCGCGGGCTTCCACTGCCGCGTCTTCCCCGGCTCCGCGTCGTCCCCTTCCTAGGTCTCGCCGTCGTCCACCGCCGTGGTGCTCTCGGCACGGCGTGGTCAATGTGGTCAACGACCGACTTCCATCGGAAGAGTACTGTGCGTGGAGACGCTGACAGCTG
The DNA here is from genome assembly GCF_056163025.1 of Triticum urartu. Classification (NCBI taxonomy): domain Eukaryota; kingdom Viridiplantae; phylum Streptophyta; class Magnoliopsida; order Poales; family Poaceae; genus Triticum; species Triticum urartu. The sequence goes on along the minus strand of NC_141874.1, from coordinate 678,033,415 downwards.
GGTCCACAGCCGCAGCAAGGAAGTGCCTCCTTATTACGTGCAAAATAATTATTCCTCCACCTGACAGCGGACGGGCCACCGTGTTTCACGAAAAAAACGTTTGCCCCTGACTGCTGGGACCCACCAGCTACATCTTCGCACGCAAGGAAGTGCCTGACAGTCGGGACCCACCTGGTCGAAGCATACGTAGCGTTGTCATTCTGGTCGCGAACGTGTACGTGCATATATACTGGTGGATGTAGAGGCACGCACGTGTCGTAGGAGAGGCGCGCACGTAGCATGTACACGTACGTACAGCGGCCAGGGTGCAAGAAAGAAAATACGGCCATGTATGTGTACATATGGGCGGGGTCTCGAACGCCTACTCACGCATACGTACGGCCAGGGCTCGTGTACATGGCTGGGTCGGAATGGAGAAACAGCGTCGTCGTCGTGTTCATGGGGAGGCAACGGAATGCGTCGTGTTCATAGGGAGGCAATGGAATGCGTCGTGTTCATGGGGAGGCAACGGAATGCGTCGTGTTCATCGGGAGGGCTTGGATGGAACAGGCGATGGAAACGAGGCCTGGCATACCGCAGAACGGAGGAAACGTCCTTGTGTTCGACCGGCCACGTTTTTAAATGGGATCCTGTTCATCGGGAGGGGTCTGGCGTACCACAAAACGGAGGAAAAGGGACCTCCTGCGGTCGAAACGGGTGTCCTGTTGATCGGGAGGGGTGTGGCATACCGCCAAACGGGACTCCACGGGATACTGTTCATCTCCACCGTCGACCCCCTCCAGCCTCCACGAGCTACTGTTCATCCACCGTCGACCTCCTCCAGCCTCCACCTGCGACTGTTCATCCACGGGCTCCTGTTCATCCAGCATCCACCGCGCGCTACTCCACCGGCTACTATTCAACCAGCCCTCTCCACGGGGTCCTGTTCAACCACCCCTCCACGGGATTTTGTTCATCCAGCCCTCCATGGGGTCCTGTTCATCCAGCCCTCCACGAGGTCCTGTTCATCCAACCCCAACCGGCTCTACCAATCGGGGACCTGTTCATCCAGAGGCAACACCACGGGGTCCTGTTCATCCAACCTGTAACGCCCCGAGACCGATGTGCCAGTTGTCGTCCAGTTATTCGCCGTCGTTGCCATGTCATTCGCTTGCGTGTTGCTTCTTGTCATGTCATCATGTGCATTGCATCATCATGTTTTTCAAAACTTGCATGCGTCCCGGCCTCCTCGTTCTCTCCGTTGTCCGTTCTGAGCCCAGACACACTTGCACGCGCCCGCGGCACGTCCGAAATATTATTTTATAAGTGGCCGGAAAATGTTCTCGGAATGGGTTGAAAGTTGTCATGCAATGTTGCTTTGCTGTCAGTAGACCGCCTGCCAAGTTCCATCGCATTCGGAGTCCGTTTGATGCCCCAACGGATAAATATAGCGGCAATAGTAGCCGGTCTAACGTCGGACGTTTTCGGTCTCTGGAAATAGCCGCCGGGCCTCCCTCTCTTCTCTTCTCTCAGCTCGAGACCGTCTACACAGCCCACTACTCACCGCCAGGCCCTACCTAACCTCTCTCGTCAGCCCGCAACCCTCCTCGCGCGCGCCCGAAAGCTGTCCCGGACCCGACTCGGGTTGTCGCTACCGTTGTGTCCGGATCATCTCCAAACGTCTACAAAACGTCTCCGTTTTCTTATTTGGACTTCCTAGCTATTTTATTTGCGATCGTTCGTTTGCGATCGGAGGGACGATATACCCCTAAGTCAACCCACTTGCTATATATATTAACCTAACCTAGACCAAATCCCTCATTCCTAGGGATCCTCCCAGCCGCCGCCGCCGCACTCACTCCCCACCTTGGGATCCTCTCATTCCCCCCGCACCAACCAGCTTCTTTTCCCCCGATCCAATCAAGCCCACGCAGAGCCCCTGTTTCCCCTCATCGTGAGCCAGGGAGGGAAGCTCCCTGTCGCCTCGCTGCCCGGATCCTCACGTCCCCGCCATTCACGTGCCGCCGGAGGTCACCTCCCTGTCAAGCTCGCCGCCGCAGCCCCCCTGCTACCTCCAGGCGCCGCCTTGTCCCTCTCCTCCTGCCTCTGGTTCTCCCTCTCCTCCCCCCTCATGTTCTCTCTCTCTCCCGCAGGCTCCAGCCGCCGCCATGGGGCGTCGCCTCCCCGAGCTCCATCCATCGCCGGGAATGGAATCCCCGGGGCCGGAGCTGCCCAGCTCCGGCATGGATTCATCGTCCCCGACCTCCGCTTGCTCCAGTTGCCGTTCATCCGAGTCCGGCGAGCTCCTGTCGCGTCGCCTTTCTTCCCTGCATCGGGCTGTGCACGGAACCGAGCCTGTCCCGCTCGACCGTGTTGACCACGCCCTCCCCGCCGTGCACCTGACCTACCTTCCAGCGCCGCCATCCCCTCGTCGTCAGTCGCAGGAGCAGCGCGGCCTCTCCTTCTGTTCGAGCCATGGAGACGAGCGCGTGCCTGCATCCTCTGCATCGCGGTGCTGCGCCGCTGCGCGCCCGTTGACTCCGCCCGAGCTGCTGCCTCGCTTGCGCGGCCCAGGATCCAGCCGCAGCGCGCCAAGGCCCAGCGCCAAGCCAGCCGGCCTCCAGATCCACCGAACTGGGCCGCCTCCATCGACAGGCGCCAAGGCCCAGCGCCGCCCCAGCTTCATCCGGCCCAGCGCACGGCCCGAGGCCTAGAAACACTATCGTCGGCATCCTCTGCTTCCAGCTGGGCCGAAGCCCATGGTGAGCTGCCCCCACCTATACATCGCACTGGGCACAACATGCTATTCTGCGCCCATGCTCCTGTTCTAGGATTCGGCCCGTGATGTTTTTTTTCAGCGCCTGGGATTTTCCTATTTATCCAGAGTTTGCCAGTTTTGCAGAAAAGCCCTTGTGGATCATGCATATAATAACTCACAATTGGTGCATCGGATTAAAATGAATTATATATGAAAGTTGCTTAGAATTTTGTCTAGTTTATTAATATGCAACTTTCATCTATGTTTAAAATGCTGTTTATTTAAATTTGCTTAAATAACTTGCTAAAATGATTTAATTCATAACTAAATAACCGTAGCTCAAATTTTAATAAACTTTATATGTAAGTGGGGTGGAAAAATGCCTAGTTTAATATGGTGGCTTCACTTTGCATGCTTAACAACTCTAAAATATTGTTTAGGGCAGAACAGTACCAAACTTTAAAATATGCATATGAGGAGTTCCCAGAAATTGTTGTTCGTTGTTTCCGGCCTCATTTAACCTTGACTAGATAGGTAGTTTTCATTTGCTTCATCTCTTGCCATGCTAACAACATTTAATCTTGTTGGGTACATAAACGAGATCGAACTAAATAAGTCACGTGGTGTTTCGTCAATATGCAACGGAGTTGCATATTGAGCTCCACTTAATTTGTAGTATTGCTTGTGCTTTTTGCCATGTCATTTATCATTAAACCGGACATGCATCATACTTGCTTGTGCATCATGCCATGTCTATGTGGTGGTTGTTCACTATGTTGTTCGCTTCTTTCTGGTGTTGCTTCTTCGGGTTGGTTCCGATAACGTCGTGTTGTGAGGATTCGTTCGACTGCGTCCGTTTGTCTTCTTCATGGACTTGTTCTTCTTCTTTGCGGGATTTCAGGCAAGATGTTCATACCCTCGAAATCACTTCTATCTTTGCTTGCTAGATGCTCGCTCTTTTGCTATGCCTATGCTGCGATACCTACCACTTGCTTATCATGCCTCCTATATTGTTGAACCAAGCCTCTAACCCACCTTGTCCTAGCAAACCGTTGTTTGGCTATGTTACCGCTTTGCTCAGCCCCTCTTCTAGCGTTGTTAGTTGCAGGTGAAGATTGAAGTTTGTTCCTTGTTGGAACATGGAGATGTTGTTCCTTGTTGGAACATGTTTACTTGTTGGGATATCATTATATTTCCATGTTATCTTAATGCATCTATATACTTGGTAAAGGGTGGAAGGCTCGGCCTTATGCCTGGTGTTTTGTTCCACTCTTGCCGCCCTAGTTTCCGTCATATCGGTGTTATGTTCCCGGATTTTGCGTTCCTTACGCGGTTGGGTAATTATGGGAACCCCTTGACAGTTCGCCTTAAGTAAAGCTCTTCCAGCAATGCCCAACATTGGTTTTACCATTCGCCACCTAGCCTTTTCTTTTCCCTTGGGAGTCGCGCTCCTAAGGGTCATCATTATTTTACCCCCCCCCCCCCCGAGCCAGTGCTCCTCTGAGTGTTGGTCCAACTGAGCGATGTCCGAGGCTACCAGGGGCAACTCTGGGCTGGCTTACCCGACGTCTTGCTCATCCGGTGTGCCCTGAGAACGAGATATGTGCAGCTCCTATCGGGATTTGTCGGCATATCTGGGTGGTGTTGCTAGTTTAGTTTTACCCTGTCGAAATGTCTTGTAGAACCGGGATACCGAGTCTAATCAGAATGTCTCGGGAGGAGGTATATTCCTTCGTTGACCGTGAGAGCTTGTGATGGGCTAAGTTGGGACACCCCTGCAGGGATTGAACTTTCGAAAGTCGTGCCCGCGGTTATCGGCAGATGGGAATTTGTTAATGTCCGGTTGTAGATAACCTGAACTTGACCTTAATTAAAATGAAACAACAGCATGTGTCACCGTGATGGTCTCTTTCTGGCGGAGTCCGGGAAGTGAACACGGTTGTTGGAGTTATGCTTGACGTAGGTTGTTCTAGGATCACTTCTTGATCATAACTTCTCGACCGTGCTTTGCCTTCTCTTCTCACTCTCATTTGCGTATGTTAGCCACCATATATGCTAGTCGCTTGCTGCAGCTCCACCTCATACCTTTTACCTTACCCGTAAGCTTAAATAGTCTTGATCACGAGGGTGCGAGATTGCTGAGTCCCCGTGACTCACAGATACTTCCAAAACCAGCTTGCAGGTGCCGTTGAACCGTGCAGATGACGCAACCGAGTTCAAGGAGGAGCTCAATGAAGATCTTGTCCTTTATGTTGTTTCGTTCTAGTTGATCAGTAGTGGAGCCCAGTTGGGGTCGATCGGGGACCTTTGTCGCATTTGGGGTTCTTCTTTTATTTTGGTTCCATAGTCGGACCTTGATTGTATTTGGTTGATGTAATGCTTTATTCATGTAATTGTGTGAAGTGGCAATTGTAAGCCAACTATGTAACTCTTTCCCTTATGTATTACATGGGTTGTGTGAAGATTACCTCACTTGCGACTTTGCTTTCAATGCGGTTATGCCTCTAAGTCGTGCTTCGACACATGGGAGATATAGCCGCATCAAGGGCGTTACAAGTTGGTATCAGAGCCTTCCCCGACCTTAGGAGCCCCATTGCTTGATCGTTTTTAGTGGCCAAGTTGTGTCTAGAAAAATGTTTTGAGTCTTTTAGGAATTATATATCGGAGAGTTTAGGAATTCTTTTTACTTCCCAGTCTCCTCATCGCTCTGGTAAGGCATCCTGACGTAGAATTTTGACTCTTCTCTTCTCAAATTTCACTAAAAAAAATTTAGGATCACGCGGGTATCTTGGAATTGTTCCGATGGTTTTGTGACGAGAACATTGTCTTGGTGCCTCCTGTCAGGGGTTTAGTGGAAGTGTCCCGGGGAGTTGAGCTCCGAGGTGTTGTCGTCATAATTTTATCGTTGCAGTTCTGGAATACCTGAGTCTAGTACGCCGACATCGAAAATCTCTTTTATGCAGTTCATTGGTGTGATAACCTCGACGCCACCCAGTACTGGGGCGGGAGTTCGGGAGTATTGCCATAACTTGTATAACGGATGCTTTTCGAAGGTTGAAGTAGATGATTTCCGAAGGTTTCTTGGTTATGTGTTGAAGGATGGATACAGCTGGATGTAGGATTTGCTAGTTTGGGTGAGATATTATGCTTCCCCTATATCCCCAACACCTGATTGCATAACCGGAAAGGTTCGGGAGTTTCATAAAAGTGGGAATTCAAGTAGCTCTTAGGATATCTTTCCAACAGATGTATGATATGAAATTGGGGTTCGACGTCTAGTGGTCTGCCTATTCACGGTCGATTTTACAGTGGTCTCATTGTGTCTTAAAGAGTCCTTGTCTATGCCGACTCGGGGACGCTTTGTATGTCATGTGCACTACCTTGTACATGATGGTGCTGTACGGTCGAGCCCGTGTAGGCCCCACCACGAAAACTTCGGACGAAATCTCTATCATATGCCTGTTCTGGCTTATTCTACAAGCCAATCCTTTGTTTTGTTTTGAGTTGTGGAATTCGAGTTGCTTCAATGTCAAGTGTTGATTCCATACCCTTTCTAAGCGGTGTTCTCATACTCCGATGTGAATCACTAATCCTTCTCGATCATCGAGTCTGTCATGTCAATCTCTTTCACCGGTGTGTTTCTCTTCAAGTGGATCCGAACATTTCAACATCCGCAAGATCCAATCTCAGCTTCCTCAACGGTGTCGTTTTCTTCCTTCCCAAGTTGTCTTTGTTTTCCCACCCACCCACCCTTTTTTTCTTCAAGAACTCGGATTTCTTTATCAAGTATCCATTTTATTATGGAAGTCTCTCCATTCTTCTTCCTTCATGTTCTTACCCGGTGATGCTCATGAAGATTGTAATGAAGTTTCTAGTTCACCATTATTCATTCTTTTTCTTCTCCCATGGAACCAATTCAAGTTTTCGGTGTTGATCATGTCTTTTTCCTCGTTTCAAATGTCTTCTCTTGCCGGTGCACCTCTCAATCATTAACTTTTCATCATTCATTTGTTCCGGAGTGCTCAAGATATCTCGAAGACTCGTGTTTCCACTCTGCATTCGTTCAAGATCTTTCGAGGATGTTCTCTCTTTCAAGCCATTTATTCCAACCGGTGCAATCACTCCTTCAAATCATTCGACGGTGTTTTCTTTTGAGTGGGCCCTAACCCACAGTTCTTTTCCCAGGATCTTACCTGACTCTTCTTATTTTCCCGGAGGTATTCTCAAATTCCTTTCGAAGTTTGACGTAAGGATGAATTATCATCAGTCAAATGTATTTCTCCAAGATCTTTCAAATTATTTTCATCGTTGGTTCAACCTTTCCAATTTTAATTCCGGAGTACTCAATAATTCTTGGTGGTGTTTCCCGTCATCATTCTCGGGGATTTGTAGACCGAAGAAGATTTTTCTCTCAATCTTGCTCCATTCTCTTCAAGATTCGCGATTCTATCTTGTTGCCATCCTCTCATAATTATTTGCGATTGTGAGATATTCTTTTCAACCATCCGGAGTAATTCAGGAGCCTTTTCAGTTTGTTCATCCGGAGCCCATCATCTAAGATTTATTCATTCTCAGCTTTCAGCTATCATTCTCCAATTTTACCGGTGCTTCGTTCAAGTGATCCTTAATCGACTCGTGATCTCTTCGTTCTCATGTATCTAAATCCTCTCAAGCATCTTCGTTCATTTCACAATTCTTCCCGGTGTTTCTTTATCTTTACTTCGTTCATTTTCAATTCTTACAGTGGTTCGTTCAGGAGTTTTCTTCCTTCGTGTATCATATCCCTTCAGGTATCATATCTATGCATTAATGCTTTTTAAATCCTATCGGTGGTGCATTGAAGACCTTCCCAAGTTTGCGCTATATCTATCTTAATCCTTTCGACGAGAATAAGTAGTATGCCAAATCCTTTGCTTGTCATCAATTTAATTGATGAAGGATACGCATAACATAGTTCTTATTTTGTTTCATCCAAGTGATTAATTCCTTATTCCGGAGGTTCATCAAAATTCTTGATCTCAATTATTCATCTTTCTTTTACCGGAGTTCCAACCTCTTTCAATTATATCACCATGGAGATTCATCCAAATCATTGCAAGGATTCACCTTATGTTTCCAACTTTTCTTTCCTTCGTTTGATCATTCTTTTGTTTACCGGAGTTCTTCAGGAAGGTTATACATGATGGTTCATCAAAGAAATAATTCCTTCTCCAAGTGTTCATTGAGATTCTTTTCAAAGGAGCTCAAGTTTTCTTCTTCTGGCAATCCGGAGTGCATCCTTTCTTTCATATCATTGGAGGTGGTATTATGTCATTCTTGATAATTTGAGTTCATGTTTCATGATTCACAAGTTGTCCGGAATGACATATTTTAAACCCATCATTTTCAATTCGTTCATGAGTTCCTTGGTAACCCATCAATCTCTTCATTGGAGTTATCTTGGGTTATATTTCACCTAAACCCTTCCCTAAGGATTGCTGCTATTTATGGTGCTCATAAATGATCCAATGTCTTCTTTTATCCTTCCGGTGAAATAAGTTTCTCGTCTCCTTGTTTATTCCAATCTAATTCTTTCCCGTGAGTGGCAGGTTGTCATCTCTTAATTTGGGATGTACTCCACAAGACCATATCAAGCTTATTCCTTCGTTGTTGGTTTTCCAACAACTCCATTCTAGCTTTTGTTGTAAGCATGCTACCTCGAGATCTTGTTTTCCTTCGTTCATCCCATTCCATTCTTACTTTTGTTTCGGAGGCATTGCGATGTTGTTTTCTTCAACCATCATCTCGTTTCATCTAAGATCATGTTTTTTTTCCTGTGCTTATCCATCTAACCGGAGTGTTGTGTCCTTTTTCTCAAGTTCTTTTCATTTTATCAAGTTTTTGACTTCCGTTTCAACCGGAGTGCTGTCCAAATTTGTTCTTCCTTGTTCCTCTTTCCTAACAGGGTGTTTTCAACTTTGTTCATCTCCGTTGTATTCTTTTCTCGAAATGGCTTAACCTTTTCAAGGTTCTTTGGTCTCACTCATTTGTCAAAGAAGCAACTTAGTTTTACCTCTTCTTTTTCTCTTTCGTTGTCCCTCCCGTGCCATTCTAGATCTCGGGACGAGATCCTCTCGTAGTGGTGGAGTGTTGTAACGCCCCGAGACCGATGTGCCAGTTGTCGTCCAGTTATTCGCCGTCATTGCCATGTCATTCGCTTGCGTGTTGCTTCTTGCCATGTCATCATGTGCATTGCATCATCATGTTTTTCAAAACTTGCATGCGTCCCGGCCTCCTCGTTCTCTCCGTTGTCCGTTCTGAGCCCAGACACACTTGCACGCGCCCACGGCACGTCCGAAATATTATTTTATAAGTGGCCGAAAAATGTTCTCAGAATGGGTTGAAAGTTGGCATGCTATGTTGTTTTGCTGTCAGTAGACCGCCTGCCAAGTTCCATCGCATTCGGAGTCCGTTTGATGCCCCAACGGATAAATATAGCGGCAATAGTAGCCGGTCTAACGTCGGACATTTTCGGTCTCTGGAAATAGCCGCCGGGACTCCCTCTCTTCTCTTCTCTTAGCTCGAGACTGTCTACACAGCCCACTACTCACCGCCAGGCCCTACCTAACCTCTCTCGTCAGCCCACGACCCTCCTCGCGCGCGCCCGAAAGTATTTCCGGACCCGACTCGGGTTGTCGCTACCGTTGTGTCCGGATCATCTCCAAACGTCTACAAAACGTCTCCGTTTTCTTATTTGGACTTCCTAGCTATTTTATTCGTGATCGTTCGTTTGCGATCGGAGGGACGATATACCCCTAAGTCAACCCACTTGCTATATATATTAGCCTAACCTAGACCAAATCCCTAATTCCTAGGGATCCTCCCAGCCGCCGCCGCCGCACTCATTCCCCACCTTGGGATCCTCTCATTCCCCCCTGCACCAACCAGCTTCTTTTCCCCCGATCCAATCCAGCCCACGCAGAGCCCCTATTTCCCCTCATCGTGAGCCAGGGAGGGAAGCTCCCTGTCGCCTCGCTGCCCGGATCCTCACGTCCCCGCCATTCACGTGCCGCCGGAGGTCACCTCCCTATCAAGCTCGCCGCCGCAGCCCCCCTGCTACCTCCAGGCGCCGTCTTGTCCCTCTCCTCCTGCCTCTGGTTCTCCCTCTCCTCCCCCCTCATGTTCTCTCTCTCTCCCGCAGGCTCCAGCCGCCGCCATAGGGCTTCGCCTCCCCGAGATCCATCCATCGCTGGGAATGGGATCCCCGGGGCCGGATCTGCCCAGCTCCGGCATGGATTCGTCGTCCCCGACCTCCGCTCGCTTCGGTTGCCGTCCATCCGAGTCCGGCGAGCTCCTGCCGCGTCGCCTTTCTTCCCTGCATCGGGCTGTGAACGGAACCGAGCCTGTCCCGCTCGACCGCATTGACCACGCCCTCCCCGCCGTGCACCTGACCTGCCTTCCAGTGCCGCCATCCCATCGTCGTCAGCCGCAGGAGCAACGCGGCCTCTCCTTCTGTTCGAGCCATGGAGACGAGCGCGTGCCTGCATCCTCTGCATCGCGGTGCTGCGCCGCTGCGCGCCCGTTGACTCCGCCCGAGCTGCTGCCTCGCTTACGCGGCCCGGGATCCATCCGCAGCGCGCCAAGGCCCAGCGCCAAGCCAGCCGGCCTCCAGATCCACCGAACTGGGCCGCCTCCTTCGACAGGCGCCAAGGCCCAGCGCCGCCCCAGCTTCATCCGGCCCAACGCACGGCCCGAGGCCCAGAAACGCTATCGTCGGCCTCCTCTGCTTGAAGCTGGGCCGAAGCCCATGGTGAGCTGCCCCCACCTATACATCGCACTGGGCACAACATGCTATTCCGCGCCCATGCTCCTGTTCTAGGATTCGGCCCGTGATGTTTTTTTTCAGCACCTGGGATTTTCCTATTTATCCAGAGTTTGCCAGTTTTGCAGAAAAGCCCTTGTGGATCATGCATATAATAACTCACAATTGGTGCATCAGATTAAAATGAATTATATATGAAAGTTGCTTAGAATTATGTCTAGTTTATTAATATGCAACTTTCATCTATGCTTAAAATGCTATTTATTTAAATTTGCTTAAATAACTTGCTAAAATGATTTAATTCATAACTAAATAACCGTAGCTCGGATTTTAATAAACTTTATATGTAAGTGGGGTGGAGAAATGCCTAGTTTAATATGGTGGCTTCACTTTGCATGCTTAACAACTCTAAAATATTGTTTAGGGCAGAACAGTACCAAACTTTAAAATATGCATATGAGGAGTTTCCGGAAATTGTTGTTCGTTGTTTCTGGCCTCATTTAACCTTGACTAGATAGGTAGTTTTCATTTGCTTCATCTCTTGCCATGCTAACAACATTTAATCTTGTTGGGTACATAAACGAGATCGAACTAAATAAGTCACGTGGTGTTTCGTCAATATGCAACGGAGTTGCATATTGAGCTCCACTTAATTTGTAGTATTGCTTGTGCTTTTTGCCATGTCATTTATCATTAAACCGGACATGCATCATACTTGGTTGTGCATCATGCCATGTCTATGTGGTGGTTGTTCACTATGTTGTTTGCTTCTTTCCGGTGTTGCTTCTTCGGGTTGGTTCCGATAACGTCGTGTTGTGAGTATTCGTTCGACTACGTCCGTTTGTCTTCTTCATGGACTCGTTCTTCTTCTTTGCGGGATTTCAGGCAAGATGTTCATACCCTCGAAATCACTTCTATCTTTGCTTGCTAGATGCTCGCTCTTTTGCTATGCCTATGCTGCGATACCTACCACTTGCTTATCATGCCTCCTATATTGTTGAACCAAGCCTCTAACCCACCTTGTCCTAGCAAACCGTTGTTTGGCTATGTTACCGCTTTGCTCAGCCCCTCTTATAGCGTTGTTAGTTGCAGGTGAAGATTGAAGTTTGTTCCTTGTTGGAACATGGAGATGTTGTTCCTTGTTGGAACATGTTTACTTCTTGGGATATCATTATATTGCCATGTTATCTTAATGCATCTATATACTTGGTAAAGGGTGGAAGGCTCGGCCTTATGCCTGGTGTTTTGTTCCACTCTTGCCGCCCTAGTTTCCGTCATATCGGTGTTATGTTCCCGGATTTTGCGTTCCTTACGCGGTTGGGTAATTATGGGAACCCCTTGACAGTTCGCCTTAAGTAAAGCTCTTCCAGCAATGCCCAACATTGGTTTTACCATTCGCCACCTAGCCTTTTCTTTTCCCTTGGGACTCGCACTCCTGAGGGTCATCATTATTTTACCCCCCCCCCCCGGGCCAGTGCTCCTCTGAGTGTTGGTCCAACTGAGCGATGTCCGAGGCTACCAGGGGGAACTCTGGGCTGGCTTACCCGACGTCTTGCTCATCCGGTGTGCCCTGAGAACGAGATATGTGCAGCTCCTATCGGGATTTGTTGGCACATTTGGGTGGTGTTCCTGGTTTAGTTTTACCCTGTCGAAATGTCTTGTAGAACCAGGATACCGAGTCTGATCAGAATGTCTCGGGAGGAGGTCTATTCCTTCGTTGACCGTGAGAGCTTGTGATGGGCTAAGTTGGGACACCCCTGCAGGGCTTGAACTTTCGAAAGCCGTGCCCGTGGTTATGGGCAGATGGGAATTTGTTAATGTTCGGTTGTAGATAACCTGAACTTGACCTTAATTAAAATGAAACAACAGCGTGTGTCACCGTGATGGTCTCTTTCCGGCGGAGTCCGGGAAGTGAACACGGTTGTTGGAGTTATGCTTGACGTAGGTTGTTCTAGGATCACTTCTTGATCATAGTTTCTCGACCATGCTTTGCCTTCTCTTCTCACTCTCATTTGCGTATGTTAGCCACCATATATGCTAGTCGCTTGCTGCAGCTCCACCTCATACCTTTTACCTTACCCATAAGCTTAAATAGTCTTGATCGCGAGGGTGCGAGATTGCTGAGTCCCCGTGACTCACAGATACTTCCAAAACCAGCTTGCAGGTGCCGTTGAACCGTGCAGATGACGCAACCGAGTTCAAGGAGGAGCTCAATGAAGATCTTGTCATTTATGTTGTTTCGTTCTAGTTGATCAGTAGTGGAGCCTAGTTGGGGTCGATCGGGGACCTTTGTCGCATTTGGGGTTCTTCTTTTATTTTGGTTCCGTAGTCGGACCTTGATTGTATTTGGTTGATGTAATGCTTTATTCATGTAATTATGTGAAGTGGCGATTGTAAGCCAACTATGTAACTCTTTCCCTTATGTATTACATGGGTTGTGTGAAGATTACCTCACTTGCGACATTGCTTTCAATGCGGTTATGCCTTTAAGTCGTGCTTCGACACATGGGAGATATAGCCGCATCGAGGGCGTTACACAACCCCACCGGGAACTATTCATCCAACCCCCCCCCCCCCCCCTGCAACGCTCACTGTTCATCCAGAGGCAGCATCGATCGGCTTCAGTTAGCAGCAGTAGCGAAGGAATCGCTCGATCGGGTTCAGTTAACAGCCATCGATCGATCGCTCGGGTTCAGTAATGTGTAGCCTGCAGTGCAATCGCTCGGGTTCAGTTAGAGCCCAACCCCTCGCTCGGGTTTAGTTAGAGCCAACGCCTCGCACACACGCGCATACGTGTACGAGAGAAACGCGCATCGCTTGGCCCCCGACCTCCCACCGTAACCGGGAACTCCCCGAAATTTTCCTCACCCTCGCTTATACCACGGTTTTTTCCATCATGGACGGCCTAAAGAATATCATGCAGCTGCGTCTCCGGCCCGCCCAGGACGAAAAGCCCATTTTCTGTCATGATTTTTTGTCATAGAAGTAGGAGCCCACCACACCTATGATGATACCGGGTTTTGTCACAATTATCGTCATAGAAGTGTCATATGTATGACAGAAAAAAAATTCGTTCGGCCCAAAATGTCACGGATGTGTCTTTTTTTGTAGTGTATGGTGCTCCATCGGACAATACAGCATGAAAATGTAACAGTCAAGTCAAATGAACTGAGCTTCTGAACTTCGGGTGGTGCATTTATCTGCTAGACTGTTAAGTTTTATGCCAACCTTCCTTTTGTTATATAGTTGTAATTTGTTTTGGTGCGATACAAAATTTATTCTTAACGTGCAGCCACCTCCTGAAGAAAACAGCAAACCATTTTTGTATAGTGTAGGGTGTTCCCTATATTTGCACTGGTGGCGATCTTTGATGCCGAGTGGATGTAATCTGTGCAATCGCCTTAATAGCCTAGCGTTAGTTTCGGCCTTATTTATTTCCTAGTCTTCTTTTTCCCTGGTTTGCTAGTGGCCGCAACTACCATGGGCCATATACGAGCCGTAGGATCCATGGGTCTCCTACGGGTCGTCGATAAATGGGCCTGTAATCGGTGGGCCTCGGGCCATCGGATAAATGGGTCTACATGGGCCATAATCGGGCGTAATTGGTATCGGCCTAGCACGGTAACAGGCCGTTAACAGGCCGTAGGACAGCAAAGGCTTAATTCTGTCATAGGCATAACGGGTCGTTAATGGGCCAGGATATAGGACGGGCTGGAAACGGCGCAACGGGTTAACAGGCCAGAAACGGGCCGACTCTTGCCATGGGCCGAATTTGGCCCATTAGGGTAACAGGCCAGTAACGGGCCGACTCTTGCCATGGGCCGAATTTGGCCCATTAGTGGAACAGGCCAGTAACGGGCCAGCTCTTGCCATGGGCCGAATTTGGCCCATTAGGGGAACAGGCCAGTAACGGGCCGGAAGTAATCGAGGGCCGAAAAGGAGCCCAAGAATGTATGGGCTGTCAATAGGCTGAAAGCTAACACAGGCTGGAAACGGCCCATGTAAATCACGGGTCGTTAACAGGTATAAAGAAAATTACTGTTCATTATGGGCTAGAGTCACCGTGGGCCCGTAATGGGCCGAAAGATACGAAGGCCTCATATGGGCCGAAAGACGTCGTGGGCCATACATGGGCCGAAAGAGAAATGGGCTGGTATTATATTTGATGGCCCACATGACATTGTTGGGCCGATTTCCTTTAGGGCCTAACGGGCCGTGAGTTAACGGGCCGTAAAATGGGCTATTTGCGAAGAGACCATTAACAAGCTTTTCATGGGCCAGCCCGTTAACTTTTGACCAAGTCAAATGGGCCGGCTTTGTAAGTTAAATGGGCCACTGTTAGGCCGTGCCACGTGTCGACATATCATAGGCGCCTATCTGACCAACTGACGAGCTGACACGTGTTACGTCCGGCCAATAAGAATTTTACACGTGGAAATTTCCCATTGGTCGGGGCTGTTAACGGGTTATCGGATCCAAAACCCGAGCCGGTAGCTTAACGGCGTTCCGTTATGGTGGATGCCACGTGTCGGTCACCCTTGACGAAAGCACTTCTGTGACGCGCGATTTATCGTCATGGAACTGGACACTTCCGTGATGATAATTTTAGTAATGTCATGGAACACTTCTATGACAGCACAGGTATGACTATCTTGATTCTATCATAAATTTGTCATGGATGTACATGCATGAAAAAAAAGCGACCTACTGTGACAAACACGTATCATCATGGAAGTGTATTTTTTTGTAGTGCATACATCATTGGGAAATAATATATAGCATTGAGCACCATGTTTAAGTAGAGATTACAGCGGGCAAAAGAGGGGTTACACCGCTTCATAGAGGGGGGAAGAGTTGGTGATGACGGTGGTGAAGTTGTTGGTGTAGATCGTTGTCGCGATGATGGCCCCGGCGGCGTTCCGGCGCCACCGGGAGAGAGGGGGAGAGAGCCCCCCTTCTTCTTCTTCTTCCTTGACCTCCCCCCTAGATGGGAGAAGGGTTTCCCCTCTGGTCCTTGGTCTCCATGGCATGGGAGGGGCGAGAGCCCCTCCGAGATTGGATCTGTCTCTCTGTCTCTCTCTGTTTCTGCGTTCCCTGATTCTGTCCTTTCACCGTTTCTTAAATTCCCGGAGATCCGTAACTCCGATTGGGCTGAATTTTGGACACGATTTTTATCCGGATATTGGCTTTCTTGCAACGAAAGAAGGGCACCAACTGCCTTATGGGGTGGCCACGAGGTCCCAGGGCGCGCCCCCTGCCTCGTGGCCCCCTCAGGCGTCGTCTTGCTGATTTTTCTTCCCAAAAATCACATATATTCCAAAAAAATCTCCGTTAGTTTTTAACCCGTTTGGACTCCATTTGATATGGATTTACTATGAAAAAAACATGCAACAAACAGGGACTGGCACTGAGCACTGGATCAATATGTTAGTCCCAAAAATAGTATAAAAAGTTGCCAAAAGTATATGAAAGTTGTAGAATATTTGCATGGAACAATCAAAAATTATAGATACGACGAAGACGTATCACAAGTCTCTTTACTCATTTCATAATACATCACCTCGTGACTAACTCCTTAGTCGTTTGCTTGCAAGCTTATGATGTGTATTACCGAGAGGGCCCAGAGATACCTCTCCGATACTCGGAGTGACAAATCCAAATCTCGATCTATGCCAACTCAACAAACACCTTAGGAGATACCTGTAGAGCACCTTTATGATCACCCAGTTACGTTGTGACATTTTATAGCAGACAAGGTTAATGGAGAACGCAATATTTCAAAAAAATTACCTACGATCAGCCAAGATCTATCTAAGAGATGCATAGCAACGATAGGGGAGAGTGTGTCCACGTACCCTCGTAGACTGAAAGCGGAAGCGCTTAGTAACACGGTTGATGTAGTCGAACGTCTTCGCAATCCAACCGATCCAAGCACCGAACGTATGGCACCTCCACGTTCAACTCGATGACATCCCTCGAACTCTTGATCCAGTTGAGGCCGAGGGAGAGTTCCATCAGCACGACGGCGTGGCGACGGTGATGATGAATTTACCGGTGCAGGGCTTTTCCTAAGCACTACGATGGTATGACCGAGGTGTGTAACTGTGGAGGGGGGCACCGCACACGGCTAAGAGAAGACTTGGTGTGCCTTTGGGGTGCCCCCTCCCACGTATATAAAGGGGGGAGAGGTGGTCGGCCCAAGGGGGGCGCGCCATGGGGGGGAGTCCTACTTGGACTCCCGGTCCAAGTAGGATTCACCCCCCTTTCCTAGTCCCACAAGGAGAAGGAGGGAAGGGGGAGGTGTCGGTGTCAAAACCGGCGGATCTCGGGTAGTGGGTCCCGAACTGTGCGTCTAGGCCGGATGGTAACAGGAGGTAGGGAACACGATGTTTTACCCAGGTTCGGGCCCTCTTGATGGAGGTAAAACCCTACGTCCTGCTTGATTAATATTGATGATATGGGTAGTACAAGAGTAGATCTACCACGAGATCAAGGAGGCTAAACCCTAGAAGCTAGCCTATGGTATGATTGTTGTATATGGAGTTGATTGCCTACGGACTACAACCCTCCGGTTTATATAGACACCGGATAGGGTTAGGGTTACATAGAGTCGGTTACAATGGTAGGAGATCTTGAATATCCGCATCGCCAAGCTTGCCTTCCACGCCAAGGAAAGTCCCATCCGGACACGAGACGGAGTCTTCAATCTTGTATCTTCATAGTCCATGAGTCCGGCTGAAGGTATAGTCCGGCTACCCGAACACCCCCTAATCCAGGACTCCCTCAGTAGCCCCTGAAGCAGGCTTCAATGACGACGAGTCCGACGCGCAAATTGTCTTCTGCATTGCAAGGCGGGTTCCTCCTCCAAGTCCTTCATAGAAGATTGTAAACACCAAGAGTAGTGTCCGGCTCTGCAAAATAAGCTTCCACATATTGCCATAGAGAGAATAATATTAACAGAAATCAATTCTGCTGACGTATTCCACAGTGCGTCATCACACTACAGCCAAGTCCTTTACTCGAATCATTTTCACTTTTCCACCTCAGCGTGTTTTGCGAGGCGGTTTCCTTGGCACGTCTTGTCAAAGCAGAGATCGTGTACCCCCCTTTTACGGGATTCTCATCAATACGAGCATGGGTAACCCAACCGCGCCACTTATCATGGCGCTTGGGAGGCAAGCAAGTTTTACTAGGCAGGTGGGGACGCACAACCGCATCCGCCCATATAAGGGGACAAGGATCCACCTTTTTACCTACGCCTTCTTCCTCCTTTGCCTATCCATCTCCTGTGCACCCGAGCTCCAGCGCCCAAGCCCGCACTTCCCACCTCAACCTTCTCCAGCAATGTCCGGAGCGGGAGGCAAGTGGATGGTCTCCTCCGCCACGGAGGGCCAAGTCAAGAAGCTAAGGAAGGCCGGATACCTGTCCAAGGACATCGCACACCGGCTTCCCGAAAAGGGGCAGCTTCTCCCCACCCCAAGGCCCCATGAGAGGGTAGTATTTCTCCCCCACTTCCTCCGCGGACTGGGTTTTCCACTCCACCCATTTGTCCGGGGGCTCATGTTCTACTGCGGCCTGGATTTCCACGATCTAGCCCCGAACTTCATCCTCAACATCTTGGCGTTTATCATCGTGTGCGAGGCTTTTCTCTGCGTCCGCCCTCATTTCGGCCTCTGGCTCAAGACCTTCAACGTCAAGCCCAAGGTGGTGCGCGGTAGCCAGGCGGAGTGCGGAGGTGCCATGGCGGGCAAGATGGCCAACGTCCTATGGTTCGAGGGCTCTTTCGTGGAGACCCTAAAGGGGTGGCAATCCGGGTGGTTTTATATCACCGAGCCGCGCGATCCGAAATGGACCGCAGCCCCCGAGTTCTGATCCGGACCCCCCACGCGGCTTATGTCCTGGAAAGAGACGGGCCTGTCATGGGGTGACGAAAAAGAGGTGACCGGATGGCAAACATGCATCCGGTCCCTGGTGAACAAGCCAGTCCGGCTTGTTAATGTAATCCAGGTTATGCTCGTCCGCCGGATCCTCCCATGCCAACAACGGGATTTTAATCTGTGGGAGTTCGACCCGGCGCAACATCAAACCCTCAGCAGGCTCTTCGACACGATGTACGAAGATGCCTGGAAGATGCTATTCAAGGGCGCCGAGGCTCCCGCATCCGCTTCCGAGGACCGCGGATACAGCTTGCAGCGTCACGCTGGCGAGGTAAGCCATCTACACCTTTTATAGGATGTTAAGCTTTTTTCATAGTTTAACTCTATGCGGGATCTAAACTCCCTTACCTTTGACAGGCTTGGCGGGCGATATCCGGACCGATTAACTGTCCGGCTCCGCTGCCCGAAGACCCAGCCACAACTCTACTAGTGAAGCTGCTGGTTCCGGCGCCTTATGTGGTGCCGGAGAAGAAGGCCAAGAAGAAGAAGACCACGGGGACTCGAAAGAGTGCCCGCAACGTGGTGGTGTCGGACTCGTCATCTGACGAGTCCGAGACGCCCTCCTCCCGCGAAAACGAGGAGGAGGAAGAAGAAAACTCCCCCCCCCCAGCGGAGGGAGGAGAGAAGAGGAAGGCCGCCCCAACGGGGGAGGCCGAGGGGTCTAGGAAAAGGAAGACCCCTTTGCCGGACTACGCCCCCAACACCGAAGAGGGCAAAGAGGAGTGGCCAAATAGGGCCAAGCGTCCGGCGAAATCATAAGTTCGGATATCAGAGTAACTCATGATGTTCCTTTGTTGCACAGCTTTCCCAAATGTCGAATGTAATTATGCAGTCCGCCCCGGGCCAAATTCGACGAATCGTCGGGCGGCTCCCTGGACTCATCGGACGTGAACTCAGTTCCGCCCGCTGTCTCCCCCCACACTGCAGACGACGCCGAAGTGGCGTCGCGACAAGCTCCGGGGCAGGAGGAGGTGGTCCCGGAGGAGCCGCAAGGCAACCTCCCGGACTCCAGGAGTGAAGGGGATAAGGCTCCCCAGGGCTCTAAGTCCGGCTTTGTGCCGGACACCGCGCCGGAATCAGTTCCGGACCGCGGTAGGCGAACTCCTTCCAAGAGGAGCAAGCCTTCTGAGCCGGCGGCCTCCGTCCAACAGGAGGTGCCGGACAATTTGCTGGAGGTGCTTGACGATGCCTCCATCGACGAGGGGCACCGTACTATTATGAGTACGGTGATCCAGAAGGTTTAGTCCACCAAGAGCGGACTAACTGAAGCTTGCGCTAGCCTTCTAACAGGCTTCGAGGTAAATAAAAATATGTAAAAATATTACCGCATAGAAAGTAGCGCCTAATGCTCTGTTTGGCGTTCGGAAAGAAAAGCCGAATAGAGGATCTATTAAATTTCGCAGGAGTCTAAAAAAAGAGTCAATATGCGTATGCAGGCTTCGCTGCTATCCACCGCCGCACTGACTGCGGAGGTGGGTGTCCTGAAGCAGGACCTCGAGCGGACCGAGCAAGAGCTCGGCCTTATAAAAAGTGCCTATAAAAAGGCTTGATTGCAAAAAGAGTAACAGGATTGTACTGCTTATTGTAGGGGCCACGACTGAGGTGGCGACCCTTAAGCAGGCGCTGTCTGAGGCCGAAAAGAAAACGGCCGCGGAGCGCACCGAGCGAGACAGACTTGGGGCTCAGGTCGGCGAGGTGCAGCAAGAGCTTCAGGCTCTCATGAAAAAACATGAGAGTTTGGAGCTGGAGTCGAAGGCGCAAGCATCCGAGCTTGCAACGGCCCTAGAGGCTGCCAAGTCTGCCAATGCCGAAGCCCAAAAGGCCCTCCAAGAGTTGGAGGAGATGAGGAAGATAGCAGCGGGTAAGGCATTCTTTATGCAAAGCAGAAATATAAAAGTGAACTACCTGTTACTTACCCGAATCCGGAGCTCTCCAGGGGCATTCGCAGATCTTCCCCGCGGCATATCCGACGCCACCGCATTCTACCAATCTGAAGAGGGTAGCTCGATGGAGAAGGTGTTCTGGTCTCAGTATTCTGAGGCCGGACACCCTGTGCCCTTGAGCGACCAGCTGAAACAGCTGGTCGAGCTCCACAAGGCGGCCGAGCAGGCCATGGAGGGCTTCATAGTTCGGCTTTGGCCCGGAGAGGCCCTGCCTGGGAGCTATTTCGGGCTGGTGCGGCGGCTGGTGGAGGCTTGTCCGAGGCTCGAGGTCATCAAGCGCTCCGTCTGCATCGAAGGTGCCCGTCGGGCCCTTGCCCGTGCAAAGGTGCAATGGGGTAAGCTGGACGGTGAGAAGCTTGTGAAGGACGGGCTGCCGCCGGGGAAGGAGCATCGCAAGCCCGAGAACTACTACAAGGATGTTCTTGCAGGTGCCCGCCTTGTGGCGGATGAATGTACCAAGGATGTGATTTTTGAATGAACTCGCTCGTGTTTATCCTGTGCGCTGAAAACTTGTTCATATGCGCTAAGCAATGCTTATTGAATTTAAATATTACTTTTTGTGCGGCCGTTTATCAAAAATTGAGAGATGGCCAGTCGTTGGCTTCTGCCCCCATGCCACTAGTGCTGGGGTGTTCGGGATAAACCTGAGCGCTCTTTTTCCCATAGTTGGGTCCTTCGAGGGAGGCGCTCAGCACAACGAACCAGGCAATCGGACTATAATGCTTGAACACTCTCACTTAGCCATAGAACTCTATAATTTTAAATTTCGGCGAAACCCCTAGTTCGAAAGACCGAGTTCGGGGCGCTATCCACGCCTTGGCCGGACAAAGCCAGCTCCTCGCTCGAAGCGGCATAAGCCTTTAGGGACTCGAAAAACCTCTCGAACAGCGACCGGTCTCTCACCACATCATGACAGTCAGTTTTAGCTTTCTCCACTGAGGTGCTTAACCCAGCTGAACCGGGGCACAACCGCAGTGGTTCTCCTAGTGCTACCTTAGCCGATAGAGCGGAACGTAAGGCACCAAAACATAGGAGCCGGGCAAACCCAACTATTGACCCAAATCATGATTCGGAGCCGATGCATATAGTGCTATAAGTTCAGGGTGCCGCACTTGTGAAAGTGTACGGACTTCTCACACCATTATGAGGGGTACTGAAGCCCCTGGCGTGTTTTCCGTACCATGGTGTACGGGTGCAATCATGTCATTTAATAAACATAAATGTGAAAAGAAGATAATGCAAAAAATAGACAAGAAGCTAATCATTGTTTATAGAGAGGCTATTTATCAAAGCCGAACGATAAAAATAGTGCGGTAATCAAAAGATATTGGACTATTTAGTATGTCCTGACCAGGGGCAGGCCACGGAATTGTATTTAAAACAGGTATACCGCTCGTAACAGAGACCACCTGGGAGTTCCATAATGCGGCATGGCTTGTCTGCCTCCCTGGAGCTTGCATCGTTTGTGCGGCAGTCGAATTACCGAACAGGTCGTCCGAAGTATGGAGTCCTGAACGTAAGAAAAAATTAAAAAAGAATCCGGCAGTCCCTAGTACGTTTTAAGCCGTATTTTGGGTATGCCGTTATTGTGCCCCTTCCCCTGTGCCCATGGTATTTCAAGGGCGTAGTTATGTACGCGAGGTACTGGTTTCGCTATGTCGCGAGAGCTGGGGTTGGGGCCGCATTGCTACGCTTGCTCAGAGTGTGCCAGGCGGTCCTGCTGTGGGTTACTCCGGGCGCGCTTGGCAGTGTCTGGCTTTTTAATGGCCGGACTGGAGAATTGCCTGGGAAGGCTACTTTGTACCTCCGCTGCGAGAGCCGCCGTGTGCTCCTCCGTACGGAGGGAGCGTTCGGTGTTTCCGTTGACCGTGATTACTCCTCGAGGGCCTGGCATCTTGAGCTTGAGATATGCGTAGTGCGGCACCGCATTGAACTTTGCGAATGCGGTTCTTCCGAGCAGGGCGTGATAGCCACTGCGAAACGGGACTATATCGAAGATTAACTCTTCGCTTCGGAAATTGTCCGGGGATCCGAAGACCACGTCAAGTGTTACTGAGCCTGTACAGTTGGCTTCTACACCTGGTATAACGCCTTTAAAGGTCATTCTTGTGGGCTTAATCCTTGAGGGATCTATGCCCATTTTCCGCACTGTATCCTGATAAAGCAGGTTCAGGCTACTGCCGCCGTCCATGAGGACTCTTGTGAGATGAAATCCGTTGATGATTGGGTCGAGAACCAATGCGGCGAAGCCACCATGACAGATGCTAGTGGGATGGTCCCCTCGATCAAAAGTGATCGGGTAGGAGGACCATGGGTTGAACTTTGGGGCGACTGGCTCCATCGCGTATACATCCCGTAGCGCACGCTTCCGCTCCCGCTTGGGAATGTGGGTTGCGTATATCATGTTCACCGTCCGCACTTGTGGGGGAAAGCCCTTCTGTCCATTGTTGTTCGGCGGCTTGGGCTCCTCGTCATCGCTGTGCAGCCCCTTGTCTCTGTTTTCGGCCCTTAACTTGCCTGCCTGCTTGAACACCCAACAATCCATGTTAGTGTGATTGGCTGGCCTTTCGGGGGTTCCATGTATCTGGCACAAGCGATCGAGTATTCGGTCCAAACTGGACGGGCCCTAAGTATTCTTTTTGAATGGCCTTTTCCGCTGACCGGATTTATAGCCTTTGAATCCGGCATTGACTGTCGTGTCTTCATTGCTGTCGCTGCTAACGCGGCGTTTTTGCTTATTCTGACGTGTCCTGCCACTTTTTTCCTTGGTATCCGAATTACCAGGGTTCTTTGATAAGTTGTTACTGCGAGCTAGCCAACTGTCTTCTCCCGCGCAAAAGCGGGTCATGAGTGTCGTGAGGGCTGCCATAGATTTCGGCTTTTCCTGTCCCAGGTGCCGGGCAAGCCATTCGTCGCGGATGTTATGCTTGAAGGCTGCTAGGGCCTCTGCGTCCGGACAGTCGACTATCTGGTTTTTCTTTGTTAGGAACCATGTCCAGAATTGTCTGGCCGATTCCTCTGGCTGCTGAATTATGTGGCTTAAGTCGTCGGCATCCGGTGGTCGCATGTAAGTGCCCTGGAAGTTGTCGAGGAGTGCAGCTTCCAGGTCCTCCCAAGAACCGATTGAGTCTGCTGGCAAGCTGTTAAGCCAATGTCGGGCCGGTCCTTTAGGTTTGAGCGGGAGGTATTTGATGGCGTGTAGATCACCGCCGCGTGCCATGTGGATGTGAAGGAGATAATCCTCGATCCATACTGCCGGATCTGTTGTGCCATCGTATGATTCGATGTTTACGGGTTTGAAACCCTCAGGGATTTTATGATCCATTACTTCATTTGTGAAGCATAGAGGGTGTGCGGCGCCTCTGTACTGGGCTATATCACGACGCAGCTCGGAAGAGCTATATCTGTTGTGTTCGGCCCGGCCGGATTTGTTGTATCCGGAGTGAAGATCATTGTCACATGCCGTAGGGTGCCTGCGCGATCCGTAGATCGATCTTGTTTGTCTTGTCTTATCCTCCAGTATGTCTCGCAGGTCTGGCGCATTTTCCCATGCCTTAGTTGAGCAGCGTCGGGGCATGGCTTGGGTGGAGGGCCGAGAGGCCTCTCTGTCGCGGCCGCGAGGTGGCCGGTCTGCCATGTCATGCGCTGGTGATGTAGGTGCTTCCTCCTCTGATCGGGGTAGCGGCCTGCGCTTTGGGTAACTCTTGGAGGGGCGTTCGAGTTCATACTCTTCGGCCGCAAGGACTTCAGTCCATCTGTCAGCTAGCAAATCTTGGGCAGCTCTAAGCTGTTGCTGCTTTTTCTTGAGGCTGCTTGCCGTGGCTAAAAGCCTACGCTTAAAACGCTCTTGTTCGGTGTGGTCTGATGGTATGACGAATTCGTCGTCATCGAGGCTTGCCTCGTCTTCAGAGGGAGGAGTATAGTTATCATCCTCGACCTCTCGGTCTGCCGCTCTCTCATGAGTGGCTTCTCCATCTTCCTGTGCCGAATCTTGCTGAGGTGGGTGTTCTTCGGCGCTATCTGGGGTAGTATTATCTTCCTGCCGGAATCACCGTTTTTGCTTTGGCGGGATTTAGAGCGGCGCCGCTGACGCCGGCGCTTTGGTTGTTTCTTGGGAGCGTCATCCCCCACTGTTCCATCTCCATCTCCATCTTTTGGAGTATCCACCATATATATGTCATATGACGAGGTGGCCTTCCAGCGCCCTACAGGTGTTGGTTCCTGTTCGTCTCCTACATCGTCGTCCATGCCGTTGATGTCTTCGGAGCCGAAGTCAAGCATGTCGGTTAGATCGTCGACGGTGGCTACAAAGTGGGTGGTGGGTGGGCTTTGAATTTCCTCATCGTCCGTATCCCACCCTTGCTGACCGTAGTTCGGCCAGGGCTCTCCTGATAAAGAGAGAGACTTAAGAGAATTCAGGATGTCGCCAAAAGGCGAATGCTGAAAGATGTCTGCGGTGGTGAACTCCATTATCGGCGCCCAATCGGATTCGATTGGCAGGGGCGCGGGGGGTTCGGAGTCCGGGGAGGAGTCCGGATCCTCGGAGTCACGGGTCGTGCAAAGTGCGGGGCTAGCGTTCGGCTCGATCGCTTTTGGGATCGCAGCCCCCAAGGTGACATCCAACCGCTCATCCTCAATTGGCGCAATAGGCTCCGAGTTAGGGGTCGGAACCGATGCGTGTGCGGCCTCCAGGACACTATCCGGGGGCAGAGCTAGATCATGCCCCTCGAGATAGTGCGGCGCGCTTGGCCATGGCTCGAACCCGTCGAAGATCAAGTCTCCGCGGATGTCAGCCGTGTAGTTTAAGCTTCCAAACCTGACTTGATGTCCAGGGGCGTAGCTTTCGATCTGCTCCAGGTGGCCGAGCGAATTGGCCCGCAGAGCGAAGCTGCCGAAGACGAAGATCTGTTCGGGGAGAAAAGTCTCACCCTGGACCGCATCGTTGTTGATGATCCAAGGAGCCATCGGGCCTAAAGGCGACGACACAGAGGAACTCTCAATGAAAGCACCAATGTCGGTGTCAAAACCGGCGGATCTCGGGTAGTGGGTCCCGAACTGTGCGTCTAGGCCGGATGGTAACAGGAGGCAGGGAACACGATGTTTTACCCAGGTTCGGGCCCTCTTGATGGAGGTAAAACCCTACATCCTGCTTGATTAATATTGATGATATGGGTAGTACAAGAGTAGATCTACCACAAGATCAAGGAGGCTAAACCCTAGAAGCTAGCCTATGGTATGATTATTGTATATGGAGTTGATTGCCTACGGACTACAACCCTCCGGTTTATATAGACACCGGATAGGGTTAGGGTTACATAGAGTCGGTTACAATGGTAGGAGATCTTGAATATCCGCATCACCAAGCTTGCCTTCCACGCCAAGGAAAGTCCCATCCGGACACGGGACGGAGTCTTCAATCTTGTATCTTCATAGTCCAGGAGTCTGGCTGAAGGTATAGTCCGGCTACCCGAACACCCCCTAATCCAGGACTCCCTCAGGAGGAGAAGAGAAGGAAAGCCCCCCCCCCCCAACCCTAGTCCAATTTGGTTTGGGCTTGGGGGGCGCCACCACCTAGCCACCGCCTCCTCTCTCCACTAGGGCCCATGAATGCCCATTAACTCTGGGGGGGTCCAGTAACCCCCGGTACTCCAGAAAATGCCCGAACCTTCTGAAACCATTCCGGTGTCCAAACATAACCTTCCAATATATCAATCTTTATGTATCGACCATTTTGAGACTCCTCGTCATGTCCATGATCTCATCTGGGACTCCGAACATACTTGAGTTCATCAAATCACATAACTCATAATACAAATCGTCATCGAAAGTTAAGCATGCGGACCCTACGGGTTCGAGAACTATGTAGACATGACCGAGACACATCTCCGGTCAATAACCAATAGTGGAACCTGGATGCTCATTTTGGCTCCTACATATTCTATGAAGATCTTTATCGGTCAAACCACATAACAACATATGTTGTTCCCTTTGTCATCGGTATGTTACTTGCCCGAGATTCGATCGTCGGTATCATCATACCTAGTTCAATCTCGTTACCGGCAAGTCTCTTTACTCGTTCCGTAATGCATTGATACGTCTCTAACGTATCTATAATTTTTGATTGTTCCATACTATTATATTATCTGTTTTGGATGTTAATGGGCTTATTTATACACTTTTATATTATTTTTGGGACTAACCTACTAACCCAAGGCCCAGTGCAAATTGTTGTTTTTTGCCTATTTCAGTATTTCACAGAAAAGGAATATCAAACGGAATCCAAACGGAATAAAACCTTCAGGAGAGTTATTTTTGGAACAAACGTGATCCAGGGGACTGGGAGTGGACGTCAAGAAATCAACGAGGAGGCCACGAGGCAGGGAGGCGTGCCTGCCCCCCTGGGCGCACCCCCACCCTCATAGGCCCCTCGTAGCTCCACCGACCTACTTCTTCCTCCTATATATATCCATATACCCTAAAAACATCCAGGAGCACCACAAAACCCTATTTCCGCCGCCGCAACCTTCTGTACCCAAGAGATCCCATCTTGGAGCTTTTTTGGAGCTCCGACGGAGGGGGAATCAATCATAGAGGGCTTCTACATCAACACCATAGCCTCCCCGATGATGTGTGAGTAGTTTACCTCAGACCTTCGGGTCCATAGTTATTAGCTAGATGGCTTCTTCTCTCTCTTTGGATCTCAATACAATGTTCTCCTCGATCTTCTTGGAGATCTATTCGACGTAACTCTTTTTGCGGTGTGTTTGTCGAGATCCGATGAATTGTGGGTTTATGATCAAGTTTATCTATGAACAATATTTGATTCTTCTCTGAAATCTTTTATGTATGATTGGTTATCTTTGCAAGTCTCTTCGAATTATCAGTTTGGTTTGGCCTACTAGATTGATCTTTCTTGCAATGGGAGAAGTGCTTAGCTTTGGGTTCAATCTTGTGGTGTCCCTTCCCAGTGACAGCAGGGGCAGCAAGGCACGTATTGTATTGTTGCCATCGAGGATAAAAAGATGGGGTTTATATCATATTGCTTGAGTTTATCCCTCTACACCATGTCATCTTGCCTAATGCGTTACTCTATTCTTGTGAACTTAATACTCTAGATGCATGCTGGATAGTGGTCGATGTGTGGAGTAATAGTAGTAGATGCAGAATCATTTTGGTCTACTTGTCGCGGACATGATGCCTATATACATGATCATGCCTAGATATTCTCATAATTAAGCACTTTTCTATCAATTGCTCGACAGTAATTTGTTCATGCACCGTAATACTTATGCTATCTTGAGAGAAGCCACTAGTGAAACCTATGGCCACCGGGTCTATTCTCTATTATATTAATCTCCCATCAACTAGCTATTTCTGGCACCATTTATTTTGCAATTTTATATTCCAATCTATATCATAAAAATACCAAAAATATTTATCTTATTATTATTATCTCCATCGGATCTCACTCTCGTAAGTGATCATGAAGGGATTGACAACCCCTTTATCGCGTTGGTTGCGAGGTTCTTATTTGTTTGTGCACGTATGAGGGACTTCTGTATAGTCTCCTACTAGATTGATACCTTGGTTCTCAAAAACTAAGGGAAATACTTACGCTACTTTGCTGCATCACCCTTTCCTCTTCAAGGGAAAACCAACGCAGTACTCAAGAGGTAGCATGCATCATCCCATGAATAAATCATTAGTCACATTGCTTGCAAGGCTCATAGTGATGTGCATTACCGGGAGGGCCCAGAGATACCTCTCCTATACATAGAGTGACAAATCCTAATCTCGATCTATGCCAACTCAACAAACACCATCGAAGACACCTGTAGAGCATCTTAATAATCACCTAGTTACGTTGTGACATTTGATAGCGCACAAGCTGTTCCTCCGGTATTCGAGAGTTGCATAATCTCATAGTCCGAGGAACATGTATAAGTCATGAAGAAAGCAATAGCAATAAAAACTAAACAATCATTATGCTTAAGCTAACGGATGGGTCTTGTCCATCAGATCATTCTCTAATGATGTGATCATGTTCATCAAATGACAACACATGTCTATGGCTAGGAAACTTAACCATCTTTGATTAAGGAGCTAGTCAAGTAGAGGCATACTAGGGACACTCTATTTGTCTATGTATCCACACATGTACTAAGTTTCCGGTTAATAAAATTCTAGCATGAATAATAAACATTTATCATGATATAAGGAAATATAAATGACAACTTTATTATTGCCTCTAGGGCATATTTCCTTCAGTCTCCCACTTGCACTAGAGTCGGTAATCTAGCTTACATAGTAATGATTCTAACACCCATGGAGTCTTGGTGCTGATCATGTTTTGCTCGTGAGAGAGGCTTAGTCAATGGGTATGCAACATTCAGATCTGTATGTATCTTGCAAATCTCTATGTCTCCCTCCTTGACTTGATCAAGGATGGAATCGAAGCGTATCTTGACGTGCTTGGTTCTCTTGTGAAATCTGGATTCCTTTGCCAAGGCAATTGCACCAGTATTATCACAAAAGATTTTACTTGGACCCGATGCACTAGGTATTACACCTAGATCGGATATGAACTCCTTCATCCAGAGTCCTTCCTTTGCTGCTTCGGAAGCAGCTATGTACTACGCTTCACACGTAGATCCCGCCACGACGCTCTGCTTAGAACTGCACCAACTGACAGCTCCACCATTCAATATAAATATGTATCCGGTTTGTGACTTAGAGTCATCCGTATCAGTGTGAAAGCTTGCATCAATGTAACCATTTACAACGAGCTCTTTGTCACCTCCATAAACGAGAAACGTATCCTTAGTCCTTTTTAGGAATTCCAGGATGTTCTTGACCGCTGTCCAGTGATCCACTCCTGGATTACTTTGGTACCTCCCTGCTAAACTAATAGCAAGGCACACATCAGGTCTGGTACACAACATTGCATACATGATAGAACCAATGGCTGTGGCATAGGGAATGACTTTCATTTTCTCTCTATCTTCTGTAGTGGTCGGGCATTGAGTCTGACTCAACTTCACACCTTGTAACACAGGCAAGAACCCTTTCTTTGACTGATCCATTTTGAACTTCTTCAAAACTTTATCAAGGTATGTGCTTTGTGAAAGTCCAATTAAGCGTCTTGATCTATCTCTATAGATCTTGATGCCCAATATATAAGTAGCCTCACCGAGGTCTTTCATTGAAAAATTCTTATTCAAGTATCCTTTTATGCTATTCGGAAATTTAGTACATTTTCCGATCAACAATATGTCATCCACATGTAATATTAGAAATTCTAAAGAGCTTCCACTTACTTTCTTATAAATACAGGCTTCTCCAAAAGTCTGTATAAAACCATATGCTTTGATCACACTATCAAAGCGTATATTCCAACTCCGAGAGGCTTGCACCAGCCATAAATGGATCGCTGGAGCTTGCACACTTTGTTAGCACCTTTTGGATCGACAAAACCTTCTGGTTGCATCATATACAACTCTTCTTTAAGGTATCCATTAAGGAATGAAGTTTTGACATCCATTTGCCAAATTTCATAATCATAAAATGCGGCAATTGCTAACATGATACAGACAGACTTAAGCATCGCTACGAGTGAGAAGGTCTCATCATAGTCAACTCCTTGAACTTGTCAAAAACCTTTCGCAACAAGTCAAGATTTGTAGATAGTAATATTACCGTCAGCGTCAGTCTTCTTCTTGAAGATCCATTTATTCTCTATGGCTTGCCGATCATCGGAAAAGTCAACCAAAGTCCACACTTTGTTCTCATGCATGGTTCCCATCTCAGATGTCATGGCCTCAAGCCATTTTGCGGAATCTGGGCTCATCATCGCTTCCTCATAGTTCTTAGGTTCGTCATGGTCAAGTAACATGACCTCCAGAACAGGATTACTGTACCACTCTGGTGCGGATCTTACTCTAGTTGACCTATGAGGTTCAGTAGTAACTTGATCCAAAGTTTCATGATCATGATCATTAGCTTCTTCACTAATTGGTGTAGGAATCACTGGAACTAATTTCTGTGATGAACTACTTTCCAATTTGGGAGAAGGTACAATTACTTCATCAAGTTCTACTTTCCTCCCACTCACTTCTTTCGAGATAAACTCCTTCTCTAGAAAGGATCCATTCTTAGCAATGAATATCTTGCCTTCGGATCTGTGATAGAAGGTGTACCCAACAATTTCCTTTGGGTATCCTATGAAGCACATTTCTCCAATTTGGGTTCGAGTTTATCACGTTGAAGCTTTTTCACATAAGCATCGCAGCCCCAAACTTTAAGAAATGACAACTTGGGTCTCTTGCTAAACCATAGTTCATATGGTGTCGTCTCAACGGATTTAGATGGTGCCCTATTTAACGTGAATGCAGCTGTCTGATGACCCACAAGATAGGGGATCTATCGTAGTCCTTTCGATAAGTAAGAGTGTCGAACCCAACGAGGAGCGGAAGGAAATGACAAGCGGTTTTCAGTATGGTATTCTCCGCAAGCACTGAAATTATCGGTAACAGATAGTTTTGTGATAAGGTAATTCATAACGGGTAACAAGTAACAAAAGTAAACAAGGTGCAGCAGGGTGGCCCAATCCTTTTTGTAGCAAAGGACAAACCTAGACAAACTCTTATATAAAGAAAAGCGCTCCCGAGGACATATGGGAATTATCGTCAAGCTAGTTTTCATCATGCTCATATGATTCGCGTTCGTTACATTGATAATTTGATATGTGGGTGGACCGGTGCTTGGGTACTGCCCTTCCTTGGACAAGCATCCCACTTATGATTAACCCCTCTTCCAAGCATCCGCAACTACAGAAGAAGTATTAAGGTAAACCTAACCATAGCATGAAACATATGGATCCAAATCAGCCCCTTACGAAGCAACACATAAACTAGGGTTTTAAGCTTCTGTCACTCTAGCAACCCATCATCTACTTATTACTTCCCAATGCCTTCCTCTAGGCCCAAATAATGGTGAAGTGTCATGTAGTCGACATTCACATAACACCACTAGAGGAAAGACAACATACATCTCATCAAAATATCGAACGAATACCAAATTCACATGACTACTTATAACAAGATTTCTCCCATGTCCTCGGGAACAAACGTAAATACTCAAAAATCATATTCATGCTCATAATCTGAGGGGTGTTAATATGCATAAAGGATCTGAACATATAATCTACCACCGAATAAACCAACTAGCATCAACTACAAGGAGTAATCAACACTACTAGAAACCCACACGTACCAATCTGAGGTTTTGAGACAAAGATCGGATACAAGAGATGAACTAGGGTTTGAGAGGAGATGGTGTAGGTGAAGATGTTGATGGAGATTGACCCCATCATGATGAGAGGATTGATGGTGATGACGATGGTGACGATTTCCCCCTCCCAAAGGGATGTTTCCCCGACAGAACAGCCCTGCCGGAGCCCTAGATTGGTTCTGCCCAGGTTCCGCCTCGAGACGGCTGTGCTTCATCCCGAAAGCTTCCTTATGATTTTTTTTCAGGGCAAAAGACACCTTATACCAGAAGATGGGCATCGGAGGCCTGCCATGTGGCCCACAAGGCAGGGGGGCGCGCCCAGGGGGTAAGGCACGCCCTCCACCCTCGTGGACAGCCGGTGGCCCCCCTCTGGTGCTTTCTTCGCCCAATGTTTTTAATATATTCCAAAACTGACTTTCGTGGAGTTTTAGGACTTTTGGAGTTACACAAAATAGGTCTCTAATATTTGCTCCTTTTCCAGCCCAGGATTCCAGCTGCCAACATTCTCCCTCTTCATGTAAACCTTGTAAAATAAGAGAGAAAAGGCATAAGTATTGTGACAGAATGTGTAATAACAGCCCATAATGCAATAAATATCGATATAAAAGCATGATGCAAAATGGACATATCAACTCCCCCAAGCTTAGACCTCGCTTGTCCTCAAGCGGAAGCCGATATCGAAAAATATGTCCACATGTTTAGAGATAGAGGTGTCGATAAATTAAAATATGGACATGAGGGCATCATCATCATTATTAGAATAGAACATATATATATTGTCATATGATTTCTTATGATAAAGTAACAATCTATTCACAATGTCGAGTATGAATCAGAAACTTCATTGAAAACTAACAAACTATAATCTCAGTCATTGAAGCAATTGCAATTTATCATAACATTAGAAAGAGTCAATATAAGAGCCTTTCAGCAAGTCCACATACTCAACTATCATTTAGTGTTTCACAATTGCTAACACTCACGCAATACTTATGGGTACGAAGTTTTAATCAGACACAGAGAAAGATAGGGGCTTATAGTTTTTCCTCCCAACCTTTTACCCCAAGGGTAATATCAACAATAATAGTTTATGAAAACCCACATCCAATTAGCTATATATATCAGGATCTTTCCAACACACAGTGCTTGCCAAAGGATAAAATGTAAAAAGGAAAGGTGAAGATCACCATGACTCTTGTATAAGGTATAAGACAAAAACAAAAGATAGGACCTTCGTAGAGGGAAGCAGACGTTGTCATGTGCTTTTATGGTTGGATGCACAAAATCTTAAGGCAAAAGAACGTCACTTTATATTGCCACTTGTGATAGGGACCCTTATTATGCAGTCTGTCGCTTTTATTTCTTCCATATCACAAGCTCGTATAAAGCTTATTTTCTCCACACTAATAGATTATACATATTTAGAGAGCAATTTTTATTGCTTGCAACAATGACAACTTACTTGAAGGATCTTACTCAATCCATAGGTAGATATGGTGGACTCTCATGGCAAAACTGGGTTTAAGGATATTTGGAAGCACAAGTAGTATCTCTACTTGGTGCAAAGAATTTGGCTAGCATGAGGGGGAAAGGCAAGCTCAACATGTTGGATGGTCCATGACAATATACTTTATTTCGGATATAAGAAAACATAACCCATTGTGTTGTCTTCCTTGTCCAACATCAACTTTTTAGCATGTCATATTTTAATGAGTGCTCACAATCATAAAAGATGTCCAAGATAGTATATTTATATGTGAAAACCTCTCTTTCTTTATTACTTCCTATTAATTGCAACGATGACCAAAACTATGTTTGTCAACTCTCAACAACTTTTATTCATCATACTTTTTATATGTGAAGTCATCACTCTCCACAAGATCAATATGATCTCTTTATTTCTTTTTATTCTTTCTCCTCTTTTTCTTTTATTCCCTCAAGATCATAGCCAGATAACCAAGCCCTTGACTCAACACTAATCTTTATTATATATAGCTCACGGACTCAATTACATAGAAGGATCATAAAGCAAAACTCAAAACTAGATCATACTAAAACTTTATTCTACTAGATCAAGATATTACCAAAAGGATCGAACTAAGAAAATGGTAAAAAATAGAAGTGTGATGGTGATACGATACGATACCTGGGCACTCCCCCAAGCTTGGCAGTTGCCAAGGGGAGTGCCCATACCCATGTATTTATGTCTCTTTCCTCGGAGGTGGTGATGTTGGAGTTGTTGATGATGTAGGCTTGTCATCCATCTTTCAAGGCATGGGCTCGCCATCATACAAGGATGATTGAGTCTCCGAGATCCTCAAATCTACAGCCAAACTCATCCTCTTGAATCTATATTCATACTCACAGTTTTGGTTTTGCAGGTCATAGATCTGGGCTTGGAGGTGCTCGATTTTCTCATGAAGCTTGAAGATGCTCTCCCCAATGTTCTTGGCATTCAGCTTGTGGTTGTTGCTGAACTCCACGATCATCATGTGGTTGGCGTCGAGTCCGCGTTCCACCATCTCCTGACACTTGAAAACTTGTTGCTCCATTGCTTCGAGTCTTGTCTCCACGCTTCCGCTCCTCCTTGGTCCCTCAACATCGCGGATGTGCAGCAACCCCTCACGCATCTCAATGGTTTGAGGGTGTTGCAGAGTATACGTTGGTTTTCCCTTGAAGAGGAAAGGGTGATGTAGCAAAGTAGCGTAAGTATTTCCCTCAGTTTTTTAGAACCAAGGTATCAATCCAGTAGGAGACTACACGCAAGTCACCTAGTACCTGCACAAACAATCAAGAACCTAGCAACCAACACGATAAAGGGGTTGTCAATACCTTCACGGCCACTTGCAAAAGTGAGATCTGATAAAGATAATAAGATAAATATTTTTGGTATTTTTGTTGTATAGATTGAAAAGTAAAGGTTGCAAAATAAATAGAAAACTAGAATTGTAGATCAGAAACTAATATGATATAAAGTAGACCCGGGGGCCATAGGTTTCACTAGTGGCTTCTCTCATGATAGCATATATTATGGTGGGTGAACAAATTACTGCCGAGCAATTGATAGAAAAGTGCATAATTATGAGAATATCTAGGCATGATCATGAACATAGGCATCACATCGGTGTCATGTAGACCGAAATGATTCTGCATCTACTACTATTACTCCACACATCGACCGCTATCCAGCATGCATCTAGAGTATTAAGTTCACAAGAACAGAGTAACGCATTAGGCAAGATGACATGGTGTAGAGGGATAAACTCAAGCAATATGATATAAACCCCATCTTTTTATCCTCGATGGCAACAATACAATACGTGCCTTGCTGCCCCTGCTGTCACTGGGAAGGGACACCACAAGATTGAACCCAAAGCTAAGCACTTCTCCCATTGCAAGAAAGATCAATCTAGTAGGCCAAACCAAACTGATAATTCGAAGAGACTTGCAAAGATATCAAATCATGCATATAAGAATTCAGAGAAGAACCAAATATTGTTCACAGATAATCTTGATCATAAACCCACAATTCATCGGATCTCGACAAACACACCGCAAAAGAATATTACATCGAATAGATCTCCAAGAACATCGAGGAGAACTTTGTATTGAGAACCAAAGAGAGAGAAGAAGCCATCTAGCTAATAACTATGGACCCGAAGGTCTATGGTAAAATACTCACACATCATCGGAGAGGCTATGGTGTTGACGTAGAAGCCCTCCGTGATCGAATCCCCCTCTGGCAGATCGCCGGAAAAGGCCCTAGATGGGATCTCACGGGTACAGAAGGTTGCGGTGGTGGAAAAGTGGTTTCGTGGCTCCCCTGGATGTTTTTAGGGTATAAGAGTATATATATAGGCGAAAGAAGTACGTCGGTGGAGCTACGAGGGGCCCACGAGGGTGGGGGCGCGCCTTCCTACCTCGTGGCCACCTCGTTGCATCTCTGACTTCCTCTCCAAGTCTCCTGGATTGCGTTTCTTCCAAGAAATATCCTCGCGAAGGTTTCGTTCCGTTTGGATTCCGTTTGATATTCCTTTTCTATGAAACACTGAAATAGGAAAAAAAACATCAACTTGCACTGGGCCTCCGGTTAATAGGTTAGTCCCAAAAATAATATAAAAGAGCGTATTAAAGCCCATTAAACATCCAAACCAGATAATATAATAGCATGGAACGATAAAAAATTATAGATACGTTGGAGACGTATCAGCATCCCCAAGCTTAATTCCTGCTCGTCCTCGAGTAGGTAAATGATAAAAACAAAATTTTTGATGTGGAATGCTACCCAACATAATTTTCAATGTAATTTCCTTTATTGTGGCATGAAAGTTCAGATCCGAAAGATTCAAGGCAAAAGTTTAATATTGACATAAAAATAATAATACTTCAAGCATACTAACGAAGTAATTATGTCCTCTCAAAATAACATAGCCAAAGAAAGCTCATCTCTACAAAATCATATAGTTTGGCCATGCTTAGTTTTCGTCACACAAAATGCTCCCATCATGCACAACCCCAATGACAAGCCAAGCAACTGTTTCATACTTTAGTATCCTCAAACTTTTTAAACTTCACGCAATACATTAGTGCAAGCCATGGACATAGCACTATAGGTGGAATAGAATATGATGATGGGGGTTGTGTGGAGAAGACAAAAAAGGGAGAAAGTCTCACATCGATACGGCTAATAAACGGGCTATGGAGATGCCCATCAATTGATGTCAATGCGAGGAGTAGGGATTTCCATGCAACGGATGCACTAGAGCTATAAATGTATGAAAGCTCAACAAAAGAAACTAAGTGGGTGTGCATCCAACTTGCTTGCTCATGAAGACCTAGGGCATTTTGAGGAAGCCCACCGTTGGAATATACAAGCCAAGTTCTATAATGAAAAATTCCCACTAGTATATGAAAGTGACAAAATAAGAGACTCTCTATCATGAAGATCATGGTGCTACTTTGAAACACAAGTGTGGAAAAAGGATAGTAGCATTGCCTGTTGTCTCTTTTTCTCTCATTTTTTTGGGCCTTCTCTTTTTCTATTTGGCCTTTATCTCTTTTTTTTATTTTTTTTATTTCCTCACATGGGTCAATGCTCTAATAATGATGATCATCACACTTCTATTTATTTACAACTCAAGAATTACAACTCGATACTAGAACAAAATATGACTCTATATGAGTGCCTCCGGCGGTGTACAGGGATGTGCAATGATTCAAGAGTGACATGTATAAAAAATTATGAACGGTCGCTTTGCCACAAATACAATGTCAACTACATGATCATGCAAGGCAATATGACAATGATGAAGCGTGTCATAATAAACGGAACGGTGGAAAGTTGCATGGCAATATATCTCGGAATGGCTATGGAAATGCCATAATAGGTAGGTATGGTGGCTATTTTGAGGAAGATATAAGGAGGCTTATGTGTGATAGAGCGTATCATATCACAGGGTTTGGATGCACCGGCAAATTTTGCACCAACTCTCGGGGTGAGAAAGGGCAATGCACGGTACCGAAGAGGCTAGCAATGATGGAAGGGTGAGAGTGTGTATAATCCATGGACTCAACATTTAGTCATAAAGAACTCGCATACTTATTGCAAAAATCTACAAGTCATCAAAACCAAGCACTATGCGCATGCTCCTAGGGGGATAGATTGGTAGGAAAATATCATTCCTCGTCCCCGACCGCCACTCATAAGGAAGGCAATCAAAGAACACCTCATGCTTCAAATTTGTTACACAATGTTACCATATGTGCATGCTATGGGACTTGCAAACCTCAACACAAGTATTTCTCAAATTCACAAATACTCAACTAGCATGACTCTAATATCACCATCTTCGTATCTCAAAACAATCATCAAGTATCAAACTTCTCATAGTATTCAATGCACTTTATATGAAAGTTTTTATTATACCCAACTTGGATGCCTGTCATATTAGGACTAATTTTATAGCCAAAGAAAATTACCATGCTGTTCTAAAAGGCTCTCAAAATAATAGAAGTGAAGCATGAGAGATCAATAATTTCTATAAAATAAAACCACCACCGTGCTCTAAAAAGATATAAGTGAAGCACTAGAGCAAAATTATCTAGCTCAAAAGATATAAGTGAAGCACATAGAGTATTCTAATAAATTCCGATTCATGTGTGTCTCTCCCAAAAGGTGTGTACAGCAAGGATGATTGTGGTAAACTAAAAATCAAAGACTCAAATCATACAAGACGCTCCAAGCAAAACACATATAATGTGGTGAATAAAAATATAGCCTCAAGTAAAGTTACCGATAGACGAAGACGAAAGAGGGGATGCCTTCCGAGGCATCCTCAAGCTTAGGATTTTGGTTGTCCTTGAATTTTACCTTGGGGTGCCTTGGGCATCCCCAAGCTTAGGCTCTTGCCACTCCTTGTTCCTAAATCCATCAAATCTTTACCCAAAAACTTGAAAACTTCATAACACAAAACTTAACAAAAAATCTCATGAGCTCCATTAGTATAAGAAAATAAACCACCACTTTAAGGTACTGTAATGAACAAATTCTTTATTTATATTGGTGTTAAACCTACTGTATTCCAAATTCTCTATGGTTCGTACCCCCGATACTAGCCATAGATTCATCAAAATAAGCAAACAACACAAGAAAAACAGAATCTGTCAAAAACAGAACAATCTATAGCAATCTGGATAGTTCGAATACTTTGGTCACTCCAAAAAATCTGAAAAATTAGGACCACCAGGAAAATTTGTATATTGATCTACTGCAGTTTGAATTAGTATTTTATCTCTCTTTGGTAAAAGATGATAATTATTTTCATCAGCACATACTTTCTGTTTTTATCAGCAAGATCAAACAACAATCACCCAAGAAGATCATAAAGGCATTACTTGGCACAAACACTAATTAAAACAAAAAAACACAGTCATAACAGAGGCTAGATAAATTATTTATTACTAAACAGGAACAAAAATAAAATTTTGTTGCCTCCCAACAAGCGCTATCGTTTAACGCCCCTAGCTAGGCAAAGAGATTTCAATGATGCTCACATGAAAGACAAGAATTGAAGCACAAAGAGAGCATCATAAAACACGTGACAAACACATCTAAGTCTAACATACTTCCTATGAATAGGCATATTATAGGCAAACAAATTATCAAGGCAAGCAAAAACTACATATGCAAGGAAGCGGAAAGAAACAATAGCAATCTCAACATAACGAGAGGTAATTTAGTAATATGAAAATTTCTACAACCATATTTTCCTCTCTCATAATAATTACATGTAGGATCATAAGCAAATTCAGCAATATATCTATCAAAAAACATATTCTTAACACGATCCACATGTATGCAAAGTTGACACTCTTCCAAAATAGTGGGATTAACATTAACTAAAGTCATGACCTCTCCAAACCCACTTTTATCAAAAACTTCATAAGATTGAACATTCTCCAAATATGTGGGATCTAAAGTTGACACTCTTCCAAACCCACTTTCAATATTATTGCAAACATTATTATCAATCTCATATTCATCATGGGGCTTAAATAAATTTTCAAGATTATAAGAAGAATCACCCCAATCATGATCATTGCAACAAATAGTGGACATAGCAAAACTAGCATCCCCAAGCTTAGGGTTTTGCATATCATTAACACAATTGACATTCATAGAATTTATAATAACATCATTGCAATCATGCTTTTTATTTAAAGATCTATCGTGAATCACTTTATAATTTTCTTCTTTCAACACTTCATCAAAGTTTTCAGATTCACGAATTTCAAGCAAAACCTCATAAAGATAATCTAGTGCACTCAACTCACTTGCAATAGGTTCATCATAATTGGATCTCTTAAAGAGATTAGCAAGTGGATGAGGGTCCATAAACTTTTAGCAAGCGAAGATGCAAGCAAAAAGAAGGTACATGGTAACACAAGCAAACAAAAGATCAAACGGAAGAGGGCGAATAAAACGGCAAGGGTGAAGTGGGGGAGAGGAAAACGAGAGGCAAATGGTAAATAATGTAATGCGAGGGAGAAGAGTTTGTGATGGGTACTTGGTATGTCTTGACTTGAGCGTAGATCTCCCCGACAACGGTGCCAGAAATCCTTCTTTCTACCTCTTGAGCATGCGTTGGTTTTCCCTTGAAGAGGAAAGGGTGATGCAGCAAAGTAGCGTAAGTATTTCCCTCCGTTTTTGAGAACCAAGGTATCAATCCAGTAGGAGACTACACACAAGTCGCCTAGTACCTGCACAAACAATGAAGAACCTAGCAACCAACGCGATAAAGGGGTTGTCGATCCCTTCATGGCCACTTGCAAAAGTGAGATCTGATAAACATAATAAGATAAATATTTTTGGTATTTTTGTTGTATAGATTGAAAAGTAAATATTGCAAAATAAATAGAAAACTAGAATTGTAGATCGGAAACTAATATGATATAAAGTAGACCCGGGGGCCATAGGTTTCACTAGTGGCTTCTCTCATGATAGCATATATTACGGTGGGTGAACAAATTACTACCAAGCAATCGATAGAAAAGTGCATAGTTATGAGAATATCTAGGCATGATCATGAACATAGGCATCACGTCTGTGTCAAGTAGACCGAAACGATTCTAAATCTACTACTATTACTCCACACATCGACCGCTATCTAGCATGCATCTAGAGTATTAAGTTCATAAGAACATAGTAACGCATTAGGCAAGATGTCATGATGTAGAGGGATAAACTCAAGCAATATGATATAAACCCCATCTTTTTATCCTCGATGGCAAAAATACAATACGTGCCTTGCTGCCCCTACTGTCATTGGGAAAGGACACCGCAAGATTTAACCCAAAGCTAAGCACTTCTCCCATTCCAAGAAAGATCAATCTAGTAGGCCAAACTAAACCGATAATTCGAAGAGACTTGCAAAGATATCAAATCATGCATGTAAGAATTCAGAGAAGAACCAAATATTGTTCATAGATAATCTTGATCATAAACCCACAATTCATCGGATCTCGGCAAACACACCAAAAAAGAATATTACATCGAATAGATCTCCAAGAACATCGAGGAGAACTTTGTATTGAGAACCAAAGAGAGAGAAGAAGCCATCTAGCTAATAACTATGGACCCCGAAGGTCTGTGGTAAACTACTCACACATCATCGGATAGGCTATGGTGTTGATGTAGAAGCCCTCAATGATCAAATCCCCCTCCGACAGATCGCCAGAAAAGGCCCCAGATGGGATCTCATGGGTACAGAAGGTTGCGGTGGTGGAAAAGTGGTTTCGTGGCTCCCCTGGATGTTTTTAGGATATAAGAGTATATATAGGCAAAAGAAGTATGTCGGTGGAGCTACGAGGGGCCCACGAGGGTGGGGCGCGCCTACCCCCTGGGCGCGCCCTCCTACCTCGTGGCCACCCCGTTGCGTCTCTGACTTCCTCTCCAAGTCTCCTGGATTGCGTTTGTTCCAAGAAAGATCCTCGTGAAGGTTTCGTTCCATTTGGATTCCGTTTGATATTCCTTTTCTGTGAAACACTGAAATAGGCAAAAAAAACAGCAACTGGCACTGGGCCTCCGGTTAATAGGTTAGTCCCAAAAATAATATAAAAGAGCATATTAAAGCCCATTAAACATCCAAAATAGATAATATAATAGCATGGAACGATCAAAAATTATAGATACATTGGAGACGTATCATGCAGCACCTCCGCGAGGTAGGGGTTGATGACCTTCTCAAAGAACTTGTCCTTAGGGGCACTTGAAGAGGTCATGGCAATCTAGATCTATCGGACAAATAGCTCGAAACAAAAACAGGAGATGTTTGCATGGTACGATGGTCAAAACCTTTGGGAGATTATATAATGAATTTTTACTGACCAAAAGAAGTATCATGCAAGAAAACGGAGTTTGGAGAGCACACGAGGTGCCCGCGAGGCAAGGGCGCACCCAGGGGGTAGGGTGCACCCTCCACCCTCGTGGACGCTTCGTGTCCTTTCCATACTACTTCTTATTTTTCCTATTTTCTTAAATATTCCAAAACAGAGAGAAATTGCTACTACAACTGTTTTGGAGTCAGTTTACTTACCGTACCACATACCTATTCCTTTTCGGAGTCTGAAACGTTCTGGAAAGTGTCCTTTATGTACTCCTCCGGGGTTACGGTGTTAATAACATTGGTTTCAACATTTATGGGATTACTTGAGATATAATGTTTGATTCTTTGACTGTTCACCACCTTCGGATTTGTGTCTTCGAAGTTGTTGATTTTTATGACACCAAAATGATAGACCTCCTCGATAACTTAAGGACCTTCCCATTTAGAGAGAAGTTTCCTGCAAAAAATCTTAAACGAGAGTTGTATAACAGAATATAATCACCTACATTAAACTCATGCTTTTGTATCCTTTTGTCATGCCATCTTTTAACTTTTTCTTTAAATAGTTTGGCATTCTCATAGGCCTGGGTTCTCCACTTATCAAGAGATCTGATGTCAAAAAGTCTCTTCTCATGGCAAGTTTGAAATCATAATTGAGCTCTTTAATGGCCCAATATGCCTTATGTTCTAGTTCGAGACGTAAGTCACATGCTTTTCCATAAACCATTTTATACGGAGACATACCCATAGGATTTTTATATGCAGTTCTATAGGCCCATAATGCATCATCAAGTTTCTTGGACCTATTCTTTCTAGATCTATTAACAGTCTTTTGCAAAATTAATTTAATCTCCCTATTACTCAGTTCTACGTGACCACTAGATTGTGGGTGGTATGGAGATGCAATTCTATGATTAACATCATACTTAGCAAGCATTTTACGAAAAGCACCATGAATAAAATGTGAATCACCATCAGTCATTAAATATCTAGGGACTCCAAACCTCGGAAAAATAACTTCTTGAAGCATCTTAATAGAGGTGTTATGATCAGCACTACTAGTTGGAATAGCTTCTACCCACTTAGTAACATAATCAACAACAACTAAAATATGTGTAAACCCATTAGAGGAAGGAAACGGTCCCATATAATCAAAGCCCCAAACATCAAATGGTTCAATAACAAGTGAATAATTCATAGGCATTTCTTGACGTCTACTAATATTACCAATTCTTTGACATTCATCACAAGACAAGAAAAACTTACGGGCATCTTTGAAGAGACTAGGCCAATAAAAACCGGATTGCAATACCTTATGTGCAGTTCTATCTCCAGCGTGGTGTCCTCCATAAGCCTTAGAGTGACACTTGCATAGGATATGTTCCTGTTCATGCTCAGGTACAGAACGTCTAATAACACCATCTACTACTTCTTTATAAAAGTGTGGGTCATTCCAGAAGTAATGTCTTAAATAGTAGAAAAACTTTTTCTTTTGCTGGTATGTGAAACTAGGTGGTATAAATTTAGCAACAATGTAATTAGCATAATCAGCATACCATGGAGCAGTACGAGAAGCATTTATGACAACTAATTGTTCATCAGGAAAGCTATCATCTATAGGTAGCGGGTCATCAAGAACATTTTCTAACCTAGACAAATTGTCTGCAACGGGGTTCTAAGCTCCCTTTATATCAATAATATGCAAATCAAATTCTTGTAGCAAGAGGACCCATTTAATAAGTCTAGGTTTAGCTTCTTTCTTTTCCATGAGGTATTTAATAGCAGCATGATCAGTGTGAACAGTTACTTTAGAATCAACAATATAAGGTCTAAACTTATCACAAGCAAATACAACTGCTAAAAATTCCTTTTCAGTAGTAGCATAATTTCTCTGGGCACTGTCTAGAGTTTTAATTACTAGCATATTGGATAACATTTAATTTTTTATCAACTCTTTGTCCTAGAACAGCACCTACAGCATAATCACTAGCATCACACATAATTTCAAAGGGTAAATTCCAATCAGGTGGATGAACAATAGGTGCAGAAATCAAGGCTTTCTTAAGTATTTCAAATGCTTCTACACAATCATCATCAAAGACAAAAGGAACATCTTTTGTAAGAGATTAGTCAGAGGCCTAGAAATTTTTGAGAAGTCTTTAATGAACCTCCTATAAAAACCGGCATGACCAAGGAAGCTTCTTATACCTTTGATGTCCTTTGGGCACGGCATCTTTTCAATAGCATCAACTTTAGCATTACCAACTTTAATACCTCTTTCAGAAACTTTATGCCCCAAGATAATTCCTTCATTAACCATAAAGTGGCACTTCTCCCAATTCAAGACAAGATTAGTTTCTTCACATCTCTGCAAAACTCGATCAAGGTTGCTTAAGCAATCATCAAAAGAAGTTCCATACACGGAGAAATCATCCATGAAAACCTCAACAATCTTTTCACAAAAGTCAGAGAATATAGC
Source organism: Triticum urartu (assembly GCF_056163025.1). Lineage (NCBI taxonomy): Eukaryota > Viridiplantae > Streptophyta > Magnoliopsida > Poales > Poaceae > Triticum > Triticum urartu. The sequence goes on along the minus strand of NC_141874.1, from coordinate 677,989,345 downwards.
AGTCATACATCTTTGAAAAGTAGCATGTGCATTACGTAAACCAAAAGGCATACATCTATAAGCAAAGGTACCAAAAGGGCAAGTAAAAGTGGTCTTTTCCTGATCCTCTTTCGACACGGGTATTTGAGAGAAACCATAATAACCGTCTAGAAAGCAAAAATGTGTATGTTTGGATAATCTTTCTAGCATTTGATCAATAAAAGGTAAAGGGTAATGATCTTTTCTAGTAGCTTTATTTAGTTTGCGGACATCAATTACCATTCTATATCCTGTAACAACTATTTGTGGGATAAATTCATCTTTATCATTAGGAACAACAGTAATACCTCCCTTTTTAGGGACACAATGGACAGGACTTACCCACTGACTATCAGCAACGGGATAAATTATACCTGCCTCCAGAAGCTTTAGTATTTCTTTTCTTACCACTTCTTTCATCTTAGGATTTAACCGTCGTTGGTGATCAACAACCGGTTTAGCATCTTTTTCCAATTTTATTTTGTGCTGGAATAGAGTGGGGCTAATGCCCTTAAGATCATCAAGAGTATATCCAATAGCAGCATGGTGCTTCTTCAGAGTTTTCAATAATTCTCTTCTTCCTGCTCTGAAAGGTTAGCACTAATAATAACAGGACATATCTTCTTTTCATCAAGATAAGCATATTTAAGAGTATCAGGTAATGGTTTAAGCTCAAACACAGGATCACCCTTGGGTGGGGGAGGATCCCCTAGAATTTCAACAGGCAAGTTGTGTTTCAAAATAGGTCCCTGTTTAAACAATACTTCATCTATTTCCCTTCTTTCATTCATAAACATATCATTTTCATGGTCTAGCAAATATTGTTCTAAAGGATCATTAGGAGGCACGGCAATAGAAGCAAGACCAATAATTTCATCTTTACTAGGAAATTCTTTATCTTGGGGTTGTCTATGAAATTTAGCAAAATTAAAATCATGAGACATATCCCCTAAACCAACAGAAACAATATCCTTTTTGCAGTCTATCTTAGCATTAACAGTATTCAAGAAGGGTCTACCAAATATAATGGGACAAAAGTCATCTTGTGGGGAACCAAGAACAAGAAAATCAGTAGGATATTTAACTTTCCCACACAAGACTTCAACATCTCTAACAATCACAACTGGTGAAATAGTATCTCTGTTGGCTAGCTTAATTGTAACATCTATCTCTTCTATCTCAGCAGGTGCAATATCATGCATAATTTCTTTGTATAAGGAATGAGGTATTGCACTTGCACTAGCACCCATATCACAGAAGTCATGATAGCAATGATCTCCTATTTTAACAGAAACAACAGGCATGCCTACAACAGGTCTATGTGTATTTTTAGTATTGGGTCTAGCAATTCTAGCAGCTTCATCACAGAAGTAAATAGCATGCCCATCAATATTATCGGCCAAGAGATCTTTAACCATAGCAACACTAGGTTCAACTTTAATTTTCTCACGGGATGTAGGTGTTTTAGCATTACTCTTACGAACCACAGTTGAAGCTTTAGCATGATCCTTTATTCTAATAGGGAAATGTGGTTTCTCAATATAAGTGGTAGGAACAATAGGATCAACATTATAAGTGATAGTATTTTCTTCAACTTTAATAGGTTCAACTACTTTTACTTCAATGGGAGGATGATATTTAAACCACTTCTCCTTAGGGAGATCAACATGAGTAGAAAATGATTCACAGAAAGAAGCTACTATCTCATAGTCAAGTCCATATTTAGTGCTAAATTCACTAAAAGCATCGGTATCCATAAAAGATTTAACACAATCAAACTTAGGTGTTATACCTGACTCCTTACCATCATCGAGTTCCCAATCTTCAGAGTTGCGTTTATTTATTTCCAATAAATCCCATCTGAATTCAATAGTCTTCATCATAAAAGAACCAGTACAAGAACTATCGAGCATGGAGCGATTATTGAGAGAAAGCCGAGCATACAAATTTTGAATAATAATTTCTCTTGAGAGCTCATGATTGGGGCATGAATATAACATTGACTTAAGCCTCCCCCAAGGTTGAGTGATACTTTCTCCTTCGCAAGGCCAAAAATTATATATATATAATTACGATCACGATGAACCAGATGCATAGGATAAAAATTCTGATGAAATTCCAATTTCAGTCGGTTGTAGTTCCATGATCCAATATCATCACATAGCTTAAACCATGTCAATGCCTTTCCCTTCAAAGATAAAGGGAAGACCTTCTTCTTCATAAAATCCTCGAGCATACCTGCAAGCTTAAATAATCCACAAACTTCATCCACATAGATTAGGTGCATATCAGGATGTAATGTTCCGTCTCCTGTAAAAGGATTAGCTAGCAGTTTCTCTATCATACCCGAAGGAATTTCAAAGTAAACATTTTCAATAGGTTCAGTAGGTTGAGGAGCAACTCCTTGCTCTACTGGTCGGGATGAAGATACCCCGAACAAGCCCCTCAAAGGATTACTTTCCATAGTAACAAGTGACAGTAAATTTCAGCACACTATATAAATTTTTCCTTACCAAATTCCACTTACCAAAGGTGTTTCACTCCCCGGCAATGGCGCCAGAAAATAGTCTTGATGACCCACAAGTATAGGGGATCTATTGTAGTCCTTTCGATAAGAGTGTCGAACCCAATGAGGAACAGAAGGAAATGAAAAGCGGTTTTTAGTAAGGTATTCTCTGCAAGCACTGAAATTATCGGTAACTGATAGTTTTGTGATAAGGTAATTCATAACGGGTAACAAGTAACAAAAGTAAACAAGGTGCAGCAAGGTGTCCCAATCCTTTTTGTAGAAAAGGACAAGCCTGGACAAACTTTTATATAAAGAAAAGCGCTCTCGAGGACATGGGAATTATCGTCAAGCTAGTTTTCATCATGCTCATATGATTCGCGTTCGTTACTTTGATAATTTGATATGTGGGTGGATCGGTGCTTGGGTACTGCCCTTCCTTGGACAAGCATCTCACTTATGATTAACCCCTCTTGCAAGCATCCGCAACTACAAAAGAAGTATTAAGGTAAACCTAACCATAGCATGAAACATATGGATCCAAATCAGCCCCTTACGAAGCAACACATAAACTAGGGTTTAAGCTTCTGTCACTCTAGCAACCCATCATCTACTTATTACTTCCCAATGCCTTCCTCTAGGCCCAAATAATGGTGAAGTGTCATGTAGTCGACATTCACATAACACCACTAGAGGAAAGACAATATACATCTCATCAAAATATCGAACGAATACCAAATTCACATGACTACTTATAACAAGACTTCTCCCATGTCCTCAGGAACAAACGTAACTAATCACAAATCATATTCATGTTCATAATCAGAGGGGTGTTAATATGCATAAAGGATCTGAACATATAATATTCCACCGAATAAACCAACTAGCATCAACTACAAGGAGTAATCAACACTAGTAGCAACCCACAAGTACCAATCTGAGGTTTTGAGACAAAGATCGGATACAAGAGATGAACTAGGGTTTGAGAGGAGATGGTGCTGGTGAAGATGTTGATGGATATTGACCCCCTCCCGATGAGAGGATCGATGGTGATGACGATGGTGACGATTTCCCCCTCTCAGAGGGATGTTTCCCCGGCAGAACAGCCCCGTCGGAGCCCTAGATTGGTTCTGCCCAGGTTCCGCCTCGAGAGGGCGACGCTTCGTCCCGAAAGCTTCCTTATAATTTTTTCTAGGGCAAAAGACACCTTATACCAGAAGATGGGCATCGGAGGCCTGCCAGGTGGCCCATGAGGCAGGGGGTAGGGTGCGCCCTCCACCCTCGTGGATAGCTGGTGGCCCCCCTCTTGTGCTTTCTTCGCCCAATATTTTTAATATATTCCAAAACTGACTTTCGTGGGGTTTCAGGACTTTTGGAGTTACGCAGAATAGGTCTCTAATATTTTCTCCTTTTCCAGCCCAGGATTCCAGCTGCCGGCATTCTCCCTCTTCATGTAAACCTTGTTAAATAAGAGAGAAAAGGCATAAGTATTGTGACATAATGTGTAATAATAGCCCATAATGCAATAAATATCGATATAAAAGCATGATGCAAAATGGACGTATCACTGTCTCTAAAGCATAACACCAAAACGATAGCGGTAAATCAGTAAGAGACATCATAGATCGCACCATATCTAATAAAGTGCGGTTACGACGTTCGGACACACCATTACGCTGTGGTGTTCTAGGTGGCATGAGTTTTGAAACTATTCCACATTGTTTCAAATGAAGACCAAGCTCATAACTCAAATATTCACCTCCATGATCAGATCGTAGAAATTTTATTTTCTTGTTACGATGATTTTCCACTTCACTCTGAAATTCTTTGAACTTTTCAAATGTTTCAGACTTATGTTTCATCAAGTAGATATACCCATATCTGCTCAAATCATCTATGAAGGTCAGAAAATAACAATACCCGCTACGAGCATCAACACGCATACATCAGTATGTATTATTTCCAATAAGTCTGTTGCTCACTCCATTGTTCCGGAGAACGGAGTCTTAGTCATCTTGCCCATGAGGCATGGTTCGCAAGCATCAAGTGATTCATAATCAAGTGATTCCAAACGCCCATCAGCATGGAGTTTCTTCATGCGCTTTACACCAATATGACCTAAACGGCAGTGCCACAAATAAGTTGCACTACCATTATTAAACTTGTATCTTTTGGCTTCAATACTATGAATATGTGTATCACTACTAGCGAGATTCAATAAAAGTAGACCACTCAACAAGGGTGCATGACCATAAAAGATATTACTCATATGAATAAAACAACCATTATTCTCTCATTTAAATGAATAACTGTCTCGCATCAAACAAGATCGAGATATAATGTTCATGCTTAATGCTGGCACCAAATAACAATTATTCAGGTCTAAACTAATCCCGAAGGTAGATGTAGAGGTAGTGTGTCGACCGCGATCACATCGACTTTGGAACCATTTCCCACGCGCATCGTCACCTCGTCCTTAGCCAATCTTCGCTTAATCTGTAGCCCCTGTTTCGAGTTGCAAATATGAGCAACAAAACCAGTATCAAATACCCAAGCGCTACTACGAGCATTAGTAAGGTACACATCAATAACATGTATATCAAATATACCTTTCACTTTACCATCCTTCTTATCCGCCAAAGACTTGGGGCAGTTCCACTTCCAATGACCAGTCCCTTTGTAGTAGAAGCACTCAGTCTCAGGCTTAGGTCCAGACTTGGGCTTCTTCACTTGAGCAGCAACTTGCTTGCCGTTCTTCTTGAAGTTCCCCTTCTTCCCTTTGCCCTTCTTCTTGAAACTAGTGGTCTTGTTAACCATCAACACTTGATGCTCCTTCTTGATTTCTACCTTCACAGCCTTTAGCATCGCGAAGAGCTCGGGAATTGTCTTATCCATCCCTTGCATATTATAGTTCATCATGAAGCTTTTGTAGCTTGGTGGCAGTGATTGAAGAACTCTGTCAATGACACTATCATCAGGAAGATTAACTCCCAGTTGAGTCAAGTGATTGTGGTACCCAGACATTCTGAGTATATGTTCACTGACAGAACTATTCTCCTCCATCTTGCAGCTGTAGAACTTATTGGAGACTTCATATATCTCAATTCGGGCATTTGCTTGAAATATTAACTTCAACTCCTGGAACATCTCATATGCTCCATGATGTTCAAAACGTCGTTGAAGTCTCGATTCTAAGCCGTAAAGCATGGCACATTGAACTATCAAGTAGTCATCAGCTTTGCTTTGCCAGACGTTAATAACGTCCAGAGTTGCTCCTGCAGCGGGTCTTGCACCTAGCGGTGCTTCCAGGACGTAATTCTTATGTGCAGCAAATGAGGATAATCCTCAAGTTACGGACCCAGTCCGTGTAGTTGCTACCATCATCTTTCAACTTAGCTTTCTCTAGGAAGGCCTTAAAATTCAAAGGAACAGTAGCACGAGCCATTTATCTACAACAACATAGACATGCAAACTACTATCAGGTACTAAGTTCATGATAAATTAAAGTTCAATTAATCATATTACTTAAGAACTCCCACTTAGATAGACATCCCTCTAGTCATCTAAATGATCACATGATCCATATCAACAAAACCATGTCCGATCATCACGTGAGATGGAGTAGCTTTCAATGGTGAAGATCATTGTGTTGATCATATCTACTATATGATTCATGTTCGACCTTTCGGTCTTACTGTTTCGAGGCCATATCTGCATATGCTAGGCTCGTCAAGTTTAACCCGAGTATTCTGCGTGTGCAAAACTGGCTTGCACCCGTTGTATGTGAACATAGAGCTTATCACACCCGATCATCACGTGGTGTCCCGGCACGACGAACTGTAGCAACGGTGCATACTCAGGGAGAACACTTGTACCTTGAAATTTAGTGAGGGATCATCTTATAATGCTACCGTCGTACTAAGAAAAATAAGAGGCATAAAGGATAAACATCACATGCAATCAAAATAAGTGATATGATATGGTCATCATCATCTTGTGCCTTTGATCTCCATCTCCAAAGCACCGTCATGATCACCATCGTCACCAGCTTGACACCTTGATCTTCATCGTAGCATCGTTGTCGTCTCGCCAACTATTGCTTCTACGACTATCGCTACCGCTTAGTGATAAAGTAAAGCAATTACATGGCCATTCCATTTCATATAATAAAGCGACAACCATATGGCTCCTGCCAGTTGCCGATAACTGTTACAAAACATGATCATCTCATACAACAATTTATATATCATCACGTCTTGGCCATATCACATCACAACAAGCCCTGCAAAAAGCAAGTTAGACGTCCTCTACTTTGTTGTTGCAAGTTTTACGTGTCTGCTACGGGCTTCTAGCAAGAACCGTTCTTACCTACGCATCAAAACCACAATGATTTTTCATCAAGTGTGCTGTTTTAACCTTCAACAAGGATCGGGCATAGTCAAACTCGATTCAACTAAAGTTGGAGAAACAGACACCCGCTAGCCACCTGTGTGCGAAGCACGTCGGTAGAACTAGTCTCATGAACGCGGCCATGTAATGTCGGTCCGGGCCACAATACCACCGAAACAAAGTAAAACGTCGTTGGTAAGCAGTATGACTATTATCGCCCACAACTCATTGTGTTATACTCTTGCATATAACATCTACGCACAGCCCTGGCTCGGATGCCACTGATGGGGAACGCAGTATTTTAATATTTTTACCTACGATCACGCAAGATCTATCTAGGAGATGCATAGCAACGAGAGGGGAGAGTGTGTCCATGTACCCTCGTAGACCGAAAGAGGAAGCGTTTAGTAACGCGATTGATGTAGTCGAACGTCTTCACGATCTAACCGATCCAAGCACCGAACGTACGACACCTCCACGTTCAGCACACGTTCAGCTCGATGATGTCCCTCGAACTCTTGATCTAGTTGAGGCCGAGAGAGAGTTCCGTCAGCACGACAGCGTGGCGACGGTGATGATGAAGTTACCAGCGCAGGGCTTCGCCTAAGCACTACGATGATATGACCGAGGTGTGTAACTGTGGAGGAGGGCACCACACACGGCTAAGAGAAGACTTGGTGTGCCTTTGGGGTGCCCCCTCCCACGCATATAAAGGGGGAGGAGAGGTGGCCGGCCCAAGGGGGGCGCGCCATGGGGGGAGTCCTACTTGGACTCCCGGTCCAAGTAGGATTCGGCCCCCCCCTTTCCTATTCCCACAAGGAGAAGGAGGGAAGGAGGGGGAGAAGAGAAGGAAAGGGGGGCCCAACCCTAGTCCAATTCGGTTTGGGCTTGGGGGGGCACCACCATCTGGCCGCCGCCTCCTCTCTCCACTAGGGCCCATGAACGCCCATTAACTCCCGGGGGGGGGGGGGTTCCGGTAACCCCCGATACTCCAGAAAATGCCCGAACCTTTCCGAAACCATTTCGGTGTCCAAACATAACCTTCCAATATATTAATCTTTATGTCTCGACCATTTTGAGACTCCTCGTCATGTCCGTGATCTCATCCGGGACTCCGAACAAACTTCGGTTTCATCAAATCACATAACTCATAATACAAATTGTCATCGAACGTTAAGCGTGCGGACCCTACGGGTTCGAGAACTATGTAGACATGACCGAGACACATCTCCGGCCAATAACCAATAGCGGAACCTGGATGCTTATATTGGCTCCTACATATTCTAAAGATCTTTATCGGTCAAACCGCGTAACAACATACGTTGTTCCCTTTGTCATCGGTATGTTACTTGCCCGAGATTCGATCGTCGGTATCATCATACCTAGTTCAATCTCGTTACCGGCAAGTCTCTTTACTTGTTCTATAATCCATCATCCTGTGACTAACTCATTAGTCACATTGCTTGCAAGGCTCATATAGTGATGTGCATTACCGAGAGGGCCCAAAGATACCTCTTCGATACACGAAGTGACAAATCCTAATCTCGATCTATGCCAACTCAACAAACACCATCGGAGACACCTGTAGAGCATCTTTATAATCACCCAGTTACGTTATGACGTTTGATAGCACACAATGTGTTCCTTCGATATTCGGGAGTTGCATAATCTCATAGTCTGAGGAACATGTATAAGTCATGAAGAAAGCAATAACAATAAAAACTAAACGATCATTATGCTTAAGCTAACGGATGGGTCTTGTCCATCACATCATTCTCTAATGATGTGATCCTGTTCATCAAATGACAACAGATGTCTATGGCTAAGAAACTTACCATCTTTGATTAACGAGCTAGTCAAGTAGAGGCATAGTAGGGACACTCTATTTGTCTATGTATCCACACATGTACTAAGTTTCCGATTATTGCAATTCTAGCATGAATAATAAACATTTATCATGATATAAGGAAATATAAATAACAACTTTATTATTGCCTCTAGGGCATATTTCCTTCAAAGGTATTCCTCCGGTATTCGAGAGGTGCATAATCTCATAGTCAAAGGAGTATGTATTTGACATGAAGAAAGCTATAACAATAAAACTGAATGATCAATATGCTAAGCTAACGGATGGGTCTAGTCCATCACATCATTCTCCTAATGATATGATCTCGTTATCAAATGACAACACATGTCTATGGTTAGGAAACCATAACCTTCTTTGATGAATGAGCTAGTATAGTAGAGGCTTACTAGGGACATGGTATTTGTTTATATATTGATACATGTATTTAAGTTTCTGATCAGTACAATTCTAGCATGAATACTAAACCTTTGTCATGAATAAGGAAATATAAAATAACAACTTTATTATTGCCTCTAGGGCATATTTCCTTCATATGCATGGTCGCAATATTCTTGAGGGAGTGGTGGTCCTTCATGAGACGGTCCATGGGCTCCACACTAAGGTCCTGTTTGTTTCGGATTTTGGGACTAGATTTAGCTTTACCAGCGAAGCTGAATATGGAATCTGAAACGAACAGCTATTTCAAATCAGCTTTGCTAGTGAAGCTGGATTCAGGCCATTTTTAGTGCAATTGGCTAAAGTACGTCAAAGTGTACTTCGGTAGCGAAGCTGATTCGCATAATCAGCTTTGCCACTAAAGCAAATCCACAGGTGATTAAAATTCAAGCAAAACTAAAACAAGCAGGGCCTAAGAAACTCGATCTAGTTATCTTTACAGTGGATTTTGAATAAGACTATGACAAAATAAAGTGGTCTTTTCTTCAACAAGCCCTTTGCATAAAATGTTTTGCGGATAAATGGAGGAAACAAGTGGCTTCTTATGTTCAAGTTGTGAGTGCTGAGTTAAGGTCAGTGGTCATTATTTTCAAACCCTGAAGAGATTCAGGCAAGGGGACCGCATGTCACCATTCTTATTTAACATTGTGGCAGATATGTTAGCAATTTTACTGGTAATGTTGCTGCCATCATTGATAATTGTTATCACCTGGCGTGTGAATTCGTCTCTATATCCTTTGAGTATTGTCCGGGAGAAGCTAATGTTGTTGCACATGAATTAACCAAAATAGCTACGTATCTTCATTTTGTAATGAGTGGGCTGAAGATGATCCTTATAAGCTACTTCCTCTATTGATCAAATATGTAAACCTGCTTACTGCTCCCTCCGCACCATAATATAAGACGTTATTGCATTTCAAATGCAATAACGTCTCGTATTAGGCTATGGAGGTAGTTAATAAAGAGGAAGTAAAGTTATAAGAAAATGATACTGCTGGCAGTTCACAATTTTCTAGAGAAGGCAACATTTCTTAGGCATTTAGATAAGTTAACAAATTGTTTTTCTTTTCTTGTTGAGGGGGGGGCGGGGGGGGGTGTTACCAAATTGTTTTTTTTTGAGCTGCACCAAATTGTTGTGATAGTTGTGATAGTGATATTTTTATACGGCCTGCGGCGCAGCCATCCAGTAGCCCATCAAGGCCCAATCCAGCGCCAGCCCACGCACGAACGCACCACTAGCCAGCCCCCGTTTCCAGTCCAGTCCATCAGTCCATTCCGAGTTCCCTACCGGAGGACAAGCCAGCCAGCCACGCGCCGCCGCTGCTCAGCTGCTCGCCTGCCCCGCCTCCCCGCCGCCTGCTGCTCCCGCGCCGCGCGCCGCCGCTGCTCTCCCCAGTCACTGACTCTCCCGCTCCGGCCCTTTCAACATCCCACCAGCACAGTCGGCAGCAGCGCGAGCGAGCGAGCGAGTGAGTGCAGAGGGGACTGGGGAGGACAATGTCGCTGGAATCCGACGGCGCCGCCACCGCGAAGAGGCCGCGGCTGCCGGCAGAAGATCCATCCATCCATTTCGGCGCGGCGGTGGAGGCAGCCGACCGCATCTCGGCGCTACCGGAGGCGATGCAGCTGCACATCCTGTCCTTGCTCCCACTGTTCCAGCATACACGGCTTTCGAACAGTGGAGCCCTAACTGGTTTCAGATGATACATTGGAAACGAAAAGCATTTTGCATCAACTTCAGAAGCGAAACGAGTTCAAAAATAAGGGATGATAGAACAGTGGAGCCCTAACTGGTTTCAGATGATACATTGGAAACGAAAAGCATTTTGCATCAACTTCAGAAGCGAAACAAGTTCAAAAATAAGGGAAGATAGTACGCTTTCCGGTTTGATGCATTCCAGGGAAATCCACTGTTTATACTAGTGTACTGTAAAGTTAAATATGGGGCAAAAAAACCTGGTACGCAGCACTCGAGGCGTATTTTAACGACGTGAAGAATAGGATGTGTTGAAGAAAAGAAATCAACAGAAAGCCGCCGGCAGAAGCGAGTGGCCGAGATCCTAGCGGCTTCCTGTCAAGTCCATCGCTCAGTCCATGTTTGTATGCAGGCAAAGGCAATGGCGCTCACTGGTGGGCAGTGATAGCTTTGTTTCATTCAGCAGACATGTCAGTGAAGAGGCCGAAGGGGATCCTGATGGACAACACCGGCCGTGGACATATCCACCTTCTATATCCCGAGTGCAAAGCATTCCCCCGGAGATCTGTTACGCTGTGGTCTGCGCTCTCAGTCTCTCACAGCTTACGGTTTCAGACCTGCAGTTCATGATACAACGCTGGGGCAGTGCCTTACCTTTCTGCCACTCATCCGTACTTCTACAAATATTGAAACAATTGTGCATTAGCAACTCTGATCTAAAAATATCCAAACACCACATCACCCCAATACTTGTTCTCAGTTTTCTGATCCAAGCATAGCAGTCTACAAATCCTCTTGTATCAGGAAAACGGAATAAAACCTGTTTCTACACTGTTGTACCAAAACAACCATCTACGGTTTTAGCTGTAGAAAGCTCAACTTTGGAACGATGGGTTACAACACAAATGCAGCATGCCTATGTAACGTGCTCAGATGCGGTAAATCGGCATCTTCTTTCGAACAAAGCATTCAGATGCACACTGTCATTCATACACAAATTTAGCCGGTTGATAAAACTGAAGACCCTTAGCCTCTGATCATAATCTACATCTAATGTTTCTTTGCTGGCAAGAAAATTCTGCAGCATTAGCATAAGATCAAAGTTTTCACAGTAACTTCACACAGCTCATTCAAATGTTAATCCTATGGCCTCAATGGGACATTTTTTTTCCTGACCATTTGACTTGGCCGGCCTTCCAACACTGCCTGTGCGACACTCATTTCCTATTGACTGTGAAGTGAAAGCCCATGGGTTCTCGATATTCACCTGTTCCATGGCACCGGTGGCAGTAATCTAGGCCGCTACCCCCGCATATTTGGCACCTGACAATTGAAAGTTATGTTAGAGGGATGTGCCAGTGTTCAGTACCTCAGTATGCTAGACGTATATGAGTAGGGGTGTCCTCACCATTGCGGCCATTCTCCCTTGGGGAGCACGGCGAGATCGACATGATTTATTCTTCCTGCACATTTCAGGCCCGATTTTCATGAGAACTGATAGTACGGATCAACATACTAGCAAGAGAAAATAGCTTGGGAGTAAAATAGACACCTCTACCGAAACAGTTGCGGCAATTTATTGTCCCAGTGCCTTTGCAGATGGTGCATGGAGGATCAGGTCGTTTTGGTCTTTCTCTCCTAACATTAGACTGCATCATGGTCACAACTAAGAAAACAGAGGACTGACCAATTAATAAGTGAAAGAATGACACACAATGTTCAATTATTTGCACCATCTAATGTATATCTGGCCTGACATGGTGTCCTATCTGGCTATTTCTCATTTCTCCTGCAAGGTGAAAACCTCCTATACCCTGAACTTGGTGGAGGATCACAAGGGAAGCGGCAAGATAATACATCGTCGTATTGATACTTTGTTTAATTTATTTATCCAGTGTAAACTCGACCATGAGTATGTTTTGTCTTCTGTGGTTCTGTCACAAGAATCACCGTGCCAACAATCCAAGGTATCAAGACCCTCTTTGGGACTAACTGTTCTGTGGACTTTGAGTATGTTGCTAAGTGGTGGGTTAGTAACAAGAACATCAGGCAATCAACCTTGTTCATGCTGCAACCTTATGGGCTCTCAGGAAACATAGAAATGAACTCTGCTTTAACAGATGTTCATGGCTTGGTGTGCAGATAGTTCTGAAGGGCATAGCTGTAGCATGCTCTCAGTGGGCAATTCTATGCTCCGATCATGCAAAAGAGTGCATTCTGGAGATCACAAGTTCTTTATGGGTGCTGGCCAGGAGCCCACCTCCACTGACGTGGCCAAATCCAGGCTAACTGGGCAGTGGGTGGTGGCTGAAGCTGTCGTCGCTATCTGGTCTGCCGGCCTAAGGCTGCTGCTGCTTGGGAAGCCAACATTGCTGGGTTAGCGAAGTGTGCACAGGAATCCTCCCGCAGTCTGCTTGAAGACAGCGTCTGGCTCAAGAGTCCACTGGGACCTTGAAGGCACTGGCTTGTGTTCTGATTTCGTACTTGTGCTGTGTGTCGTGCAATGGTCATATTTTCCGAACCCATAAAGAATGTAGCCTGTTCCCTTCCCTGAACTTTGGGCATTGCTTGTTTTCCTTGCTGTAATTTCTAGTAGAGTACTTAGTTTCCACTGGATTTGGCATGTCAGCCTACTCCCGAGTGCGTTCATGTAAACTATTTGGTTTCAGCTCAATGAAATGGGCCTTTTCCTCTGAAAAATCAATCCAAGGTTTACATGTAACTCTGGTTATTCTGTCTGTAAACAAGCATTTGATGCATAACTGAAGTTGTCTACCGCAATATTTGCACATGAACTGGCCACTCCTACCGGATTGCATGACTTACTCATTCTGCAATGCTGCTTACCCCCACCCACTCAGCCACTCGGGCAACTTGTGCAACATCCATTCTCCATGCTTCTCAGCCTTACCATTACCATAATATCCCAAAAACTACCTGGAAGTACAAGCAGTTCCACTTCCACCTCACTGTTCTAAAAGGCCGCGAGAACAAAAATACAAGCTCTGCCTAATTTTCTGTTTATTTCACCTTTCATTTTGGATTCCTGCTATTTTTTCCCCACCCTTTCTTGTTTCTTCTGCACCGCTCTTCAACGGGACGCTGCCAGACCACACTACATAGATGAACAATTCACAGACGCCTTGCAGCCAAAGCAGTCCCGTGAAGAGAATACGAGCTACTGTTGCTAAAGGTCTAAACTATGTGCTTCCAGCCTATCAATTGTTCGACGAATTGCGGACACGGGAACAGAGCAGAAGGAATGGGACAAAGGGGGAAAAGTTCAGCTCACCTCGGTGCGGACGACCCATGCCGGCCTCCGAACGCCCAGCCGGCTAGGGGGGCCTTCAAATCCGGGGAGTGAGCTCGTCGGAGGTTGCGCCGGCAGCCCAGCGCAACCGGGGCTGGCCGCCGGCGTCGCAGGCATCGGTGGCTACCGCCTAGCCGCTTACTACACCACGGATTTCCAGAAGCCTCTCAAACATTTTCAGGGTTGCGTTATCCACTGATAATTGGGCCACTTTGAGCTCTCACTAGTTGGACGTCGGATCTTTGGGCTTTACATGTTCTTCACAATGAACTTTCGAGCCAACCGTTTTGGGTTGGTTTAACATTTTGTTTTTGTTTTTGAGAACTAGTAGTAGTTATGTAAGTGCAACACACGATCCGAAATTTAAAAAATTCTGATTTTTTAAAATTAATCTATGTTTTGCATCTTCGGATTTACTTAATCAGTCTTGCAAGCGGTGAATATCAATATCTCTGGCGGTGGCGGCGAGATGTCAACAGCGGCATGGTTCGCGTCTAACATGGTCGTGGTCTAGGGATCAGGTTGACTGGTTTGGAAATATTCCAAATTATGATTTGTTTTTTAGAGCAACTCTAGCAGACCCCGCATCCGCCCCCGACCCGCAAAATAACCGCCAAAATGTGGGTAGGGACGGAAAAACCTGCCCGTTCAGACCTCGCATCCTGCCCCGACCCGTAAAAAATTTTGAGGGGCGCGGCAAAATCCCGACCCCAACCCGGGAATACGCGGGTTTCCCCCTCGCGGCTGCAGTGCCCTGCATTACACAAAAGCAGTTGGCGGGAGGGAGATTTCAGCCCGCGCGTTTTCCCCCTCCTTCCGCCGCCGACCGCCCTTGCTTCCGCCCGCCTGCCGCCAGGGATTTGGCCAAATCTGCGGGCGGAATCGGTCCGCGGGGCCGCCTGATACGTCTCCGTCGTATCTACTTTTTCAAACACTTTTGCCCTTGTTTTGGACTCTAACTTACATGATTTGAATGGAACTAACCCGGACTGACGTTGTTTTTAGAAGAATTGCTATGGTGTTATTTATGTGCAGAAAAAAAACGTTCTCGGAATGACCTAAAACTTCCCGGAGCAACTTTTCAGAAATAATAAAAAATCCTCGCAAAAGATGAAGGTCAGGGGGCCCACCACCTGTCCACGAGTGTGGGGGCGCGCCCCCTACCTCGTGGGCCCCCTGGAGCTCCTCCGACCTCAACTCCAACTCTATATATTTGGTTTCGGGGAGAAAAAAAATCAGAGAGAAGGATTCATCGCGTTTTACGATACGGAGCCGCCGCCAAGCCCTAAAACCTCTCGGGATGGCTGATCTGGAGTCCATTCGGGGCTCCGGAGAGGGGAATTCGTCGCCATCGTCATCATCAACCATCCTCCATCACCAATTTCATGATGCTCAGCGCCGTGCGTGAGTAATTCCATCGTAGGATTGCTGGACGGTGATGGGTTGGATGAGATTTATCATGTAATCGAGTTAGTTTTGTTAGGGTTTGATCCCTAGTATCCACTATGTTCTGAGATTGATGTTGCTATGACTTTTCTATGCTTAATGCTGAAGGAAATATACCCTAGAGGCAATAATAAAGTTATTATTTATTTCCTTATTTCATGATAAATGTTTATTATTCATGCTAGAATTGTATTAACCGGAAACATAATACATGTGTGAATACATAGACAAACAGAGTGTCACTAGTATGCCTCTACTTGACTAGCTCGTTAATCAAAGATGGTTATGTTTCCTAACCATAGACAAAGAGTTGTTATTTTATTAACGGGATCACATCATTAGGAAATTGATGTGATTGACATGACCCATTCCATTAGCTTAGCACCCGATCGTTTAGTATGTTGCTATTGCTTTCTTCATGACTTATACATGTTCCTATGACTATGAGATTATGCAACTCCCGTTTGCCGGAGGAACACTTTGTGTGCTACCAAACGTCACAACGTAACTGGGTGATTATAAAGGAGCTCTACAGGTGTCTCCAAAGGTAAATGATGGGTTGGCGTATTTCGAGATTAGGATTTGTCACTCCGATTGTCGGAGAGGTATCTCTGGGCCCTCTCGGTAATACACATCACCTAAGCCTTGCAAGCAATGCAACTAATGAGTTAGTTGCGAGATGATGTATTACGGAACGAGTAAAGAGACTTGCCGGTAATGAGATTGAACTAGGTATTGAGATACCGACGATCGAATCTCGGGCAAGTAACATACCGATGACAAAGGGAACAACGTATGTTGTTATGCGGTCTGACCGATAAAAGATCTTCGTAGAATATGTAGGAGCCAATATGAGCATCCAGGTTCCGCTATTGGTTATTGACCGGAGACGTGTCTCGGTCATGTCTACATTGTTCTTGAACCCGTAGGGTCCGCACGCTTAAGGTTTCGATGATAGTTATATTATGAGTTTATTGGTTTTGATGTACCAAAGTTAGTTCGGAGTCCCGGATGTGATCACGGACATGACGAGGAGTCTCGAAATGGTCGAGACATAAAGATTGATATATTGGACGACTATATTCGGACACCGGAAGTGTTCCGGGTGATTTCGGAGAAAACCGGAGTACTGGAGGGTTACCGGAACCCCCCCCCCCAGGAGAAGTAATGGGCCATATGGGCCTTAGTGGAGAGAGAGAAGGGCAGCCAGGGTGGGCCGCGCGCCTCCTCCCCCCGGTCCGAATTGGACTAGGAGAGGGGGGGGGGCGCCCCCCTTTCCTTCTCCCTCCCCACTTCCTTCCCCCTCCTAGTAGGAGTCCTACTCCTACTAGGAGGAGGACTCCTCCTTGGCGTGCCATAGGGCCGGCCGGCCTCCTCCCCTTTCTCCTTTATATACGGGGGTAGGGGGAACCCCTAGACACACAAGTTGATCCACGTGATCGTTTTCTTAGCCGTGTGCGGTGCCCCCTTCCACCATAATCCTCGATAATATTGTAGCGGTGCTTAGGCGAAGCCCTGCGACGGTAGAACATCAAGATCGTCACCACGCCGTCGTGCTGACGGAACTCTTCCCCGACACTTTGCTGGATCGGAGTCCGGGGATCGTCATCGAGCTGAACGTGTGCTAAAACTCGGAGGTGCCGTAGTTTCGGTGCTTGATCGGTCGGGCCGTGAAGACGTACGACTACATCAACCACGTTGATATAACGCTTCCGCTTTCGGTCTACGAGGGTACGTAGACAACACTCTCCCCTCTCGTTGCTATGCATCACCATGATCTTGCGTGTGCGTAGGAATTTTTTTAAAATTACTATGTTCCCCAACAGTGGCATCCGAGCCTAGGTTTTATGTGTTGATGTTATATGCACGAGTAGAACACAAGTGAGTTGTGGGCGATATAAGTCATACTGCTTACCAGCATGTCATACTTTGGTTCGGCGGTATTGTTGGATGAAGCGGCCCGGACCGACATTACGCGTACGCTTACGCGAGACTGGTTCTACCGACGTGCTTTGCACACAGGTGGCTGGCGGGTGTCAGTTTCTCCAACTTTAGTTGAACCGAGTGTGGCTACGCCCGGTCCTTGCGAAGTTTAAAACAACACCAACTTGACAAACTATTGTTGTGGTTTTTGATGCGTAGGTAAGATTAGTTCTTGCTTAAGCCCGTAGCAGCCACGTAAAACTTGCAACAACAAAGTAGAGGACGTCTAACTTGTTTTTGCAGGGCATGTTGTGATGTGATATGGTCAAGACATGATGCTAAATTTTATTGTATGAGATGATCATGTTTTGTAACCAAGTTATCGGCAACTGGCAGGAGCCATATGGTTGTCTCTTTATTGTATGCAATGCAATTACGCTGTAATGCTTTACTTTATCACTAAGCGATAGCGATAGTCGTGGAAGCATAAGATTGGCGAGACGACAATGATGCTACGATGGAGATCAAGGTGTTGCGCCGGTGACGATGGTGATCATGACGATGCTTCGGAGATGGAGATCACAAGCACAAGATGATGATGGCCATATCATATCACTTATATTGATTGCATGTGATGTTTATCTTTTATGCATCTTATCTTGCTTTGATTGACGGTAGCATTATAAGATGATCTCTCACTAAATTTCAAGATAAAAGTGTTCTCCCTGAGTATGCACCGTTGCCAAAGTTCGTCGTGCCCAGACACCATGTGATGATCGGGTGTGATAAGCTCTACGTCCATCTACAACGGGTGCAAGCCAGTTTTGCACACGCAGAATACTCAGGTTAAACTTGACGAGCCTAGCATATGCAGATATGGCCTTGGAACACTGAGACCGAAAGGTCGAGCGTGAATCATATAGTAGATATGATCAACATAATGATGTTCACCATTGAAAGCTATTCCATTTCACGTGATGATCGGTTATGGTTTAGTTGATTTGGATCACATGATCACTTAGAAGATTAGAGGGATGTCTATCTAAGTGGGAGTTCTTAAGTAATATGATTAATTGAACTTAAATTTATCATGAACTTAGTCTTGGTAGTATTTTGCAAATCATGTTGTAGATCAATAGCTCCTGTTGTTGCTTCCCTGTGTTTATTTTGAAAGATGTTAGTAGCAATGATGCGGATTGGATCCGTGATCTGAGGTTTATC
This sequence comes from Triticum urartu, assembly GCF_056163025.1. Lineage (NCBI taxonomy): Eukaryota > Viridiplantae > Streptophyta > Magnoliopsida > Poales > Poaceae > Triticum > Triticum urartu. The sequence goes on along the minus strand of NC_141874.1, from coordinate 677,970,534 downwards.
CTCATTGTTGCACAGAAGAATTATGTCCTTGATGCACCGCTAGCTGACAGACCTATTGCAGGAGCAGATGCAGACGTTATGAACGTTTGGCTAGCTCAATATGATGACTACTTGATAGTTTAGTGCATCATGCTTAACGGCTTAGAATCGGGACTTCAAAGACGTTTTGAACGTCATGGACCATATGGATGTTCCAGGAGTTGAAGTTAATATTTCAAGCAAATACCCGAGATGAGAGATATGAAGTTTTCAACAAGTTCTATAGCTAAAAGATGGAGGAGAATCGCTCAACTAGTGAGCATGTGCTCAGATTGTCTGGGTACTACAATCGCTTGAATCAAGTGGGAGTTAATCTTCCAGATAAGATAGTGATTGACAGAATTCTCTAGTCACCATCACCAAGTTAGTAGAACTACGTGATGAACTATAGTATGCAAGGGATGACGAAAACGACTCCCGAGCTTTTCATGATGATGGAATCGATGAAGGTAGAAATCAAGAAAGAGCATCAAGTGTTGATGGTTGACAAGACCAATAGTTTCAAGAAAAGGGCAAAGGGAAGAAGGGGAACTTCAAGAAGAACGGCAAGCAAGTTGCTGCTCAAGTGAAGAAGCCCAAGTCTGGTCCTCAGCCTGAGACTAAGTGCTTATACTTCAAAGGGACTGGTCACTGGAAGCGGAACTACCCCAAGTATTTGGCGGATAAGAAGGATGGCAAAGTGAACATAAGTATATTTGATATACATGTTATTGATGTGTACTTTACTAGTGTTTATAGCAACCCCTCAGTATTTGATACTAGTTCAGTTGCTAAGATTAGTAACTCGAAACGGGAGTTGCAGAATAAACAGAGACTAGTTAAGGGTGAAGTGACGATGTGTGTTGGAAGTGGTTCCAAGATTGATATGATCATCATCGCACACTCCCTATACTTTCGGGGTTAATGTTGAACCTAAATAAGTGTTATTTGGTGTTTGCGTTGAGCATGAATATGATTTGATCATGTTTTTTGTAATACAGTTATTCATTTAAGTAAGAGAATAAATTGTTGTTCTGTTTACATGAATAAAACCTTATATGGTTACACACCCAATGAAAATAGTTCATTGGATCTCGATCGTAGTGATACACATATTCATAATGTTGAAGCCAAAAGATGCAGAGTTGATAATGATAGTGCAACTTATTTGTGGCACTGCCGTTTAGGTCATATTGGTGTAAAGCGCATGAAGAAACTCCATCCTGATGGGCTTTTGGAACCACTTGATTATGAATCACTTGGTACTTGCGAACTGTGCCTCATGGGCAAGATGACTAAAACACCGTTCTCCGGTACTATGGAGAGAGCAACAGATTTGTTGGAAATCATACATACAGATGTATGTGGTCCAATGAATGTTGAAGCTCGTGGCAGATATCGTTATTTTCTCACCTTCACAGATGATTTAAGCAGATATGGGTATATCTACTTAATGAAACATAAGTCTAAAACATTTGAAAAGTTCAAAGAATTTCAGAGTGAAGTTGAAAATCATCATAACAAGAAAATAAAGTTTCTACGATCTGATCGTGGAGGAGAATATTTGAGTTACGAGTTTGGTCTACATTTGAAACAATGCGGAATAGTTTCGCAACTAACGCCACCCGGAACACCACAGCGTAATGGTGTATCCGAACGTCGTAATCGTACTTTACTTGATATGGTGCGATCTATGATGTCTCTTACAGATTTACCGCTATCATTTTGGGGTTATGCTCTAGAGACAGCCGCATTCACGTTAAATAGGGCACCATCAAAAATCCGTTGAGACGACGCCTTATGAACTGTGGTTTGGCAAGAAACCAAAGTTGTCATTTCTGAAAGTTTGGGGCTGCGATGCTTATGTGAAAAAACTTCAACCTGATAAGCTCAAACCCAAATCAGAGAAATGTGTCTTCATAGGATACCCAAAGAAGACTGTTGGGTACACCTTCTATCACAGATCCGAAGGCAAGACATTTGTCGCTAAGAATGGATCCTTTCTAGAGAAGGAGTTTCTCTCGAAAGAAGTGAGTGGGAGGAAAGTACAACTTGATGAGGTAACTGTACCTGCTCCCTTATTGGAAAGTAGTACATCACAGAAACCGGTTTCTGTGACACCTACACCAATTAGTGAGGAAGCTAATGATAATGATCATGAAACTTCAGAACAAGTTACTACCGAACCTCGTAGATCAACCAGAGTAAGATCCGCACCAGAGTGGTACGGTAACCCTGTTCTGGAAGTCATGCTACTAGATCATGATGAACCTACGAACTATGAAGAAGCGATGGTGAGCCCAGATTCCGCAAAATGGCTTGAAGCCATGAAATCTGAGATGGGATCCATGTATGAGAACAAAGTATGGACTTTGGTTGACTTGCCCAATGATAGGCAAGCAATTGAGAATAAATGGATCTTCAAGAAGAAGACTGACGCTGACGGTAATGTTACTGTCTACAAAGCTCGACTTATCGAAAAAGGTTTTTGACAAAGTTCAAGGTATTGACTACGATGAGATTTTCTCACTCGTATCAATGCTTAAAGTCTGTCCGAATCATGTTAGCAATTGCCACATTTTATGAAATCTGGCAAATGGATAACAAAACTGCAATCCTTAATGGATTTCTTAAAGAAGAGTTGTATATGATGCAACCAGAAGGTTTTGTCAATCCTAAATGTGCTAACAAAATATGCAAGCTCCAGCGATCCATCTATGGACTGGTGCAAGCATCTCGGAGTTGGAATATACGCTTTGATAAGTTGATCAAAGCATATAGTTTTATACAGACTTGCGGTGAAGCCTGTATTTACAAGAAAGTGAGTGGGAGCACTACATCATTTCTGATAAGTATATGTAAATGACATATTGTTGATCGGAGATAATGTAGAATTATTCTGCAAAGCATAAAGGAGTTTTTGAAAGGAGTTTTTCAAAGAAAGACCTCGGTGAAGCTGCTTACATATTGAGCATCGAGATCTATAGAGATAGATCAAGACGCTTGATAAGTTTTTCAATGAGTACATGCCTTGACAAGATTTTGAAGTAGTTCAAAATGGAACAGTCAAAGAAAGAGGTCTTGCATGTGTTACAAGGTGTGAAGTTGAGTAAGACTCAAAACCCGACCACAACAGAAGATAGAGAGAGAATGAAAGTCATTCCCTATGCCTCAGCCATAGGTTCTATAAAGTATGCCATGCTGTGTACCAGACCTATTGTATACCCTGCCCTAAGTTTGGCAAGGGAGTACAATAGTGATCTAGGAGTAGATCACTGGACATTGGTCAAAATTATCCTTAGTGGAATAAGGATATGTTTCTCGATTATAGAGGTGACAAAAGGTTCGTCGTAAAGGGTTACGTCGATGCAAACTTTGACACTGATCCAGATGATTCTAAGTCTCAATCTGGATGCATATTGAAAGTGGGAGCAATTAGCTAGAGTAGCTCCGTGCAGAGCATTGTTAACATAGAAATTTGCAAAATACATACGGATCTGAATATGGCAGACCCGTTGACTAAACTTCTCTCATAGGAAAAACATGATCACACCTTAGTACTCTTTGGGTGTTAATCACATAGCGATGTGAACTAGATTATTGACTCTAGTAAACCCTTTGAGTGTTGGTCACATCATGATGTGAACTATTGGTGTTGAATCACATGGCAATGTGAACTAGATTATTGACTCTAGTGCAAGTGGGAGACTGAAGGAAATATACCCTAGAGGCAATAATAAAGTTATTATTTATTTCCTTATTTCATGATAAATGTTTATTATTCATGCTAGAATTGTATTAACCGGAAACATAATACATGTGTGAATACATAGACAAACAGAGTGTCACTAGTATGCCTCTACTTGACTAGCTCGTTAATCAAAGATGGTTATGTTTCCTAACCATAGATAAAGAGTTGTTATTTGATTAACGGGATCACATCATTAGGAGAATGATGTGATTGACATGACCCATTCCATTAGCTTAGCACCCGGTCGTTTAGTATGTTGCTATTGCTTTCTTCATGACTTATACATGTTCCTATGACTATGAGATTATGCAACTCCCGTTTGCCGGAGGAACACTTTGTGTGCTACCAAACATCACAACGTAACTGGGTGATTATAAAGGAGCTCTACAGGTGTCTCCAAAGGTAAATGTTGGGTTGGCGTATTTCGAGATTAGGATTTGTCACTACGATTGTCGTAGAGGTATCTCTGGGCCCTCTCGGTAATACACATCACCTAAGCCTTGCAAGCAATGCAACTAATGAGTTAGTTGCGAGATGATGTATTACGGAACGAGTAAAGAGACTTGCCGGTAATGAGATTGAACTAGGTATTGAGATACCGACGATCGAATCTCGGGCAAGTAACATACCGATGACAAAGGGAACAACGTATGTTGTTATGCGGTCTGACCGATAAAAGATCTTCGTAGAATATGTAGGAGCCAATATGAGCATCCAGGTTCCGCTATTGGTTATTGACCGGAGACATGTCTCGGTCATGTCTACATTGTTCTTGAACCCGTAGGGTCCGCACGCTTAAGGTTTCGATGATAGTTATATTATGAGTTTATTGGTTTTGATGTACCGAAGTTAGTTTGGAGTCCCGGATGTGATCACGGACATGACGAGGAGTCTCGAAATGGTCGAGACATAAAGATTGATATATTGGACGACTATATTCGGACACCGGAAGTGTTCCGGGTGATTTCAGAGAAAACCAGAGTACCGGAACCCCCCTCGGGAGAAGTAATGGGCCATATGGGCCTTAGTGGAGAGGGAGAAGGGTAGCCAGGGTGGGCCGCGCGCCTCCTCCCCCATGGTCCGAATTGGACTAGGAGACGGGGGGCGGCGCCCCCCTTTCCTTCTCCCTCCCCACTTCCTTCACCCTCCTAGTAGGAGTCCTACTCCTACTAGGAGGAGGACTCCTCCTTGGCCCGCCAAAGGGCCGGCCGGCCTCCTCCCCTTGCTCCTTTATATACGGGGCAGGGGGCACCCCTAGACACACAAGTTGATCCACGTGATCGTTTTCTTAGCCGTGTGCGGTGCCCCTTCCACCATAATCCTCGATAATATTGTAGCGATGCTTAGGCGAAGCCCTGCGATGGTAGAACATCAAGATCGTCACCACGCCGTCGTGCTGACGGAACTCTTCCCCGACACTTTGCTGGATCGGAGTCCGGGGATCGTCATCGAGCTGAACATGTGCTAAAACTCGGAGGTGCCGTAGTTTCGGTGCATGATCGGTCGGGCCGTGAAGACGTACGACTACATCAACCGCGTTGATATAACGCTTCCGCTTTCGGTCTACGAGGGTACATAGAAAACACTCTCCCCTCTCATTGCTATGCATCACCATGATCTTGCGTGTGCGTAGGAAATTTTTTGAAATTACTACGTTCCCCAACAAATGCTTGTCACTAGGGCCCGAGTGCCATGATTTCAGATCTGAACCTATTATGTTTTCATCAATATATGAGAGTTCTTGATCCTATCTTGCAAGTCTATAGTCACCTATTATGTGTTATGATCCGTTAACCCCGAAGTGACAATAATCGGGATACTTACCGGTGATGACCATAGTTTGAGGAGTTCATGTATTCACTATTTGCTAATGCTTTGTTCCGGTACTCTATTAAAAGGAGGCCTTAATATCCCTTAGTTTCCATTAGGACCCCCTGCCACAGGAGGGTAGGACAAAAGATGTCATGCAAGTTCTTTTCCATAAGCATGTATGACTATATTCGGAAAACATGCCTACATTAGATTGATGAACTGGAGCTAGTTCTGTGTCACCCTAGGTTTTGATTGTTACATGATGAACCGCATCCGGCATAATTCTCCATCACCGATCCATTGCCTATGAGCTTTCCATATATTGTTCTTCGCTTATTTACTTTTCCGTTGCTATTGCTATCATCACTACAAAATACCAAAAACATTACTTTTGCTACCGTTACCTTTTGCTATCGTTACCACTACTATCATATTACTTTGCTACCAAATACTTTGCTGCAGATATTAAGTTTCCAGGTGTGGTTGAATTGACAACTCAGCTGATAATACTTGAGAATATTCTTTGGCCCCCCTTGTGTCGAATCAATAAATTTGGGTTGAATACTCTACCCTCGAAAACTGTTGCGATCCCCTATACTTGTGGGTTATCAAGAGTATTTTCTGGCGCCGTTGCCGGGGAGCATAGCTCTATTCTTTGAGTCACTTGGGATTTATATCTGTTTATCATTATGAAGAACTTGAGAGATCCAAAAACCAAGATTTATCCCTCAACTACGAGGGGAGGTAAGGAATTGCCATCTAGCTCTGCACTTGATTCACCTTCTGTTTTGAGTAAGCTTGCGACACCTAAACCTGCTTCTGCTATTCGTTCTGATATGCCGCATGTTATTGATGATGTCACTTCTGTTATGCATGATACTTATGATGAAACTACTTCTATGCTTGATACTACTGTGCCACTAGGTGAATTTCTTGATGAACAACTTGCTAGGGCTAGAGAGAATGAAAATATTGAATCTGATAATACTGATGAAAGTGATGATGAAGACTTGCCTATTATTTCTAAGGGTTATGTTTTTGATAAAGAAGCTTCTTTAGCTATTTTAGCTTGCAAAGATAGATACGAACTCAAGAGGTTATTAGCTAAATGGAATCAGCAATCTCTTAATGCTAGAATGAAACCTGACCCTGCTTTTGCTACTTCACCTATTTGTGTTACTGATAAGGATTATGAATTCTCTGTTGACCCCGATATAATTACTTTTAGGTTGAATCTGATCCTTTTCATGGCTATGAATCTGAAACTGTTGTGGCACATCTTACTAAATTAAATGATATAGCCACCCTGTTCACTAATGATGAGAGAACCCGTTACTTTTATATCCTTAAAATATTTCTGTTCTCACTAAAGGGTGATGCTAAGATATGGTTTAATTCTCTTGATCCTGGTTGTGTGTGCGTAGTACCCAGGATATGATTTATTACTTCTCTGCTAAATATTTCCCTGCTCATAAGAAACAAGCTGCTTTAAGGGATATATATATAATTTTGTGCAAATTGAAGAAGAGAGTCTCCCACAAGCTTGGGGGAGGCTTCTCAAGTTACTTAATGCTTTGCCTGATCATCCTCTTAAGAAAAATGGAATACTTGATATCTTTTATAATGGACTAACCGATGCCTCCAGAGATTACCTGGATAGTTGTGCTGGTTCTGTTTTTAGGGAAAGAACGTTGGATGAAGCTGAAATTCTATTGAATAATATGTTGGCAAATGAAAATAATTGGACACTTCCTGAGCCAAATCCTGAGCCTATTCCTAAACCAACTCCGAAGAAGAGGGGTATTCTATTTCTCGGTCCTGAAGATATGCAAGAGGCAAAGAAATCTATGAAAGAAAAAGGTATTAAAGCTGAAGATGTTAAGAATTTACCTCCTATTAAAGAAATACACGGTCTTAATTTACCGCCTGTTGAAGAAACACATGATCTTAATCCATTACCTATTGAAGAAGTACATGGTCTTGATAACCCAACACAGGTAGTAAAGGTAAATTCTCTCTATAGATATGATAAAGCTGAAATCCCATTTACTAAGTTTGCTAGCCCATGTTTATATGAGTTTGATAAATTTATAGCTAAGCAAGAAGACTTCAATCCTTATTTTGGTAGACAATTGAAATACAATTCAAATATGCTTGAACACTTGGGTGATTATATGGCTAATGTTAAAAGTGAACTTAAACTTATTAGTAAACATGCTTCTATTGTTACCACTCAAGTAGAACAAGTACTTAAAGCTCAAAATGATTTACTCAATGAATTGAATAGTAAGAAAAATGATAATGCTGGTAGAGTTATGACTAGAGGTGGTAGAATGACTCAGGAACCTTTGTATCCTGAAGGCCACCCTAAGAGAATCGAGCAAGATTCTCAGAGAAAAAATATAGATGCGCCTAGTCCTTCTAAAAGGAAGAAAAAGAAAAATCATAGGACTTTGCATGCTTCTAGTGAACCTGTTACTGAAACACCTGAGAATCCAAATGATATTTCTATTTCTGATGCTGAAACACAATCTGGTAATGAACCTGAAACTAGTGATAATGTTAATGATAATGTTCATGATGATGCTCAACCTAGTAATGATAATGACATAGAAATTGAACCTGCTGTTGATCTTGATAACCCACAATCAAAGAATCAACGTTATGATAAGAAATACTTTGTTGCTAGGAAACACGGTAAAGAAAGAGAACCACGGGTTGAGAAACCCATGCCTTTTCCTCCCAAACCATCCAAGAAAAAGGATGATGAGGATTTTGAGCGCTTTGCTGAAATGATTAGACCTATCTTTTTGCGTATGCGATTAACTGATATGCTCAAAACCAATCCTTATGCTAAGTACATGAAAGATATTATTACAAATAAAAGAAAGATACCGGGAGCTGAAATTTCCACCATGCTTGCTAATTATACTTTTAAGGGTGGAATACCAAAGAAACTTGGAGATCCCGGTGTACCAACTATACCATGCTCCATTAAAAGAAACTATGTTAAAACTGCTTTATGTGATCTTGGAGCCAGTGTTAGTGTTATGCCTCACTCTTTATATCGTAGACTTGATTTGAATAAGTTGACACCTACTGAAATACCTTTGCAAATGGCTGATAAATCAACTGCTATACCTGTCAGTATTTGTGAGGATGTGCCTGTTGTAGTTGCAAACGTTACTATTTTAACGGACTTTGTTATTCTTGATATTCCCGAGGACGATAGTATATCTATTATTCTTGGAAGACCCTTTTTGAATACTGCAGGGGCTGTTATTGATTGCACTAAAGGCAATGTTACTTTTCATGTTAATGGTAATGAGCATATGGTACACTTTCCGAGGAAACAACCTCAAGTTAATAGTATCAACTCTATTGGAAAAATTCCATCAATTATATTTGGAGGTTTTGAATTTCCTCTTACTACTGTCAAGAAGAAATATGATATTCTTATTATTGGGGATGTGCATATCCCAGTTGAGGTAACATAGTGTTATTCGAAATTTCTCCGGTTTCATGTTATTCGGAATGAGTTCGTTAACAAGACTTGATCAACCTTGTTAGTGGGTTCCTTTTGATGAGCATGAGATGGATGAAACTAGGAGACACAACCTTCTATACCCTCCTTTTACTTTATGTTATTCATATTTAATAAAATAAAAATAGTATTTTCTCGTCTATTATCTGATTATCCGTGCAATATAAAAATACCCCAAAAATAAAAGTTCTTCAGATGCCCTGAAATTTAAATATGATTTTTTTTCTGGAATATTTGAGAATATTTGGCATCGAGAACACAGCAGGGGGGTCATCCACCTGGCCACGAGGGTGGAGGGTGCGCCCTACCCCCCTGGGCGCGCCCCCTGCCTCGTGGGCCCATGGTGGCCCTCCTCCACTTATTCCTGCACCCACACACTTCTTCTTCCTCCCACAAACACGAATATCCAGCTCAAGCACGAGTTCTAGCTCATTTTATTGCGATTTTCGATCTCCTTTCTCAAAGCACCTCTCACAAAACTGCTTGGGGAGATTGCTCCTTGGTATGTGACTCCTCCATTGGTCCGATTAGTTTTTGTTCTAGTGCTTTATTCATTGCAAATTTTTGCTGCTTAGGTGACCCTGTTCTTGAGCTTGCATGTCAAATTTATATGGTCAAAAGTAGTTTTGATGCATGATATATGCTCTAGGCACTTGTAGGAGTAGTTGCTATCAATATTATTGAGTTTGGTTCACTTTTATCTAGAAGTTACTAAAAATTTCAGAAATTTTTCAGAGGAAGAAATATGCTTAGGAAAATGTTCCAAGGTGGTTTTTCAAGGAAGCAAGGACCCAGACTTGCAATGCGTGATGCTGATGAAGAGTCACCAAGAGACGCTCTAGTGGGTCCTTGTGAATGGCCTTCGGAAAATTTTATGGATCGAGCGGGAATTAAAGAAGAATTTAACGCATATTTGTGTAACGCTGATCTTGTGAGCTTCGAGGAAGAAAAGTGCAGCCAGTATCACTATCTCACTAGTTCCTTTGTGAGGAGGTTTGAATTTTCATCTTCATGTAATTCTCCAGTTGTCCTGTTTGATCTTTATGAAAATTCTTACACTATGGACTTAGAGGATTTTACCACTGCTTGCAAACTTCCACAATGGGGTAGTATCAGGGAACCTCGCAAATCTGAATTTAGAGATTTTCTTGCTAGTATAACTGTGGGGGAATCTAGAGATATAACACAAGCTACCATAGGGAGCATTCATTTTCCTGCTATACATTATTTTGCTCTCTTCATAGGTAGATGCATTAACGGTAAAGATGAATCATGTAACGTGTGTGTCCCCGACCTTAGTATTCTTAGGAGTGATGTGTTGGGAGATAAATCTTATAATTTGGGAGCCATTGTTGCACGTAGGTTGCATCTTAATAGATTTAATGGAGATTTCTTTGGTGGAATTTATGCAACCTGCATAGCTAATTTTCTTGGTGTAGCCATACGCGAAGATGATATTGAATTACCTCCTGCTTACCTAGATTTTAATGCTATGGTTCACCATCAGTTTGTCGATAGGAATGAATCACCTCTCCAGTATCGCTTAATCTTTGACAGACGCCGTGCTGTCCGTATTACTCTCCTTGCTCATGCCTTCTTTGATTATCAGGCAAGAGGAAGATATGTTATTACCAGAGAGGAGGCAGATGAGTACGAGAGGAGGGCGGAGGCCGCTCGTCGCCACGCTGCATCTCAGGAGGCGATAACCGCTGCATCTCAGTATGACCCCAACTTTTATTATGGATATCCGCCAGGCCAGCCGTGGCCATAGACCAACTTAGGCCAAAAGCCTAAGCTTGGGGGAGTACGTATTTCTCACCGACATTACATTTATGTTCACACACTCATTGCTAGATGTCGGTGCTCATACTTTTTCATTGTATCATCCATGCTAGTTTATTTTCCCTTTTTATGGTTTCTTCGTGTGTGTCTGATAAACCTTAAGAAAAACCAAAAAAATTATTTGTAGCTTTTAATTAGTTTACTTTCCATGCTTGTAGTAGTAATTAAAAAAAATCCAAAAAGATTTCATGTTCTTCTTTTGCTTGTTGGGAGCTTTCCCATGTAAATAGTTTTATTTCTTTTCTTTTCTTTGGGGGTCGATAGGAGAAGACCATAATTAAATTGTTGAAATGGGTCTTATATGCATAATTATTGATCTGACAAAAGAGCCCATATTGCCTTGTCTTCTCCTATTTATTGAATGCTTGTAGATTCCAGCTTAGTCCAATGCACGCACACTCTTATTATTATTCACATCATTCGGTCGTGCAAGTGAAATACAATAATGATGATATATGATGGACTGGCTGAGATGAGAAAAGCTGGTATGAACTCGACCTCTCTTGTTTTTGTAGATATGATTAGTTCATCGTTCCTGATTCAGCCTATTATGAATAAACATGTTTGCAATGACAACTAGAGATCATAGTTTCTTGTGCCATGCTTGATTAGCTATGAGTTATAATGGTTTACCTTGCGTGCCACCATGCTATTAAAATGGTTGTGATGTGGTATGATGGGGTGGTATCATCCTCTGAATGATTTAAGTGACTTGACTTGGCACATGTTCACGCATGTAGTTGAAACAAAATCAACATAGCCTTCACGATATTTATGTTCATGGTGGATTATATCCTACCCATGCTTGCATTCGGTGTTAATTAATTTTAATGCATGTTCATGACTGTTGTGGCTCTCTAGCTGGTCACTTCCCATCTTTTGCTAGCCTTCACCTGTACTAAGCGGGAATACTGCTTGTGCATCCAACTCTATAAACCCCAAAGTTATTCCATATGAGTCCACCATACCTACCTATATACGGTATCTACCTGCCGTCCCAAGTAAATTTGTATGTGCCTGATACGTCTCCAACGTATCTATAATTTTTGATTGCTCCATGCTATATTATCTACTGTTTTGGATGTTTATGGGCTTTATTATACACTTTTATATCATTTTTGGGACTAACCTATTAACCCAGAGCCCAATGCCAGTTTCTATTTTTACCTTGTTTTAGAGTATCGCAGAAAAGGAAAATCAAACGGAGTCCAATTGACCTGAAACTTCACGTAACTTATTTTTGGAAGGAAAGCAACCTGATGGACTTGGAGTGCACGTCAGGAAAGAAACGAGGGAGCCACGAGGTAGGGGGGGCGCCCACCCCCCTAGGGCGCGCCCTCCACCCTCGTGGGCCCCTCGTGCCCCCCTGACGTACTTCTTCCGCCTATATATCTCCATATACCCTAAAAACATCCGGGAGCATAATAGATCGGGAGTTCCGCCGCCAGAAGCCTCCGTAGCCACCGAAAGCCAATCTAGACCCGTTCCGGCACCCTGCCGGAGGGGGCAATCCCTCTCCGGTGGCCATCTTCATCATCCTGGTGCTCTCCATGACGAGGAGGGAGTAGTTCTCCCTCGGGGCTGAGGGTATGTACCAGTAGCTATGTGTTTGATCTCTCTCTCTCTCTCTCTCGTGTTCTTGAGGTGATACAATCTTGATGTATCGCGAGCTTTGCTATTATAGTTGGATCTTATGTTACTCCTCCCCCTCTACTCTCTTGTAATGGATTGAGTTTTCCCTTTGAAGTTATCTTATCGGATTGAGTCTTTAAAGATTTGAGAACACTTGATGTATGTCTTGCCGTGCGTATCTATGGTGACAATGGGATACCACGTGATTCACTTGATGTATGTTTTGGTGATCAACTTGCGGGTTCCGCCCATGAACCTATGCATAGGGGTTGGCATACGTTTTCGTCGTGATTCTCCGGTAGAAACTTTGGGGCACTCTTTGAGGTCCTATGTGTTGGTTGAATAGATGAATCTGAGATTGTGTGATGCATATCGTATAATCATACCCACGGATACTTGAGGTGACATTGGAGTATCTAGGTGACATTAGGGTTTTGGTTGATTTGTGTCTTAAGGTGTTATTCTAGTATGAACTCTAGGGCTGTTTGTGACACTTATAGGAATAGCCCAACGGATTGATTGGAAAGAATAACTTTGAGGTGGTTTCGTACCCTACCATAATCTCTTCGTTCGTTCTCCGCTATTAGTGACTTTGGAGTGACTCTTTGTTGCATGTTGAGGGATAGTTATGTGATCCAATTATGTTATTATTGTTGAGGGAACTTGCACTAGCGAAAGTATGAACCCTATGCCTTGTTTCAACACATTGCAATACCATTTACGCTCACTTTTATCATTAGTTACCTTGCTGTTTTTATATTTTCAGATTACAAAAACCTTTATCTACCATCCATATACCACTTGTATCACCATCTCTTTGCCGAACTAGTGCACCTATACAATTTACCATTGTATTGGGTGTGTTGGGGACACAAGAGACTCTTTGTTATTTGGTTGCAGGGTTGCTTGAGAGAGACCATCTTCATCCTACGCCTCCTACGGATTGATAAACCTTAGGTCATCCACCTGAGGGAAATTTGCTACTGTCCTACAAACCTCTGCACTTGGAGGCCCAACAACGTCTACAAGAAGAAGGTTGTGTAGTAGACATCAAGATCTTTTCTAGCGCCGTTTCCGGGGAGGTGAGTGCTTGAAGGTATATCTTTAGATCTTGCAATCGAGTCTTTTAGTTTCTTGTTTTATCACTAGTTTAGTTAATAAAAGAAAACTATAAAAATGGAATTGAGTTTGTCTCATACACTTCACCTTTTTAATATCTTTCGTGAGTATGATGGAAAGGATAATTGTGCTCAAGTGCTAGAAGAGGAAATCTATAAAATTTTTGGCACTAAATATTTGAATGATGAGCCTGATTGCAATGTTGTTAGTACGAATTCTTTGAATATCCATGATACTAATTATGATTGCACTAGTTATGATGAAAATGTCTCCTATAAACATGTCAATTTTTGTGGAGTGCATTGGGTTTGTAAGTACATACCAAAAAGGGAAGATAGATATTGCAAGAAGCATAAGTACTTAGAAACTAAATTGTTGCAAGAAAGGCTAGATGAATGTGCTAAAAATTTAAATTATCTTGGCCATACTTGTGAGCTTTCCAATGAACATGATCATTTCAGTACCCAATGCAAATTGTTTCATGATCGTATCGTGTCCAAAAATTGTGATGACTTGATTTCCCTTACACATCATAATGAACTTAGTTTGCTTATGGGTTATGAAGAAATGAAACGTATAACTAATCATCTTCCAGAATTTGCCCGTTACAAACTTCTTGGCTTTGATCTGGAGGAAATTTATATGTATTGTGCGGTGAATTGTATTGAAAATCCTTATATTGCCAACTACATAAAGAAAAGAAAACAAATAGAAGATGAAGAGAATACTAATGAAAGGGAAGAGACTTCCCAATATCCTTCTATTATTTCTTATGATGAATCAGGTAACGAGGAGGAGCCTCCTATTCAACCAATCTCATTAATAAGGAGCTCCAAAAAGAGGATTGAACCCACACATGATGTGGTGCAGAAGAAGAAAAGAAAAAGGAAGAGAGGTAAGAAGATATATCTCCCAAATAATGTTGCTCCTATTACTATTGTGCCTCATGAAAATATAATTGTGGAAGATAATGATACTTCTTATGATCTTGAAAATGTTTTTGGCACTTGCTTGGAAGAATATGATAATTGCTATACTATTGGTGCTATCCATACTATTAATTATGAGAGTGATTATGCTTATGATATGAAAAGTCCCAAGCTTGGGGATGCTATGTTTGATGAAGATGATGTTTTTGAGAATATATTTGCTGCAATTAATGTCTGTCCCAAGCTTGGGGATGCTACGTTTAATGAAGATGATATTTTTAGTCTCCCAAGTTTTGATATGCAAATTTATAATGATGATAGCAGGCCTCCTACTTATGATGATTATTGTGATGATACTTATGCTATAAAAAGTAGTGATTATATTTATAAAACTTGTCATGATTATGGTTACCCCTTTTCTGAACATTACTCTTTTAATGTGGAAACAATTTATAGTATCCAAGTCTCTTATGATACTCCCACTATCCCGAATGAGAAGAATTTTGCTTATGTGGAGAGTAATAAAATTTCTATGCTTGTAGATCATGAAAAGAATGCTTTAGGTGCTGGTTATATTGTTGAATTCATTCATGATGCTACTGAAAATTATTATGAGGGAGGAATATATGCTTGTAGGAATTGCAATAATATCAAGTTTCCTCTCTATGAGCTTAAAGTTTTGAAGTTATGCTTGTTTTGCCTTCCTATGCTAGTTGATTATTGTTCCCATAAGTTGTTTGCTCACAAAATACCTATGCATAGGAAGTGAGTTAGACTTAAATGTTCTAGTCATATTCTTCATGATGCTCTCTTTATGTTTCAATTCTTATCCTTTATGAGAGCATCATTGAAATCATCATGCCTAGCTAGGGGCGTTAAACGATAGCGCTTGTTGGGAGGCAACCCAATTTTATTTTTGTTCCTTGCTTTTTGCTCCTGTATAGAAATAAATAATTCATATAGCCTCTGTTTAGATGTGGTTTTATGCTTTTTCATTAGTGTTTGTGCCAAGTAGAACCTTTGGGAAGACTTGGGGAAAGTCTTGTTGATCATGCTGTAAAAAACAGAAACTTTAGCGCTCACGAGAACTTCCGTCATTTTTTATTAGAGATTTCTATTTAGTTAATTATTTTTGAATATGATTAATAGATAAATTCCTCAGGTCCAGCAAGTTATTTGAGAATTTTATGAGTTCCATAAGTATACGTTTGATCCAGATTACTACAGACTGTTCTGTTTTTGACAGATTCTGTTTTTCATGTGTTGTTTACTTATTTTGATGAATCTATGGCTAGTAAAATAGTTTATAAACCATAGAGAAGTTGTAATAAAGTATGTTTAACACCAATATGAATAAAGAATGAGTTCATTACAGTACCTTGAAGTGGTGATTTATTTTCTTATACTAACGGAGCTTACGAGTTTTCTGTTAAGTTTTGTGTTGTGAAGTTTTCAAGTTTTGGGTAAATATTCGATGGAATATGGAATAAGGAGTGGCAAGAGCCTAATATTGGGGATGCCCAATGCACCCCAAGGTATTATTCAAGGATTACCATGAGCCTAAGCTTGGGGATGCCCCGGAAGGCATCCCCTCTTTCGTCTTCGTTCATCGGTAACTTTACTTGGAGCTATATTTTTATTCACCACATGATATGTGTTTTGCTTGGAGCGTCAATTTATCTTGTTAAGATTTTCTTGGTGTTATTTAGAACAATGTTTTGCATCTTTTATTTCAATAAAAGTGGCATTGATAGCCTTTACTATGCCTATTTTAGAAGTCCACATGTTGCTGTTTGAAAACAGAAAGTTTACCGCTGTTGCAATAATTCCCTAGAAAAGTAAGAATGTGATAAAATGTTGAAAACTTTTGCATATTAAGCTCTGATAAATTTACTACAGTGGGAATTTTATTTCATAATTTTTGGAGCTAGGGAAGTATGGATCTTGCTGCTCTCTTTACAGACTGTCCTGTTTAGGCAGATTGCTGTTATGTTTGCATTGTTTGCATATGTTTGCTTCTTTAATGATTCTATTTGAGGATAGGACTATTAAATATGCAGAGGCATTTAGTATGCAATGTTGAATAATAATTTAGTGATTTACTACAGTAGAGTATGATAAGGTTTTTGCAATGGTTTATACTAACTTATCTCACGAGTCCTTGTTGAGTTTTGTGTGGATGAAGCTTTTGAGATTTAGGGAGACCGTGATATGAGAGGAATTAAGGAGACACAAAAGCTCAAGCTTGGGGATGCCCAAGGCATCCCAATATAATATTTCAAGAAGTCTCAAGCGTCTAAGCTTGGGGATGCCCCAGTTGGCATCCCACCTTTCTTCTTCAACAACTATCGATTAGTATCGGTTGATCCTAAGTTTTTGCTTCTTCACATGATGTTTGCTATTCTTAGATGTCATTTTTTGCTTGCTGTTTGAATAAAATACCAAGATCTGAAATTCTTAAATGTTAGAGAGTCTTCATATAGTTGCATAATTATTTGACTACTCATTGATCTTCACTTATATCTTTCGGAGTAGTTTGTCGTTGCTCTAGTGCTTCACTTATATCCTTTTTGAGCACGGTGGTGGTTTTGTTTTATAGAAATAGATGAACTCTCATGCTTCACTTAGATTATTTTGAGAGTCTTAAATAGCATGGTAATTTTCTTAAAATCCTAATATACTAGGTATTCAAGATTAGTAAAATTTTCTTATGAGTGTATTGAATACTATGAGAAGTTTGATACTTGATGATTGTTTTGAGATATGAAGATGGTGATATTAGAGTCATGATAGTTGAGTATTTGTGAATTTGAGAAATACTTGTGTTAAAGTTTGTGATTCCTGTAGCATGCATGTATGGTGAACCGTTATGTGATGAAGTCGGAGCATGATTTATTTATTGATTGTCTTCCTTATGAGTGGCGGTCGGGGGCGAGCGATGGTCTTTTCCTACCAATCTATCCCCCTAGGAGCATGAGCGTAAAACTTTGCTTTGATAACTTGTAGATTTTCGCAATAAGTATATGAGTTCTTTATGACTAATGTTGAGTCCATGGATCATACACACTCTCACCCTTCCACCATTGCTAGCCTCTCTAATACTGCACACCTTTCACCGTATCATACACCCACCATATACCTTCCTCAAAACAGCCACCATACCTACCTATCATGGCATTTCCATAGACATTCCGTGTAACACCCCGGATGTAACTTTCCCAATTTGTACTCCAACTCTTGCCGTTTCCGGCGCTAAGTTATATTTATTTCCTCGGGTTCGGGTTTTTGTCTCCGCGTGTTGTTGTCGTTGTCATGCATCTCATGTCATGTCATCATGTGCATTGCATCTGCATACGTGTTCGTCTCATGCATTCGAGCATTTTCTCCGTTGTCCGTTTTGCATTCCGGCGCTTCGTTCTCCTCCGGTGGTCATTTCTAGCTTTCTTTCGTGTGTGGGGATTAAACATTTCCGGATTGGACCGAGACTTGCCAAGCGGCCTTGGTTTACTACCGGTAGACCGCCTGTCAAGTTTCGTACCATTTGGACTTCGTTTGATACTCCAACGGTTAACCGAGGGACCGAAAAGGCCTCGTGTGTGTTGCAGCCCAACACCCCTCCAATTTGGCCCAAAACCCACCTAACTCTGCTCCATCATCTAGAGCGTTCGATCACGATCGCGTGGCCGAAAACCGCACCTCGTTTGGACTCTCCTAGCTCCTCCTATGCCTATAAATAGGCCCCCCTCGAAATATCCCGGATCCCCTCTCCCCGAAACCCTAATTCCTAGATCCGCGCCGGCCGGACACGTCCGGGCGGACGTGTCCGCCGCCGCCCCCTCGCGCAATCGCCGCCTGCCACGTCAGCCGCCACCTACCCGCGGCCGCCCGAGGCCCGGGGAGCCCGGAGCCGGCCCCGCGGCCCGAGCCGCCCGTGCCGCGCCGCCTCCTCCCTCGCCTCTGGCCGCCGCGCCGCCGCGGTCCACCCCGCCGCCGCCGTTGCCACCTCGTCGCCCGGGCCGCCGCAGCCTTCGCCGACCCCGGCCGCCGCGCGCCGCCTCTCCTCCCGAGCCGCCGCGCCACCAGCCGCGCCGCCGCGCTCCGGCCGCCGCGCCGGCGGCCTCTCCGGCCTCGCCTCGCCCTCGCCGGCCGCCCGCGACCCCGGATCCGCCGGCCGTGAACAGTGCCGCCGCCGCCTCGGATTACGCGCCGTACAAACCCTAGATCTGAGTGTTGTTTTTTTTCCTAAGTCCCCAGAATTTTTAGTTTATATTCCCATGTTCGCGGCTCCGTAACTTTGCATTCGTAGCTCCGATTCATGCATATAGCATATCAAAATGTTCATCTCAGAGAGTACATCATTTCATTCCATTGCATAATTTTCATTTGAGTTCATCTTGATGCCCGAAATGCTGTTAGAAGAGGGCTACTTGAGTTAATTGACAGATCTGCTACTCTGTTTAGCACTTTTGTCATTTTTTCCATGATTATTGTGTGCATGATATGCCCGTGAGTTCTACATGTGTTTTGTTAAGGGTTTTGTCATCTTTCCAGAGGTGCAACCCATGTATTTTTAGGATGTGTGTGGTGACTTGTGCAAGCTTGCAAAGTGGTGCACTTGCTAAGTCTGTTTTCAGGGACTTAGTAATTTCACTAAGTCCCGGAGCTGTTTATCTCATGATGCCATATGCTCTTGTTGTTTCCTAGTGATCTGTGCCTCTTTTGAGGATGATCAGTAAGGGAGTTTTGTTAATATTGTAGTGCTCTATCCATCCATGTCTTTGTTTTGCAATTATGGAGGACCCTAGCTTGAGTCAATCGAGCTCTACTTTTGCTACTTTGTGAATCTGAGCAGATTGTCAACTTGTTTGCAATTTTGCCGGTGATGTTGTAGTTGATCCGTGCATGCTATGCTATTGTTCTTGCCATGTCTAGCTTGCATTTTGTGCCTTCTTGATGGATGTATGCTTGTCTTGCCATGACTTGCTCTGTAGTGAGTGCATCGAGCTCGTAAACATGCCTACTTGAGTTATATTTCAGCATGTGTCAGTTTTCACTAAGTCTGAAAAACTGATTATGTTTTTGCTATGTTCACATGCTTGCAATTGTATTTTCTGATCCCTTTTGGCTCAAGGTCACTAAGGGACTTTTGTTAAGCTCTTTGAGTAGCTCCATGCCATGCTTTACTTTGCCATGATTAGGTCCTGTAGTATGTAGTTTTGTTGCTCCGAAGAGGGCTACTTGATCTGAAATTCCAGACAAGTGTTGATTTCACTAAGTCTGAGATCTGTTTGCCATTTGCATTTTTGCCATGCTTGTTTCAACCTGGTAATGGATGATTTGGCCGTAGCTCAGTGCTAGACTTTTGTTAAGAATCTTGTGTGCATCCCTGCCATGTATTTTGTTGTCATGTTTGGGTGCTGTAGCATGTTCATTTCATTGCATTTAGAGGCCTACTTGCTGTAAATCGCAGACCGGTGTCATTTTTGAATCGCTTGCCATTTCCAAACCGTAACTCCGATTCCGGCGTTCTTTATATCATTTTCAAGCGATTTCATCTCATCTTTTCAGTGGCACACTTGGATTTCCAAGATGAGGCCAGGTTCATGCATTTCCTGTCATATCTTGCATTTGGCATCCCGCATCGCATCGCGCATAGCACATCATCATTTCATCATATTGCTTGTTCTTGCACGTGGTTGATTGTATCCTTGTTGCTTGTTTGTCTTGTTTGGGTAGAGCCGGGAGACGAGTTCGCTGACGAGGAGCCCGTTGAGTTTGCTTTTGAGGATCCAGTCAACTCTGACAACTGTGCAGGCAAGATGATCATACCCTCGAAATCACTACTATCTTTGCTATGCTAGTTTGCTCGCTCTTTTGCTATGCCATTGCTACGATGCCTACCACTTGCTTTCAAGCCTCCCAAATTGCCATGTCAAACCTCTAACCCACCTTTCTCCTAGCAAACCGTTGATTGGCTATGTTACCGCTTTGCTCAGCCCCTCTTATAGCGTTGCTAGTTGCAGGTGAAGATCGAAGGCCGTTCCTGTTGGAACATTTATTTACTTGTTGGGATATCATTATATTGCTATGTTATCTTAATCCATCTATATACTTGGTAATGGGTGGAAGGCTCGGCCTCTCGCCTAGTGTTTTGTTCCACTCTTGCCGCCCTAGTTTCCGTCATATCGGTGTTATGTTCCCAGATTTTAGCGTTCCTTACGCGGTTGGGTTATAATGGGAACCCCTTGATAGTTCGCCTTGATTAAAGCTTTTCCAACAATGCCCAACCTTGGTTTTACCAATTGCCACCTAGCCTTTTCTTTCCCTTGGGTTCTGTAGACTCAAGGGTCATCATTATTTTTAACCCCCCCGGGCCAGTGCTCATCTGAGTGTTGGTCCAAACCGTCAGCCGCCGGTGGCTACCAGGGGCAACTCTGGGCTGGCCTACCAGAAGTTTAGACAATCTGAGTGTGCCCTGAGAAAGAGATATGTGCAGTTCCTATCGGGATTTGTCGGCACATTCGGGCGGTGTTGCTGGTCTTGTTTTAACCTGTCGAAGTGTCTTGAATTACCGAGATACCGAGTCTGATCGGAACGTCTTGGGAGGAGGTCTATTCCTTCGTTGACCATGAGAGCTTGTCATGGGCTAAGTTGGGACTCCCCTGCAGGGATTTGAACTTTCGAAAGCCGTGCCCGCGGTTATGGGCAGATGGGAATTTGTTAATGTCCTGTTGTAGATAACTTGAACCTTAATTTAATTAAAATGAATCAACTGAGTGTGTTACCGTGATGGCCTCTTCTCGGCGGAGTCCGGGAAGTGGACACGGTGTTTGAGTAATGTTTGCACAAGTTGCTCTCTAGTTTCCCGCTCGCGCTTTGCCTCCTCTTCTCGCCCTCTTTTGCGAATAAGTTAGCCACCATACTTGCTAGTCGCTTGCTGTAGCTCCACTTATATTTACCTTGCCATACCTATAAGCTTAAATAGTCTTGATCGCGAGGGTGCGAGATTGCTGAGTCCCTGTGGCTCACAGATTACTATTACACCAGATGCAGGGCCTGATGATTCCGCTCCAGGTGATGCGTATGAGCTCAAGTGGGAGTTCGACGAAGACTCTCAACGTTACTACGTTTCCTTTCCCGATGATCAGTAGTGGTGCCCAGTTGGGGGTGATTGGGACTGTGTCGCATGTTGGGTTCTGTTTTATTTTGGCGCCGTAGTCGGGCCATGAGTGTTTGGCTGATGTAATGTTATTTATGTACTTGATTGACGTGGCGAGTGTAAGCCAACTATGTTATCTCCCCTTTTATTATCATATTACATGGGATGTTGTGAAGATTGCCTAACTTGCGACATATGCCTTCAATGCGATTATGTCTCTAAGTCGTGCCTCGACACGTGGGAGCTATAGTCGCATCGAGGGTGTTACATTCCGAGATATATTGCCATGCAACTTTCCACCGTTCCGTTATTACGACATGCTCCATCATTGTCATATTGCTTTGCATGATCATGTAGTTGACATTGTATTTGTGGCAAAGCCACCGTTCATAATTCTTTCATACATGTCACTCATGAGTCATTGTACATCCCGGTACACCGCGGGAGGCATTCATTTCTTGGCTTTTCATCGGGGTTGTGCATGATTTAAATACTTTGTGTGGTGAAGATGGAGCATAGCCAGATTATGTGATTTTGTAGGGATAGCTTTCTTTGGCCATGTTATTTTGAGAAGACATGATTGCTTAGTTAGTATGCTTGAAGTATTATTATTTTTATGTCAATATGAACTTTTATCTTGAATCTTATGGATCTGAATATTCATGCCACAATTAAGAAGAATTACATTGAAATTATGCCAAGTAGCACTCCGCATCAAAATTCTGTTTTTATCATTTACCTACTCGAGGACGAGCAGGAATTAAGCTTGGGGATGCTGATACGTCTCCAACGTATCTATAGTTTTTGATTGCTCCATGCTATATTATCTACTGTTTTGGATGTTTATGGGCTTTATTATACACTTTTATATCATTTTTGGGACTAACCTATTAACCCAGAGCCCAGTGCCAGTTTCTATTTTTACCTTGTTTTAGAGTATCGCAGAAAAGGAAAATCAAACGGAGTCCAATTGACCTGAAACTTCACGTAACTTATTTTTGGAAGGAAAGCAACCTGATGGACTTGGAGTGCACGTCAGGAAAGAAACGAGGGAGCCACGAGGTAGGGGGGCGCGCCCAGCCCCCTAGGGCGCTCCCTCCACCCTCGTGGGCCCCTCATGCCCCCCTGACGTACTTCTTCCGCCTATATATCTCCATATACCCTAAAAACATCCGGGAGCATAATAGATCAGGAGTTCCGCCGCCAGAAGCCTCCGTAGCCACCGAAAGCCAATCTAGACCCGTTCCGGCACCCTGCCGGAGGGGGCAATCCCTCTCCGGTGGCCATCTTCATCATCCTGGTGCTCTCCATGACGAGGAGGGAGTAGTTCTCCCTCGGGGCTGAGGGTATGTACCAGTAGCTATGTGTTTGATCTCTCTCTCTCTCTCTCGTGTTCTTGAGGTGATACAATCTTGATGTATCGCGAGCTTTGCTATTATAGTTGGATCTTATGTTACTCCTCCCCCTCTACTCTCTTGTAATGGATTGAGTTTTCCCTTTGAAGTTATCTTATCGGATTGAGTCTTTAAAGATTTGAGAACACTTGATGTATGTCTTGCCGTGCGTATCTATGGTGACAATGGGATACCACGTGATTCACTTGATGTATGTTTTGGTGATCAACTTGCGGGTTCCGCCCATGAACCTATGCATAGGGGTTGGCATACGTTTTCGTCGTGATTCTCCGGTAGAAACTTTGGGGCACTCTTTGAGGTCCTATGTGTTGGTTGAATAGATGAATCTGAGATTGTGTGATGCATATCGTATAATCATACCCACGGATACTTGAGGTGACATTGGAGTATCTAGGTGACATTAGGGTTTTGGTTGATTTGTGTCTTAAGGTGTTATTCTAGTATGAACTCTAGGGCTGTTTGTGACACTTATAGGAATAGCCCAACGGATTGATTGGAAAGAATAACTTTGAGGTGGTTTCGTACCCTACCATAATCTCTTCGTTCGTTCTCCGCTATTAGTGACTTTGGAGTGACTCTTTGTTGCATGTTGAGGGATAGTTATGTGATCCAATTATGTTATTATTGTTGAGGGAACTTGCACTAGCGAAAGTATGAACCCTATGCCTTGTTTCAACACATTGCAATACCATTTACGCTCACTTTTATCATTAGTTACCTTGCTGTTTTTATATTTTCAGATTACAAAAACCTTTATCTACCATCCATATACCACTTGTATCACCATCTCTTTGCCGAACTAGTGCACCTATACAATTTACCATTGTATTGGGTGTGTTGGGGACACAAGAGACTCTTTGTTATTTGGTTGCAGGGTTGCTTGAGAGAGACCATCTTCATCCTACGCCTCCTACGGATTGATAAACCTTAGGTCATCCACCTGAGGGAAATTTGCTACTGTCCTACAAACCTCTGCACTTGGAGGCCCAACAACGTCTACAAGAAGAAGGTTGTGTAGTAGACATCAAGATCTTTTCTAGCGCCGTTTCCGGGGAGGTGAGTGCTTGAAGGTATATCTTTAGATCTTGCAATCGAGTCTTTTAGTTTCTTGTTTTATCACTAGTTTAGTTAATAAAAGAAAACTATAAAAATGGAATTGAGTTTGTCTCATACACTTCACCTTTTTAATATCTTTCGTGAGTATGATGGAAAGGATAATTGTGCTCAAGTGCTAGAAGAAGAAATCTATAAAATGTTTGGCACTAAATATTTGAATGATGAGCCTGATTGCAATGTTGTTAGTACGAATTCTTTGAATATCCATGATACTAATTATGATTGCACTAGTTATGATGAAAATGTCTCCTATAAACATGTCAATTTTTGTGGAGTGCATTGGGTTTGTAAGTACATACCAAAAAGGGAAGATAGATATTGCAAGAAGCATAAGTACTTAGAAACTAAATTGTTGCAAGAAAGGCTAGATGAATGTGCTAAAAATTTAAATTATCTTGGCCATACTTGTGAGCTTTCCAATGAACATGATCATTTCAGTACCCAATGCAAATTGTTTCATGATCGTATCGTGTCCAAAAATTGTGATGACTTGATTTCCCTTGCACATCATAATGAACTTAGTTTGCTTATGGGTTATGAAGAAATGAAACGTATAACTAATCATCTTCCAGAATTTGCCCGTTACAAACTTCTTGGCTTTGATCTGGAGGAAATTTATATGTATTGTGCGGTGAATTGTATTGAAAATCCTTATATTGCCAACTACATAAAGAAAAGAAAACAAATAGAAGATGAAGAGAATACTAATGAAAGGGAAGAGACTTCCCAATATCCTTCTATTATTTCTTATGATGAATCAGGTAACGAGGAGGAGCCTCCTATTCAACCAATCTCATTAATAAGGAGCTCCAAAAAGAGGATTGAACCCACACATGATGTGGTGCAGAAGAAGAAAAGAAAAAGGAAGAGAGGTAAGAAGATATATCTCCCAAATAATGTTGCTCCTATTACTATTGTGCCTCATGAAAATATAATTGTGGAAGATAATGATACTTCTTATGATCTTGAAAATGTTTTTGGCACTTGCTTGGAAGAATATGATAATTGCTATACTATTGGTGCTATCCATACTATTAATTATGAGAGTGATTATGCTTATGATATGAAAAGTCCCAAGCTTGGGGATGCTATGTTTGATGAAGATGATGTTTTTGAGAATATATTTGCTGCAATTAATGTCTGTCCCAAGCTTGGGGATGCTACGTTTAATGAAGATGATATTTTTAGTCTCCCAAGTTTTGATATGCAAATTTATAATGATGATAGCAGGCCTCCTACTTATGATGATTATTGTGATGATACTTATGCTATAAAAAGTAGTGATTATATTTATAAAACTTGTCATGATTATGGTTACCCCTTTTCTGAACATTACTCTTTTAATGTGGAAACAATTTATAGTATCCAAGTCTCTTATGATACTCCCACTATCCCGAATGAGAAGAATTTTGCTTATGTGGAGAGTAATAAAATTTCTATGCTTGTAGATCATGAAAAGAATGCTTTAGGTGCTGGTTATATTGTTGAATTCATTCATGATGCTACTGAAAATTATTATGAGGGAGGAATATATGCTTGTAGGAATTGCAATAATATCAAGTTTCCTCTCTATGAGCTTAAAGTTTTGAAGTTATGCTTGTTTTGCCTTCCTATGCTAGTTGATTATTGTTCCCATAAGTTGTTTGCTCACAAAATACCTATGCATAGGAAGTGAGTTAGACTTAAATGTTCTAGTCATATTCTTCATGATGCTCTCTTTATGTTTCAATTCTTATCCTTTATGAGAGCATCATTGAAATCATCATGCCTAGCTAGGGGCGTTAAACGATAGCGCTTGTTGGGAGGCAACCCAATTTTATTTTTGTTCCTTGCTTTTTGCTCCTGTATAGAAATAAATAATTCATATAGCCTCTGTTTAGATGTGGTTTTATGCTTTTTCATTAGTGTTTGTGCCAAGTAGAACCTTTGGGAAGACTTGGGGAAAGTCTTGTTGATCATGCTGTAAAAAACAGAAACTTTAGCGCTCACGAGAACTTCCGTCATTTTTTATTAGAGATTTATATTTAGTTAATTATTTTTGAAGATGATTAATAGATAAATTCCTCAGGTCCAGCAAGTTATTTGAGAATTTTATGAGTTCCATAAGTATACGTTTGATCCAGATTACTACAGACTGTTCTGTTTTTGACAGATTCTGTTTTTCATGTGTTGTTTACTTATTTTGATGAATCTATGGCTAGTAAAATAGTTTATAAACCATAGAGAAGTTGTAATAAAGTATGTTTAACACCAATATGAATAAAGAATGAGTTCATTACAGTACCTTGAAGTGGTGATTTATTTTCTTATACTAACGGAGCTTACGAGTTTTCTGTTAAGTTTTGTGTTGTGAAGTTTTCAAGTTTTGGGTAAATATTCGATGGAATATGGAATAAGGAGTGGCAAGAGCCTAATATTGGGGATGCCCAATGCACCCCAAGGTATTATTCAAGGATTACCATGAGCCTAAGCTTGGGGATGCCCCGGAAGGCATCCCCTCTTTCGTCTTCGTTCATCGGTAACTTTACTTGGAGCTATATTTTTATTCACCACATGATATGTGTTTTGCTTGGAGCGTCAATTTATCTTGTTAAGATTTTCTTGGTGTTATTTAGAACAATGTTTTGCATCTTTTATTTCAATAAAAGTGGCATTGATAGCCTTTACTATGCCTATTTTAGAAGTCCACATGTTGCTGTTTGAAAACAGAAAGTTTACCGCTGTTGCAATAATTCCCTAGAAAAGTAAGAATGTGATAAAATGTTGAAAACTTTTGCATATTAAGCTCTGATAAATTTACTACAGTGGGAATTTTATTTCATAATTTTTGGAGCTAGGGAAGTATGGATCTTGCTGCTCTCTTTACAGACTGTCCTGTTTAGGCAGATTGCTGTTATGTTTGCATTGTTTGCATATGTTTGCTTCTTTAATGATTCTATTTGAGGATAGGACTATTAAATATGCAGAGGCATTTAGTATGCAATGTTGAATAATAATTTAGTGATTTACTACAGTAGAGTATGATAAGGTTTTTGCAATGGTTTATACTAACTTATCTCACGAGTCCTTGTTGAGTTTTGTGTGGATGAAGCTTTTGAGATTTAGGGAGACCGTGATATGAGAGGAATTAAGGAGACACAAAAGCTCAAGCTTGGGGATGCCCAAGGCATCCCAATATAATATTTCAAGAAGTCTCAAGCGTCTAAGCTTGGGGATGCCCCAGTTGGCATCCCACCTTTCTTCTTCAACAACTATCGATTAGTATCGGTTGATCCTAAGTTTTTGCTTCTTCACATGATGTTTGCTATTCTTAGATGTCATTTTTTGCTTGCTGTTTGAATAAAATACCAAGATCTGAAATTCTTAAATGTTAGAGAGTCTTCATATAGTTGCATAATTATTTGACTACTCATTGATCTTCACTTATATCTTTCGGAGTAGTTTGTCGTTGCTCTAGTGCTTCACTTATATCCTTTTTGAGCACGGTGGTGGTTTTGTTTTATAGAAATAGATGAACTCTCATGCTTCACTTATATTATTTTGAGAGTCTTAAATAGCATGGTAATTTTCTTAAAATCCTAATATACTAGGTATTCAAGATTAGTAAAATTTTCTTATGAGTGTATTGAATACTATGAGAAGTTTGATACTTGATGATTGTTTTGAGATATGAAGATGGTGATATTAGAGTCATGATAGTTGAGTATTTGTGAATTTGAGAAATACTTGTGTTAAAGTTTGTGATTCCTGTAGCATGCATGTATGGTGAACCGTTATGTGATGAAGTCGGAGCATGATTTATTTATTGATTGTCTTCCTTATGAGTGGCGGTCGGGGACGAGCGATGGTCTTTTCCTACCAATCTATCCCCCTAGGAGCATGAGCGTAAAACTTTGCTTTGATAACTTGTAGATTTTCGCAATAAGTATATGAGTTCTTTATGACTAATGTTGAGTCCATGGATCATACACACTCTCACCCTTCCACCATTGCTAGCCTCTCTAATACTGCACACCTTTCACCGTATCATACACCCACCATATACCTTCCTCAAAACAGCCACCATACCTACCTATCATGGCATTTCCATAGACATTCCGTGTAACACCCCGGATGTAACTTTCCCAATTTGTACTCCAACTCTTGCCGTTTCCGGCGCTAAGTTATATTTATTTCCTCGGGTTCGGGTTTTTGTCTCCGCGTGTTGTTGTCGTTGTCATGCATCTCATGTCATGTCATCATGTGCATTGCATCTGCATACGTGTTCGTCTCATGCATTCGAGCATTTTCTCCGTTGTCCGTTTTGCATTCCGGCGCTTCGTTCTCCTCCGGTGGTCATTTCTAGCTTTCTTTCGTGTGTGGGGATTAAACATTTCCGGATTGGACCGAGACTTGCCAAGCGGCCTTGGTTTACTACCGGTAGATCGCCTGTCAAGTTTCGTACCATTTGGACTTCGTTTGATACTCCAACGGTTAACCGAGGGACCGAAAAGGCCTCGTGTGTGTTGCAGCCCAACACCCCTCCAATTTGGCCCAAAACCCACCTAACTCTGCTCCATCATCTAGAGCGTTCGATCACAATCGCGTGGCCAGAAACCGCACCTCGTTTGGACTCTCCTAGCTCCTCCTATGCCTATAAATAGGTCGCCCTCGAAATATCCCGGATCCCCTCTCCCCGAAACCCTAATTCCCAGATCCGCGCCGGCCGGACACGTCCGCCGCCGCCCCCTCGCCCAATCGCCGCCTGCCATGCCAGCCGCCACCTACCCGCCGCCGCCCGAGGCCCGGGGAGCCCGGAGCCGGCCCCCGCGGCCCGAGCCGCCCGCGCCGCCTCCATCCGCGCCGCGCCGCCTCCTCCCTCGCCTCCGGCCGCCGCGCCGCCGCGGTCCACCCCGCCGCCACCGTCGCCACCTCGTCGCCCAGGCCGCCGCAACCGCCGCCGACCCCGACCACCGCGCGCCGCCTCTCCTCCCGAGCCGCCGTGCCACCAGCCACGCGGCCGCGCTCCGGCCGCCGCGCCAGCGACCTCTCCGGCCTCGCCTCGCCCTCGCCGGCCGCCGGCGACCTCAGATCCGCCGGCCGTGAACAGTGCCGCCGCCGCCTCAGATTGCGCGCCGGACAAACCCTAGATCTGAGGGTTGTTTTTTTCCTAAGTCCTCAGAATTTTTAGTTCATATGCCCATGTTCGCGTCTCCGTAACTTTGCATCCGTAGCTCCGATTCATACATATAGCATATCAAAATGTTTATCTCAGAGAGTACATCATTTCATTCCATTGCATCATTTTCATTTGAGTTCATCTTGATGCCCGAAATGCTGTTAGAAGAGGGATACTTGAGTTAATTGACAGATCTGCTACTCCGTTTAGCACTTTTGTCATTTTTGCCATGATTATTGTGTGCATGATATGCCCGTGAGTTCTACATGTGTTTTGTTAAGGGTTTTGTCATCTTTCCAGAGGTGCAACCCATGTATTTTTAGGATGTGTGTGGTGACTTGTGCAAGCTTGCAAAGTGGTGCACTTGCTAAGTCTGTTTTCAGGGACTTAGTAATTTCACTAAGTCCCGGAGCTGTTTATCTCATGATGCCATATGCTCTTGTTGTTTCCTAGTGATCTGTGCCTCTTTTGAGGATGATCAGTAAGGGAGTTTTGTTAATATTGTAGTGCTCTATCCATCCATGTCTTTGTTTTGCAATTATGGAGGACCCTAGCTTGAGTCAATCGAGCTCTACTTTTGCTACTTTGTGAATCTGAGCAGATTGTCAACTTGTTTGCAATTTTGCCGGTGATGTTGTAGTTGATCCGTGCATGCTATGCTATTGTTCTTGCCATGTCTAGCTTGCATTTTGTGCCTTCTTGATGGATGTATGCTTGTCTTGCCATGACTTGCTCTGTAGTGAGTGCATCGAGCTCGTAAACATGCCTACTTGAGTTATATTTCAGCATGTGTCAGTTTTCACTAAGTCTGAAAAACTGATTATGTTTTTGCTATGTTCACATGCTTGCAATTGTATTTTATGATCCCTTTTGGCTCAAGGTCACTAAGGGACTTTTGTTAAGCTCTTTGAGTAGCTCCATGCCATGCTTTACTTTGCCATGATTAGGTCCTGTAGCATGTAGTTTTGTTGCTCCGAAGAGGGCTACTTGATCTGAAATTCCAGACAAGTGTTGATTTCACTAAGTCTGAGATCTGTTTGCCATTTGCATTTTTGCCATGCTTGTTTGAACCTGGTAATGGATGATTTGGCTGTAGCTCAGTGCTAGACTTTTGTTAAGAATCTTGTGTGCATCCCTGCCATGTATTTTGTTGTCATGTTTGGGTGCTGTAGCATGTTCATTTCATTGCATTTAGAGGCCTACTTGCTGTAAATCGCAGACCGGTGTCATTTTTGAATCGCTTGCCATTTCCAAACCGTAACTCCGATTCCGGCGTTCTTTATATCATTTTCAAGCGATTTCATCTCATCTTTTCAGTGGCACACTTGGATTTCCAAGATGAGGCCAGGTTCATGCATTTCCTGTCATATCTTGCATTTGGCATCCCGCATCGCATCGCGCATAGCATATCATCATTTCATCATATTGCTTGTTCTTGCACGTGGTTGATTGTATCCTTGTTGCTTGTTTGTCTTGTTTGGGTAGAGCCGGGAGACGAGTTCGCTGACGAGGAGCCCGTTGAGTTTGCTTTTGAGGATCCAGTCAACTCTGACAACTGTGCAGGCAAGATGATCATACCCTCGAAATCACTACTATCTTTGCTATGCTAGTTTGCTCGCTCTTTTGCTATGCCATTGCTACGATGCCTACCACTTGCTTTCAAGCCTCCCAAATTGCCATGTCAAACCTCTAACCCACCTTTCTCCTAGCAAACCGTTGATTGGCTATGTTACCGCTTTGCTCAGCCCCTCTTATAGCGTTGCTAGTTGCAGGTGAAGATCGAAGGCCGTTCCTGTTGGAACATTTATTTACTTGTTGGGATATCATTATATTGCTATGTTATCTTAATCCATCTATATACTTGGTAATGGGTGGAAGGCTCGGCCTCTCGCCTAGTGTTTTGTTCCACTCTTGCCGCCCTAGTTTCCGTCATATCGGTGTTATGTTCCCAGATTTTAGCGTTCCTTACGCGGTTGGGTTATAATGGGAACCCCTTGATAGTTCACCTTGATTAAAGCTTTTCCAACAATGCCCAACCTTGGTTTTACCAATTGCCACCTAGCCTTTTCTTTCCCTTGGGTTCTGTAGACTCAAGGGTCATCATTATTTTTAACCCCCCCGGGCCAGTGCTCATCTGAGTGTTGGTCCAAACCGTCAGCCGCCGGTGGCTACCAGGGGCAACTCTGGGCTGGCCTACCAGAAGTTTAGACAATCTGAGTGTGCCCTGAGAAAGAGATATGTGCAGTTCCTATCGGGATTTGTCGGCACATTCGGGCGGTGTTGCTGGTCTTGTTTTAACCTGTCGAAGTGTCTTGAATTACCGAGATACCGAGTCTGATCGGAACGTCTTGGGAGGAGGTCTATTCCTTCGTTGACCATGAGAGCTTGTCATGGGCTAAGTTGGGACTCCCCTGCAGGGATTTGAACTTTCGAAAGCCGTGCCCGCGGTTATGGGCAGATGGGAATTTGTTAATGTCCTGTTGTAGATAACTTGAACCTTAATTTAATTAAAATGAATCAACTGAGTGTGTTACCGTGATGGCCTCTTCTCGGCGGAGTCCGGGAAGTGGACACGGTGTTTGAGTAATGTTTGCACAAGTTGCTCTCTAGTTTCCCGCTCGCGCTTTGCCTCCTCTTCTCGCCCTCTTTTGCGAATAAGTTAGCCACCATACTTGCTAGTCGCTTGCTGTAGCTCCACTTATATTTACCTTGCCATACCTATAAGCTTAAATAGTCTTGATCGCGAGGGTGCGAGATTGCTGAGTCCCTGTGGCTCACAGATTACTATTACACCAGATGCAGGGCCTGATGATTCCGCTCCAGGTGATGCGTATGAGCTCAAGTGGGAGTTCGACGAAGACTCTCAACGTTACTACGTTTCCTTTCCCGATGATCAGTAGTGGTGCCCAGTTGGGGGTGATTGGGACTGTGTCGCATGTTGGGTTCTGTTTTATTTTGGCGCCGTAGTCGGGCCATGAGTGTTTGGCTGATGTAATGTTATTTATGTACTTGATTGACGTGGCGAGTGTAAGCCAACTATGTTATCTCCCCTTTTATTATCATATTACATGGGATGTTGTGAAGATTGCCTAACTTGCGACATATGCCTTCAATGCGATTATGTCTCTAAGTCGTGCCTCGACACGTGGGAGCTATAGTCGCATCGAGGGTGTTACATTCCGAGATATATTGCCATGCAACTTTCCACCGTTCCGTTATTACGACATGCTCCATCATTGTCATATTGCTTTGCATGATCATGTAGTTGACATTGTATTTGTGGCAAAGCCACCGTTCATAATTCTTTCATACATGTCACTCATGAGTCATTGTACATCCCGGTACACCGCGGGAGGCATTCATTTCTTGGCTTTTCATCGGGGTTGTGCATGATTTAAATACTTTGTGTGGTGAAGATGGAGCATAGCCAGATTATGTGATTTTGTAGGGATAGCTTTCTTTGGCCATGTTATTTTGAGAAGACATGATTGCTTAGTTAGTATGCTTGAAGTATTATTATTTTTATGTCAATATGAACTTTTATCTTGAATCTTATGGATCTGAATATTCATGCCACAATTAAGAAGAATTACATTGAAATTATGCCAAGTAGCACTCCGCATCAAAATTCTGTTTTTATCATTTACCTACTCGAGGACGAGCAGGAATTAAGCTTGGGGATGCTGATACGTCTCCAACGTATCTATAGTTTTTGATTGCTCCATGCTATATTATCTACTGTTTTGGATGTTTATGGGCTTTATTATACACTTTTATATCATTTTTGGGACTAACCTATTAACCCAGAGCCCAGTGCCAGTTTCTATTTTTACCTTGTTTTAGAGTATCGCAGAAAAGGAAAATCAAACGGAGTCCAATTGACCTGAAACTTCACGTAACTTATTTTTGGAAGGAAAGCAACCTGATGGACTTGGAGTGCACGTCAGGAAAGAAACGAGGGAGCCACGAGGTAGGGGGGCGCGCCCACCCCCCTAGGGCGCTCCCTCCACCCTCGTGGGCCCCTCGTGCCCCCCTGACGTACTTCTTCCGCCTATATATCTCCATATACCCTAAAAACATCCGGGAGCATAATAGATCGGGAGTTCCGCCGCCAGAAGCCTCCGTAGCCACCGAAAGCCAATCTAGACCCGTTCCGGCACCCTGCCGGAGGGGGCAATCCCTCTCCGGTGGCCATCTTCATCATCCTGGTGCTCTCCATGACGAGGAGGGAGTAGTTCTCCCTCGGGGCTGAGGGTATGTACCAGTAGCTATGTGTTTGATCTCTCTCTCTCTCTCTTGTGTTCTTGAGGTGATACAATCTTGATGTATCGCGAGCTTTGCTATTATAGTTGGATCTTATGTTACTCCTCCCCCTCTACTCTCTTGTAATGGATTGAGTTTTCCCTTTGAAGTTATCTTATCGGATTGAGTCTTTAAAGATTTGAGAACACTTGATGTATGTCTTGCCGTGCGTATCTATGGTGACAATGGGATACCACGTGATTCACTTGATGTATGTTTTGGTGATCAACTTGCGGGTTCCGCCCATGAACCTATGCATAGGGGTTGGCATACGTTTTCGTCGTGATTCTCCGGTAGAAACTTTGGGGCACTCTTTGAGGTCCTATGTGTTGGTTGAATAGATGAATCTGAGATTGTGTGATGCATATCGTATAATCATACCCACGGATACTTGAGGTGACATTGGAGTATCTAGGTGACATTAGGGTTTTGGTTGATTTGTGTCTTAAGGTGTTATTCTAGTATGAACTCTAGGTCTGTTTGTGACACTTATAGGAATAGCCCAACGGATTGATTGGAAAGAATAACTTTGAGGTGGTTTCGTACCCTACCATAATCTCTTTGTTCGTTCTCCGCTATTAGTGACTTTGGAGTGACTCTTTGTTGCATGTTGAGGGATAGTTATGTCATCCAATTATGTTATTATTGTTGAGGGAACTTGCACTAGCGAAAGTATGAACCCTATGCCTTGTTTCAACGCATTGCAATACCATTTACGCTCACTTTTATCATTAGTTACCTTGCTGTTTTTATATTTTCAGATTACAAAAACCTTTATCTACCATCCATATACCACTTGTATCACCATCTCTTTGCCGAACTAGTGCACCTATACAATTTACCATTGTATTGGGTGTGTTGGGGACACAAGAGACTCTTTGTTATTTGGTTGCAGGGTTGCTTGAGAGAGACCATCTTCATCCTACGCCTCCTACGGATTGATAAACCTTAGGTCATCCACTTGAGGGAAATTTGCTACTGTCCTACAAACCTCTGCACTTGGAGGCCCAACAACATCTACAAGAAGAAGGTTGTGTAGTAGACATCAGTGCCAAACTCTAAACCTTCAAATAAATATCCTGTTTTGTATGCTCGAATAGCTCATGTATCAACTAGGGCTGTCCGTATCTTCCATGTTAGGCGGGTTATTCTCAAGAGGAGTGGACTCCGCTCCTCACTCACGAGAAAAATGGCTGGTCACCGGGATGCCCAATCCCATGCTTTATGCAGACTAAATCAAAATAATTGCAAAGAAAACTCCCCCTGGGACTCTTGTTAGTTGGAGGCACTCGTTGTTTTGAGCAAGCCATGGATTGATGCTTGTTGGTGGAAGGGGGAGTATAAACTTTACCATTCTGTTTGGGAACCGCCTATAATGTGTGTAGCTTAGAAGATATTGCCATCTCTTGGTTGTTATGTTGACAATGAAAGTATATCTCTCAAAATATTATTCACCTCTATTTCAAAACCGAGCTCTGGCACCTCTACAAACCCCTGCTTCCCTCTACGAAGGGCCTATCTATTTACTTTCATGTTGAGTCATCATCTTCTTATTAAAAAGCACCAGTTGGAGAGCACCGCTGTCATTTGCATTCATTACTATTAGTTTATATTGAGTATGACTTGACTGGATCTCTTTCACCATGAATTACAATGTCTAGTCAGTCCTTGATCTTTAAAGGTGCTCTACATTTATGTTTTGCGGTCTCAGAAAGGGCTAGCGAGATACCATCCTGTTATATCATATTATGATTGTTTTGAGAAAGTGTTGTCATCCGAGATTTATTATTATTGCTCGCTAGTTGATTATGCCATTGATATGAGCAAACTTGAGACCTAAGCGTCATTGTGAATGTGGTTAGTTATAATCTTTGCTGAAAACTTGAATGCTAGCTTTACATATTTACAACAACAAGAGCAAACAGAGTTTGTAAAAGTTTTTCTTTATCACTTTCAGTTTATCAACTGAATTGCTTGAGGACAAGCAAAGGTTTAAGCTTGGGGGAGTTGACCTAAAACTTCACGGAGCAACTTTTCAGAAATAATAAAAAATCCTCGCAAAAGATGAAGGCCAGGGGCCCACCACCTGTCCACGAGGGTGGGGGCCCGCCTGCCCCCCTAGGGCACGCCCCCTACCTCGTGGGCCCCCTGGAGCTCCTCCTACCTCAACTCCAACTCTATATATTTGGTTTTGGGGAGAAACAAATTAGAGAGAAGGATTCATCGCGTTTTACGATACGGAGCCGCCGCCAAGCCCTAAAACCTCTCGGGAGGGCTGATCTGGAGTCCGTTTGGGGCTCCGGAGAGGGGAATCCATCGCCATTGTCATCATCAACCATCCTCCATCACCAATTTCATGATGCTCACCACCGCGCGTGAGTAATTCCATCATAGGCTTGCCGGACGGTGATGGGTTGGATGAGATCCGTTAACCCCGAAGTGACAATAATCAGGATACTTACCGGTGATGACCATAGTTTGAGGAGTTCATGTATTCACTATGTGCTAATGCTTTGTTCCGGTACTCTATTAAAAGGAGGCCTTAATATCCCTTAGTTTCCATTAGGACCCCGCTGCCACGGGAGGGTAGGACAAAAGATGTCATGCAAGTTCTTTTCCATAAGCACGTATGACTATATTCGGAATACATGCCTACATTACATTGATGAACTGGAGCTAGTTCTGTGTCACCCTAGGTTACTATTGTTACATGATGAACCGCATCCGGCATAATTCTCCCTCCACGATCCATTGCCTACGAGCTTTCCATATATTGTTCTTCGCTTATTTACTTTTCCGTTGCTATTGCTATCATCACTACAAAATACCAAAAACATTACTTTTTCTACCGTTACCTTTTGCTATCGTTACCACTACTATCATATTACTTTGCTACTAAATACTTTTCTGCAGATATTAAGTTTCCAGGTGTGATTGAATTGACAACTCAGCTGCTAATACTTGAGAATATTCTTTGGCTCCCCTTGTGTCGAATCAATAAATTTGGGTTGAAATACTCTACCCTCGAAAACTGTTGCGATCCCCTATACTTGTGGGTTATCACCGCCCAACACCCTCCCGCTCAGAGACGCTGCACCGACCCCCTGGATCCGGCGAGAAGATCCGCCCTCGTCGCTGCCGCCGCCAGGGATCGACCATCGTTGGGCCCGCCTCTTCGTCGCCGCCCGGGATCACCTGCCCGCGTCCGCCACCGGTTAGTGCATTTTTGTTGTGATTTTTGCGAGTGGTATAGTTAATTTGATGCGCCGGTGCGCATGTAGATGGAGTTGAGACCGTGCGAGAAGTTCTTGCTCTCCGATTCGGACGACTCACTTGTTGAGACCCTGCTTGCGAACTTTTGGCAGCAAACATTGGTCATGGCACTTGCCGTGAAGGAGCACGAAGACAAGAACCGGAAGAGGAGGCAAGGATCGACCATCGGGCGTCTTTGCATTCCCCAGAATCGTCATCTTGGGAACGAGATGTTGATGCAAGACTACTTCGCGGAGAATCCTACATATCCACTGCACCTCTTTCGGAGAAGGTACCGAATGCGCCGATCCCTCTTTGTCAAAATTGTTCAAGCTTGCGAGGCAAATTTCCGGTATTTTATTCAAAGAAGAAATGTTGCGGCTTAAAGGGATTTAGTGCATATCAAAAACTCTCTGCGGCAATGCGGGTGATTGCATATGGTGTTCCGGCTGACTATGCCGATGAGTATCTTCGCATTGGTGAAGATACTACAATTGAGTCTGTGCGTAGATTTGCAAAGGTGATCATCCGTGTCTTTGGTCCTGAG
This sequence comes from Triticum urartu, assembly GCF_056163025.1. Classification (NCBI taxonomy): domain Eukaryota; kingdom Viridiplantae; phylum Streptophyta; class Magnoliopsida; order Poales; family Poaceae; genus Triticum; species Triticum urartu. The sequence goes on along the minus strand of NC_141874.1, from coordinate 677,932,938 downwards.
TATCTTCGGGCACCCAATGAAGATGACACAAAGAAATTTATGGCAACTAATGAGAGGAGAGGTTGGCCTGGCATGCTAGGTAGCATTGATTGTATGCATTGGACTTGGAAAAATTGCCCCAAGGCATGGCAAGGAATGTATTGTGGCAAGTCTCGTGATGCAACAATTGTGCTAGAGGCCGTAGCATCCGAGGATTTATGGATTTGGCATTGCTTTTTTGGTATGCCGGGCACTCTCAATGATATCAATGTGTTGCAACGGCCTCATTTGTTTGCTAGGCTTGCTAGTGGTGATGCTCCTGCTTGCAACTACACTATCAATGGGCATGAATACACAAAGGGGTACTATCTTGCAGATGGTATATACCCTCCTTGGTGCACATTTGTTAAATTATCAAAGAACCCAAAACTAAAAAGCAATGTGAATTTGCAAGGGTGCAAGAGGCAGCCCGAAAAGACATTGAAAGAGAATTCGGTGTTTTGCAATCTAGGTTTGCCATTGTCCGTGGTCCTGCTCGTTTTTGAGATAAGAAAACCTTAAAAAATATTATGACATGCTGTGTTATCCTGCACAATACGATTCCTGAAGATGAGAGAGGAATGAACTTGGAATTCTTCTATGACAATGTGGGTAGTCATGTCAAACCAGCTAGAGACCCTAACCGCATTAGAGATTTTTTCAAACATACAAGGAGATTGAAAATGCAAACACCCACTTTTAACTTTAGGAGGATCTCATTGAGCACCATTGGCAAAGGGATGGACAGTGACTCATTTTTGTATTCATTTGTATTTGTATTTATGACAAGTTTTGTATCGCATTATTTAAGTTTGCTATGGTGATTTGAATAATTATTTGTAATGTGGATGATTATTTTATTATGTTTGATTTGAATAATTTAGTTTTACTTTTGATTGTTGTATTATGTTGGATTTGATATTTGCGGGCCGATGAGATGCCGGATGCAACAGCGCAAAGAGCAGACCCCGCATAGCCGATCCGTAAAAAAGCATATTCCGCGAATATGCTTTTTTATGGGTCCGTTTGAGGGGTCTGCATCTGTGGTCGTCCAAGCCGGCCCGCAAAAGCGGTTTTGCGCAAACTGCAAACGTGTTTTGCAGGCCGGCGGGATGCGGGATCTGCTAGAGTTGCTCTTAGATTGCTAATTATGATGCTTTGATTGATTGACACAATGTTTATTTTTTGGAATGCTAGTTACAGAGATTTGATTGATCAAAACATTTTTTGAAATGCTTTAATTGGTACAACGTTATTGGAGCAATGTAGGCCATCGGATCTACGATAACCAAGGGCTGATATTCAATGTTTCTGCCACAACTCGCCTGTTTAATACTTCCTTCGTCTGGAAATACTTGTCATCAAAATGGATAAAAGGAGATGTATCTAGACGTATTTTAGTTCTAGATATATCTCTTTTTATCAATTTTGATGACAAGTATTTTCTCACGAAGGGAGTAGTAGTGAAGATGGGGATACTTTTTTTTTGGATTGCTAATTATTGTGCTTCAATTGTTGCAATGTTATTGGGGCAATGTAGACCACCAGATCTAGGATAAGGAAGGGCTGATATTCAATGTTCATGCCACAACTCGCTTGTTTCATAGTAGCGGAGATAAAGCTAGAGAGAACCATTCAAAATTCTTACTAGTAAGTTGAGGTGCCAAAAAACAAAAATACCAAATGAAGGCCAAGCTCCATGCAAGCCGACTTTGAAAACTTCAAACCTTTTAGTTTTTTTTTGAAAAAATACACATATATCTAGAGACATACTGTATATGTGTGTAAAATTTCAGGTGGAAATACATTAAAATGAGAGCCACACAAGAAAACAAATATGTGGTTGTTTAGCATATCTACTGTTCATCCTCAAAGTCCATAATTTTTTTGTGCAGTTCGCGATTCAAGGCATTTCATCTGAAATTTTACACATATACACATTACATCCTTGTATACTTGTGTAATGATTTAGTTTAGCTTGACTTTGAATATGTTTAAAAGATTCATGATCAAAATTTATAACAAATTATTTAGGTCATAAGCAATGTTGCCAAGTCTCCAAAGTGTGAAAAGAGCAAATAATTATTTGTCGTAAGTAGAATAGTTTAATCTAGCCTCACTCAATTTTTAAGAAAACATGCAACTTGTTTGCCGTCTTGTAATAACACACCTCCTAACATAATTCCGCTAGCATCACATTCAATCTCAAAAGTCTAACTAAAGTTAGCAATATGAAATAAGAGATCATGTATAAGTTACTTTTTTGAGAAAAAGCATACTCCCTCTATTCCTAAATATAAGTCTTTGTAAAGATTTCACTATGGACTACATTTTTTTTAGAAAGAGTCACTATGGACTACATACTGAGCAAAATAAGTGAACCTATACTCTAAGATGCATCTACATACATCCTTATGTGGTTTATAGTGAAATCTCTATAAAAACTTATATTTAGAAACGGAGGGAGTAATATACAACTAGGGTCCGGTTTTGGGGAATTCATGAAAATGGTAAACATTCTATGCTTGACCCATCAACCTTTTCGGCCCCGGCGCAGACGCTCTCTAGGGAGGAGGCCACACAGTGTAATGACCCACTCTCAACGGCTGCTTGTTGTTGTCCAAGAGAGCAACCGCATTTGCCTCGTGGGAGGCGCTGGTCACGCCGTCGACGTCGAGGAGACGAATATGGTTGCCGTGGAACCTCTGCGACGCTGACTAGTGGAAGAAGTGCGACGCTGACCAGTGGAAGAAGTGTGTGTTCACATTACCTTGACTGGATGCCACGAAATTTACCATGCTACTTCCAGTAAGCCGCTTGTTGCCGGATGGAGAGAGCGAGCATAGCGCGAACTTCATCCTGAAGTAGTTGCTCCTCGTCGAAGAGCACCCGATTTTCCTTTAAAAATCCTGAAGATCAAGAACAAATCTGTAGTTGATAGTAGTCCCCTACTAGCAAAGCCTGCGCGGCGGCACGCCGCGCTCATCGGTACAGTCTGCCTATATGGAGTGTGTTTAGTTTTGAGATGTCAAAGTTCTGTATGCCAAAAATGCTGGCATGCGAAGATAAGATAGAAAGAAGCAAAAATCAAAAGGAATAGCTCGCCTAGAGCTTGTGATCTTTAACACGGCCATAGTGATTGAAGGATTTGGTTGCTTAGACACCATGAAGAAGGTCTGTATATGGTGGTAAAACAGTAGACCTGTTATGACCCACATCTATGCCTACAGGTTGACTTAGTGGTGCTAATGTCAAGAGAAATTCTTTAAGCCTCTAAACATTTTGTATGTCTCTGAAAAACCAACTAATCATATGCTAGGAGAACATTCTTAAATTCTAGAATGGCGCACTGTAGAATCTCCTGTTGATACGACCTGCATCTCACTGTCATTTCACTTTAGAGCAGGGAGACACATTTTTCACTAAATGTACTACCTTCTCTATATCCCGGTAGGTTTCTATTTTCTGGTTTTTTTAGAAATTTCTTGCAGTTGCAAACTGGGTTTAGGGTTGTTGCCGGAAGAAGTTAGGACACCCCTAGATGGTGGAAGACACCCTTTTTTAGGGAGAACCGTTGAATTTTACTTTATATGTTCAGAATCTCTGTTTGTATAGGACAACTCTGCAAATGGTTAAAGAAGGAGGAAGCGAGCTACGCTATGAGTTACCATAATGTACATCCCTCTTGTTATCTTTTTACAGTAAAACCCTGAACATTTTTTCCTTAGGGTCCTACGGGTGATCAAGCCTATTCCTTAATTCTTCTTCGGCCACGGAAGAAAATTTCCTTAAGGCATATTCAGCTATTTTTCCATTGCATGAAATTAGTGGCTACTATGATCTGCACTCTACTTTTCACATTTTTTAACGGAAGCTCTTTTCCAGCTAGATGTTGAATGTGATGCGTAGGCTTACATTATTTCCTACATGCCTTCAGAACTGCCAACGCCAACAGACCACCATACTATATGCTGATCATGTACATAGCATCAAAGAACCAACGATCCTGTCTCTTCTCAATTAGCCCACTTAAAATGAAATTATGCAAAAACAGTCTATCTGATATGTTCTTATAACCTCAAAGAGATGGAAATACAGGCTTACATGGTATATTTCTTTCGGAAATGTATTGACGATACCAAGTCACCAAAGAGTCCAGTTCTTTCCCCACAATGCCAAGTTAACAGAAATTTATGATGTTGTTAATGGTAACATCAACTACTGTGAACTGTTATTCAAATAAAGTATATGTAAATCTCGGTGTTATCATCACCTGTGGCTAACAATTAACTTTGAATAAAAACACAAAAACATCTGTATGTGGTATCATATATGCGGCGACACGCCACGTGGTTGAAGAAAGGATACTGCCTGTTTTGTAGTCTATTGACTGATTAGTTTCCCATAACAAACAAACTATACTCACTTGCATCATTTTAGGTACATTTAGTTGTGATAGTGAGTGGTAGTATAGGAAAGTAGAAACCATATATTCACCTTAATCCCAAAGAGATGTATCAGTTAGTTTCCCATAAGAAAAAAAGTATGCATATATGTCTCTAGCTCCTTAACTGTTGAACACCAAGAAATGAGAAGCAACAGCCTTCTTGCCATCATCGATAGATATCTCACAAATATTGACCAGAAGGATGACACAATAAGTCATGATCCAACGGTTATCAGGACTGCAGTTCCAATATATATTCAAATAAATTTTAACATTTTGAGCAAGCACATGAAGAATTGTGATGGAAAATATAGTCACAGCTCCTGCACTCACATTCTGCATCCATCCATTGAACAAAGAAGCATGCATCATCAGTCTTCACCCTTTATTCCTGTAATGGAAACTGATACGGTAAGACCACAAGTATATAGAAATTACTGCAAAAGACAAAATTGCTTGACTCTTATCTCATAGGGTTTGTCAAATCCGATTCTCTCAACCCGAATCATGAAATCAACCATCCCATCCCCAATGAAAGAAATAATAAGCGATCAGTAGTAATTGCCGTCGCCGCAGCGGCGTTGACACGGAGGCCGCAGCAGCCAAGGCAATAGGCAAGAATGGGGAGCGCGAGGGTAGCGGCGTCGGCACCGGCCACGGCCCTCCAGTTGCTCTTGGCGGTCGCCAGCACGTCGACCTTGCATGAATTGCACCGGAAGCACGTAAGATCTGATCGTTGCCCAAGGCTTGGCAGTCCATGCTCGTCGTGTTCAGGGCACGCTCACGTGCGTCGCGCCGAACTCATGCGTCGTCGTCACCTTAGGGGCCGAGGTCGCCAGCCTCGCGTGCTGGGTTGCATATGCGTGTCTCCCGTCCCTGGCTCAAGGTGGAGACCTAACTTCCACGCAGCTAGCCGCCATGGCGACCCGTGCTCTGAATCCACCCCCGCCGAAGCCGAAAAGACATGGCTGTCGTCGTCGGGAGGAGGAAGGGGCCATAGGATCTTTGGAGTCGAGAGCCACGACATGGAGGCCATGTTGCTACCGACAACCGCCCTGTGGAAATTCGAGGCGCCATCACCGCGGGTACATGCGCGGTGGAGACTGTCGTCGTCGTCGTCGCCGCCGGCCCGTGGACTACGACCCCTCTCTCTCCACACCATATACCGTGCCACCACCCCTCGTCCGCGCCACCACATCCTTGCATACCTCATGTTCCTGCCGGTAGAAGCCGGAGCTCCCGTGCATGGCGTGCTCTGTGCTCATGCAGCCTACCCTCAGGCTCCGGCAGAGAGAAGAGAGGAAGGGAGGATAAGGGCGCGGTTGTAGAATTTTCGGTGAGACACTGGCCGGCGCGCGGGTGCTTCAGTGAAGCGCGAGCGAACACTGGTGACCTCCACCTCCGGAGGAGTTGGAGGCCTTTTATATGGAGCTACGGCGGTGAGCGGCCGGGCGGGGGCGATGGGATTGAGATATGCATGAAGAGTTTTCGAGACAAAACGCAGAGAAGATAATAACAAACTGAAAAAACAACGACCGCCTATACTAATCAGCTGTCCAGAAAACGCTGGAACCGGGACTACATGTACGTAGGCAAGTCATTTCTCACCACTACGTGCATGCATACATGCACTTGCTGCCAAATTCACCGCCTGACACCAGGGGGGACAGATTGCATGTTTGAGAAACTCATTTGGAAAACATACGAGTAAACAGGACGACATGGTCCACACGCAAACGCACACGCAAAACACAAACCATGTTAACAAAATTTACATCCAAAGAGTAAAGTCGCCACCAAATTGTACCCTCTAGGAGCCCAAATTAATACAGGTGGCTGCACTTGATAGCTTCTCAAGTTGCTTTCACCCAAGTGGGTAAACCTAGAGGCAGATTCTTTGCCGGATATAGAGGGTGCTTGGATCAAAGGGGCTTATTTTAGTCTGGATAAAAATAGTCTCTTTAAAAGGCTAAAGTTCCAAGCATCCCTGACTAAGGAGGGGCTAAAACTAGTCTTGAGACTAAAATGTTTTAGTCAGGGGTACCCCTACTAAAATGTGGATTAGTCCTCTCTCTTCTCATTTAACTCCTCTCCTTTAACACATGCAAGTTCTGGATTGGAGGGTTTGGAGGATAATAAATGCTCATTAATTTGATTTTAGTCTCTTTAGTATTTGGATCCAAGCATGGGTGAGGCTAGCAAGTTTTAGTCCCACTACTTTTAGTCATGAGACTAAAACGTATCCAAGCACCCTCACAGTGTTCTGGGTATGTAGTACATACCTTGAGCTGCATTTATGACCTACGGTAGGCCTAGTTTGGTTAATATATTTCCGCAGAAAAATAGCTTGGCCAATATTTAATTCATTCACATGGAAGGCAAGATGCTTAATTATCTGACAACGCATTGGCGTTTAGGGAGAGAATATAACACGCTCAACTCATGACGAATAAAATACTCGTGAGCATGCATCCCGAGCTTAGGGCATCTACAACGGCAACCCACAAATTTATTTCCGCATCCGTCCGCGGACACGGATGTGGGAGGCCGCCATGCAACCATAGTTGCATACATCCGGTTCATGTGGTGTCATCAGATGGTTGGTGTGAATAAGGTCATTGTTGTATTTTGTCGATCGCCGATATGATAGCTTTTTTCTCTCTCTTGCCTACACATAGCTTTGGTCTTGTATAACTTTGCTATTTATATCGTGTTTTTATGTGCGTGTGTTGGTACTGGCTGTGTGTATCCTAGCTATGCAAAGGCTGGATGTGTGCTCATTGTGTTTCGCATCCTCATGATGCTCCATTTTGAGCCAATAAAATACACCCTTGGTAAAAAAACATCCGGTCTTCCTCCTATTTTTTTAAATCCACATGATCAACCGCACACAATGTGTACAGACGTTCAAATAACCGCATGCAGCAGTACTTTGCTACCTCTTGAGCACTGCGTTGGATTTCCTTGAAGAAGAAAGAATGATGCAACAAAGTAGCGTAAGTATTTCCCTTAGTTTTTGAGAACCAAGGTATCAATCCAGTAGGAGGCTACGCGCGAGTCTCTCGTACCTGCACAAAGCAAATAACTCCTCGCAACCAACGCGATAAGGGGTTGTCAATCCTTTCACGGTATCTTACGAGAGTGAGATCTGATAGATATGATAAGATAATATTTTTTGTATTTTTGTGATAAAGATGCAAAGTAAAATAAAAGCAAAGTAAAAAGCAAAGGAAATAACTAAGTATTGTAAGATTAATATGATGAAGATAGACCCAGGGGCCATAGGTTTCACTAGTGGCTTCTCTCAAGAGCATAAGTATTTTACGGTGGGTGAACGAATTACTGTTGAGCAATTGACAGAATTGAGCATAGTTATGAGAATATCTAGGTATGATCATGTATATAGGAATCACGTCCGAGACAAGTAGACCGACTCCTGCCTGCATCTACTACTATTACTCCACTCATCGACCGCTATCCAGCATGCATCTAGAGTATTAAGTTCATGAAAACAGAGTAACGCCTTAAGCAAGATGACATGATGTAGAGGGATAAACTCATGCAATATGATGAAAACCCCATCTTGTTATCCTCGATGGCAACAATACAATACGTGCCTTGCTTCCCCTACTGTCACTGGGAAAGGACACCGCAAGATTGAACCCAAAGCTAAGCACTTCTCCCATTGCAAGAAAGATCAATCTAGTAGGCCAAACCAAACTGACAATTCGAAGAGACTTGTAAAGATAACCAATCATACATAAAAGAATTCAGAGAAGATTCAAATATTGTTCATAGATAATCGTGATCATAAACCCACAATTCATCGGTCTCAACAAACACACCGCAAAAAGAAGATTACATCGAATAGTTCTCCACAAGAGAGGGGAGAACATTGTATTGAGATCCAAAAAGAGAGAAGAAGCCATCTAGCTAATAACTATGGACCCGAAGGTCTGAGGTAAACTACTCACACTTCATCGGAGAGGCTATGGTGTTGATGTAGAAGCCCTCCGTGATAGATGCCCCCTCCGGCGGAGCTCCAGAACAGGCCCCAAGATGGGATCTCGTGGATACAAGAAGTTACGGCGGTGGAATTAGGGTTTTGGCTCCGTATCTGATCGTTTGGGGGTACGTAGGTATATATAGGAGGAAGGAGTACGTCAGTGGAGCAACAGGGGGGCCACGAGGGTGGAGGGCGCGCCTGGGGGGTAGGCGCGCCCCCTACCTCATGGCCTCCTCCTTTATTTCTTGACGTAGGGTCCAAGTCTCCTGGATCATGTTCGGTGAGAAAATCACGTTCCTGAAGGTTTCATTCCGTTTGGACTCCGTTTGATATTCCTTTTCTTCGAAACCCTAAAATAGGCAAAAAACAACGATTCTGGGCTGGGCCTCCGGTTAATAGGTTAGTCCCAAAAATAATATAAAAGTGGATAATAAAGCCCAATAATGTCCAAAACAGTAGATAATATAGCATGGAGCAATAAAAAATTATAGATACGTTGGAGACGTATCAAGCATCCCCAAGCTTAATTCCTGCTCATCCTCGAGTAGGTAAATGATAAAAACAGAATTTATGATGCGGAGTGCTACTTGGCATAATTCTAATGTAGTTCTTCTTAATTGTGGTATGAATATTCGGATCTGAAAGATTCAAGATAAAAGTTTAATATTGACATAAAAATAATAATACTTCAAGCACTTTGCCGTCTGCCATGGCGGACGGCAAAGGCAGGGACGGCTGACGGCAAAGCACTTTGCCGTCCGCGGCGGACGGCAAACAGTGACGGCAAAGATAGGGTCGGCAAACAGGTCCTTTGCCGTCGGCTTTTTCTGGCGGACGGCAAAGAGCCCTGTGCCTACAGCGGCTGACGGCAAAGAGGGGGGACGAAAAAATGTTGCACGTCCGCCAGCATCACTCCGTTAGGCGGCTAACGGCGGCCTTTGCCATCCGCCAGCGGACGGCAAATTTGAGCGCCTCTTTGCCATCTGCCAGACGACGTCAGCTATACGTCAGCGCCCGCTCTTTTTTGCCGTCCGCCCGGCGGACGGCAAAGGCAAAGTCTTTGCCATCAGCTTGGCTTTGCCGTCCGCAACGGTAGGCAAATTGGCTAAATGGTCCATCCCCAGGAAGCACAGGTGGGCGGCACGTGCCCCCTTTGCCGTCTGCCACCGACGGCAAAGGGGTCTTTGCCGTCTGCCGCAGACGGCAAAGAGCCTGCACTGCCTCTTTTTTGTTCTGTTTTTCTTATATCCAACAATTATCACAACAAATATTTCACAGCACATATATATCCATCACATAAATATCCAGCACATATATATCCCACATAATAAATATCCAGCACATATATATCCATCCATACATACGTAGTAGGTTGCACATAGTTCCATCGATCCATACATATTACAATATGCAAAGTTTCATCATAGCAAGCGAGCAGAATACAAGAAGTGCATCAAAGGAAAAAACAGGAAAAAGCAAGCAATCCATCATAGGAAGCTGGCTTCCGTGAAGTGAATGAAATCTGCAAAATGACAAATAAGAAAGTTAGAAAAAGAAGACTAGAAGAAGAATTAGACTAGAAGAAAAAGAATAGAAGAAGAAGACTAGAAGAAGAAGTATATGCCATATATTAGCTAACTTAGGTGAAATGTATCGTTTATGAGCTAACCTAGGTGAAATGGGTAGTTTATGAGCTATCCTAGGTGAAATGGATCATTTTGGAGCTAAGTTAGGTGAAATGGGTTGTTTATGAGCAAACCTAGGTGAAATGGGTCGTTTATGAGCAAACCTAGGTGAAATGAGTCGTTTATGAGCAAACCTAGGTGAAATGGGTCGTTTATGAGCTAAGTTAGGTGAAATGAGTCGTTTATGAGCAAACCTAGGTGAAATGGGTCGTTTATGAGCTAACCTAAGTGAAATAGGTTGTTTATGAGCTAACCTAGGTGAAATGGGTCATTTATGAGCTAACCTAGGTCAAATGGGTCGTTTATGAGGTAACCTAGGTGAAATGGGTCGTTTATGAGCTAACCTAGGTGAAATTGATCATTTTGGAGCTAACTTAGTTGAAATGGGTCTTTTATGAGCTAACTAAGGTGAAATGCCATGTTTTTGAGCTAAGGTAAAATGGATCGTTTTTGAGCTAACTTAGGTGAAATGGGTCATTTTGGAGCTAACCTAGGTGAAATGGGTCATTTTGGAGCTAACCTAGTTGAAATGGGCCATTTTAAAGTAACGTAGGTAAAATGGATCATTTAGGAGCTAATCTACGTAAAATGGGTCATTTTAGAGGTAACTTGGATAAATTGGATCACTTGTAAGCTAACTAAGGTAAAATGAGTCATTTTAGAGCTAACTTAGGTAGAATGGATGGTTTATGAGGTTAGTAAGCTTATTAAGTCATTTTGGAGGAAAAGAAGCTAACTCTAGGTCATTATGGTAAGCATATTGGAGGAAATAAAGCTAAGTCTAGGTCTTTATGCATTTGTTAAGCAAAACACTAGAGAAACTTACCGTGATCACGGAGGTGTAGGAGCGGGCTGGCTCGTGCCGGTAGCTGGAGAAGGAGCGGGCTGGCTCGCGCCAGTAGCTGGAGAAGGATCGTGCGATGCGTTTATGGAGTTAAGCTGCACCAAAGATCATTTCCAATGTCCCGTTAGCATTATGACACTCAAATGTTAAGACTAGCAAGTAATGTCCATTCAAATTAAACTCACCGTGCTCCCAGGAGCAATCACTGGCATCGGCGGAGTGGTCTGACCGGACTTCTCGCACATAGACTGCACATTTGGTTTTCACAACAGAGTCATACTAGTTAGTAATGAGACTAAAATGTTAAGACTAGCAAGTAATCTGCAGAAGAAACTTACCACAAGGAGCTCGTACATGGCCCTTGCCTGCATGTCATTCCGTGCCCTCTCCTCCTCCAACATCTTTGTCGTCCTCTCCTCGAACTCCCGCTGCCTCTCCGCCGCCTCCGCCAGAAGTTTCTCCGTTCTATCTCTCTCACTCTGTATAGAAGCCTGCAACACCACTCACATGACCATTTGTAATCATTGATGGAAGCGCACACAATGTAATGGAGAAAGATAGCTGAGTACGTATAACTAACCTTGAAGGCGAGTTGGACTGGCCGTTCACGAGGCCTTATCTCAGGAGCGGAGCTCGACTGGCGCGCCTTGATCTCCGGGAGAGTGCTAGGACAACGGTTAAGTCCGTCTCCCATGGCTATGGAGCCATGGGACCTCCCGCCACCAGATATCATCAGCAGCTATGTATCAATGGGACCCTGGCTCGGGTTAAAGTCCTCCCCTTTCCTCGCCTTCCCCTGATCTCTATATTGCACGAGCTTGTCATGGGCGGAGATGTTGGTGAAGTTCTTTGGATCATCGAGGTCAGACGCAGAGAATGCCTTGACTTTCTTGTAAGGGCCAGTGTGGGCCATGGCATACAGGTCGTACACCTTTGGCACCTTATCCGCCTTATTGTAGCGTGCCTGAAAGAGAGAAACAAAGTAAATTAGTAATTAAAGGGCTAAAGCTAGCATGATGAATGAATTGCATGAATCATGAAGCAAACCACATACCCAGTTCCGCCCGTACTGAAATAAGTTGGAGCTGCCTTGGTGGTGTGGCACACCTTCCATTTGGGCACGTTTGTCCTTGGCCTCTTTGTGGGTGGCCAGCCATTCTTTTGAGCACCACGCATTGACCAACACCTCCCAACAATCCATCCGATCCGCACACCATCTCGGAGGGGCCTAAGTTAGCAAATAGAAACTTGAGCGCTACGGCTATGAATTACTAAATGAAGGAAGTAAGTACAAGGCCTTAAGAATTACCTTCATGTACTTCTCCTTACTCAAGAACTTATCGCGGCACTCCTGCTTGGGCTTCTTGATACCACGCCCGGCGTAGTAGTCTCGAACAGCCTGCACCCGAACCTCATGCCGTAAGTTCTGAAGTAGGCGCTTGCACTCCTTGTGGATAACATGATCCGCCTCCTCCTCGTATCCCTCCTCACACCTGTAGAATGTCTGGAATCAAATGAGACAATATTGATTAGTACAATTAATAACTAGCTAGTTGAAGATTTTTAATTGTGTAAAGGAGCAATTACCCAGAACTTTCTGATCACGGCGTCTGCCCTCGTCTTGCACAAGACACCGTCGATAATCTCACCCGGCGGGGCCGGGGCAGCCAAGTAGTGCTCCCAAGTCAATCCAACCTCTGGAAGCCGACCCTCACCAGGCAACGTGACAAACCCCGGGAAGTTTTGCCGAATCAGAACTCCAAGGACGGAGTTGGGCCGGCGGACACTTTCATGGTGGTCCCAACCCCTGCAGCATGACAAGGCCAACACATCAGTTATTTTAAGAAACGTGAATGCAGAAGGTACAAAAAGATTAAATGCACTTACCTCTCCCCATCAGGGAAAATCAACCACCTCTGCTCGCGGGTCGCCGGCACGGACGGGAGCCATGTAGCACCACGCTGGTAGACGTTGCCCCCTCCTCCCCCTGCTCATCAGCCGGCTCCCCGCCATCATCAGCATGGCCACTCGGCTCCCTGCCATCATCAGCGTGGCCACTCGGCTCCTCAGGCTGACCCGACCAGGTACCCCATCCAGACGTGCGCTCCTCCGGGGTATGGTGGGCCCAAGTCTCGTGGGTCGAAGGCCCGTCGACGCGAGGCTCGTGGGCCGAAGACCCATGGACCGGAGGCTCGTGGACCGGAGTTCGTGCAGCCTCCTCCTCAGACGAGTCCACCCTAGCAGTCACGTGCTCGGGTGAAACAGCTGGGGGCGGCAGCGAGGAAGGCATCGTAAGAGTCACCCTACCTCCTCTCCCGCGACCACGTGCTCCACCTCCTCTCTTCTTCTTACCTCGTCCCCTGCTGGGCACCGCGGTTGAGGAAGAAGGGCCCGGCGGTGTCGGTGTCAAAACCGGCGGATCTCGGGTAGTGGGTCCCGAACTGTGCGTCTAGGATCGATGGTAACAGGAGGCAGGGGACACGAAGTTTTACCCAGGTTCGGGCCCTCTTGATGGAGGTAAAACCCTACGTCCTGCTCGATTAATATTGACGATATGGGTAGTACAAGAGTTGATCTACCATGAGATCGTAGAGGCTAAACCCTAGAAGCTAGCCTATGGTATGATTGTTGTGTATATTGTATATCTATCGACTAGCCTGGCCTCGGTTTATATAATGCACCGGAGGCCTAGGATAACAAGAGTCCTAGCCGAATACGCCGGTGGGGAGAAGTCCTTGTCTTGATCGCCAAGTCTTGTGGAATCTTCCTTGTATGCGGTAGCCGTCCGAACTGGCCCATGAGTATACGGCCACGGGGGTCCTCGGCCCAATCTAATAGATCAGGAGACGACGTGGTGAGTACCCCCTAGTCCAGGACACCGTCAGTAGCCCCCTGAACTGGTCTTCAAGTTAGGGACGCTCCTCGATTCTTCCGAACTGTTCTTCATCTTCGGTTGCTGGTCTTGAAAACTGGTTCAACAAATCTTCTTTATCTTCGATCTTGAGGATCGCCGAAATGCATTCGACGAGTTTACACGTCGGGTATCCGAGGAGCCCCTTTAAGTTTCCGGCCTTTATCAATGCCTTGTTTATTTTTATGCCACACCTCGGGTTTGAAGTTGTTCCCGGGAGGCAGGGTCCTCTTGCGTCCGAGCTCCAACGCCGGACTGCATTCGAGGTATCTTTTGCAGCCGAGCACCAACGCCGGACCGCTTCCCAGCTCTAGCGCCAGAATGTATCCGAGCTCCAACACCGGACTATGTATCCGAGCTCCAACGCCGGACTGTATATCCGAGCTCCAACGCCGAAATATATCCGAGCTCCAATGCCGGACTGTGTCCAGGCTCCAATGCCGGACTATATCCGAGGTGTCATATCACCTTGGTTCAAAAAAGTTGAAGGAGTTTAGCCGAGCTTAATGCCGGAAATGCCCTCTATGGAGCCAGCCACTAGCGCCCGAGCTTTATGCCGGGCTGCTTCCGAGGTGGTGCACCACCCCGACTATGGGCCGATTTTTTGTCAATATTTTTTATTGGTGCAATTTATTCTCTGCCGAGATATATAGCCAGTAGCCCTCAAGGTGTGTATCGGTCTAAAACCCGAGATGCACATGAAGGATGACATAAGACCGCTGATCCCAGTAGCCGCTGAGACTCAGGTTGATTTGCAAAATCGGCCTGAGGATCAAGTCCTAGCTCGGCAGAATACTTCGGGACGCAAAAGCGGCGTGCTCAGTCCTCAACACTCAGGTTGGGTGCGGCCGACCAACCTGAGGATCAAAATCTCCTCAGAAACTATATTGCACATAAAATTTTCTGCATTGGACAAGCAATGCAGTAGCCCCCGAGACACTGGTCGGGTGGCAACACCAGATCAGGGGATCGATGTGCCCCTTTAATATTTGTAAATAATAAGCCCGAAGCCCAGTAGCCCCCGAGCCTTAATGCGGGCACGGGTGGCCGAATTAAGGATCAATATCCATAGTAAAATCACAAATTATGTGTAATGACTCTATGTATCCAAGTACTTTACGTCATTAATGCTCGGATCCGCATTGTACAAAACTTTGTTGACCGACCATCGGCTTCCACCTCCTTGGCCAGTAGCCGAGGAGTGTTTGTCCTACTTTATAAAGCCTTTATGAGGGCAAAGATTTATGACAAACAAGGCAATCTGGCCACACGGTTTTATAAACAAAGGTACGCAGAGAGATATGTTATATTACTGTTTAACAGAAGAAATGTATTCCAAAGAAAATAGTCCCGCTATCGGTTTCTTTCTTTGGGTTGTCATGCTAAGCATGATCATGAAACCTCAGCTCGAATGTAAGAGCAAAATATCGAGAATTTAGTTTGGGAGGCCAGTTAATAGCCCCCGGTAGTGTTCGGGGACAGTCGAGGTCAAGCCGTAAACACTTCGGCCAATGTTATGAATGGCCCGTCATAGTCATCGGATCGCTGACCAGTTTACGCTTATTGTGACAGTCAGTTTTCGGCTTTCTCCACTAAGGTGCTTAACCATGTGAGCTAGAAGCACAATCGCAGTGGTTCTCCCTTTGCACGCCTAGATGAACAAAACGGAACGTAGGAAGCAAGTGCAGGAGCCGGGCAACCCAACTATTGATCAAAGACACAATTCGAAACCGATGCATATATAGCAATATCTGAGAATGTTTTTGCCGAATCCCTAAAGGTGTCCGACGTTGCACTGCGAGACTAATGCTGGAAAATCACAAATAGTTTAAAAGTGCCAAAAATCTTGGAAAACCAAGAAGCGTTAGTAAAAACATGACGTCCAAACAAGATCAAGTGTTCGGTGCCAATCCGAAAATTGGTCTTAGAAAAAAGAAGTGCTTCTGTCGTCCTTTAACATGACACATCCTATCTCAAGACTTCGAGCGGGTCAGCCTACGGCTTCAACCTCCTATCCCGAGGGCGGAGTACTTCTCATTAGGCCAGTTTAGCAAACTAAACTCTAGCGGCTTTGAGAGAGAAATTAGGCTCCCCGGCTAGTGACCGCACACTCGCGTCGAAAAAAGGAGTGATAAATAATAATAATAGAACTTTGCAACGACTGAGAAGAAGAACACTTATTATAAAATGGCTCAAATAAACTTAAGAGCCCCCAAGTGACTTGGGTAGAAGAATGATTGCATGTACCGAAGTACTTATATCATATCTATGTTCAACCGAACTTTAAACGCGTCTTAACCGACCGTCGGCTTCTCCCTCTTTGGTTAAGGACCGAAAAGTGTTATGTACACCATCGGTCGAGAATATCGACGGTGTTTCCAATAACCAGGCAATCAGGCCATAAGGCTGTAACAGACAAAGCGCGCTCAGGGAACTTATGCTATATTACTGCGAAGAGTAAGAAGCATCTTCGAAGAAAATAGTACCCCCACCGATACCTTTCTTCGGTGCTCATTGTTATTATGAGACTTGTGCAATAGATTTTTTGTACTCATGAGTTCCGTTGTGTGCCGACCATCATTGAATAACTATAAGAGCGCTAGCTTTCAGCTTCACCTAGTCTGAGGTCCGGCTCGGGTGACCCGATCGTGACAATCGCAGAGGTGCTCCCTTTACTCCCTAGCCGAACAATCGGGAATGTAGGGGTAAACACAGGAGCGAGGCAACCCAGTTTGCAAATCGCTTAAGTCAATGTGGTGCATATTGTGGCGTAATACACGAACAAGAAACGAAGCCGTACAAGTATAATCATATGCAACAGGAAAAGCTTCATAAAGGAAGCTCCCAAGTAAATGGGGTATTTGAATTTATGCGTCACAAACAAAGTTTGGACAAGGAAATTTTTTAGAAGCAACTTTTTTCCAAAAAAGTATAATGCTTGGTCGAACCGAACGCAAGTTAGAAATTAAAGCTTTGAGCATGAAAGCGACTTAGCTGGTTAATGTGTTCGGTATTGATGACGCGATCGGAGCTTGATGCCGGGCAAGGTTCCATCCCTAAAGCCGGTCCCGAGGTGGCGGAGCGGAGAGCTTGACACGCCGAAGTGGTGACATAGCACGATAAATGCAGACCGGCAGAGTGACAGTGAAGTCCCCGGATCATTTTCCTGTGCATAAAAAATAGTGCAAACCGGAGATAATAGCAATAATGATAATTAAAAAAAATCGTTGCATAATAAATAATTTATGCAAAGTGAGTAATAAAAGAAATATGGCCTGGCGCCGAAGTCAAGTCGATGTAGGGCATCGGCGTGATGCGGTAAAGGCGTGACAAAGCCTGAATTCGCAGGTCGGTCCGAGCTCCAAGTGCGGCGTTCGCCGGACTATGTACGGAAACTGACCGAACTACCATGCGACTGTCGTTAATGCAGCCACCATTTGATAGACCTGTGTACATATGACGGACAAACCAGAGTAATAATTCCTTGGGAAAAATGAACCCAAACAAGCAAAAAATACTGGGATTAATAGCACCTGGTTTATTTGTTGTAGCAATCCGAAGGAAGGTGATTCCTAAAATTGGGACCCGCTCGGCACACCCATTGCCTGATGGGCGATAAAACGACGGCATGGCAATGCTGGTAAAGATTGACTCGCCGAGGCAAAGCCCTCGGCCCAGCTAACGTGACGGAGCTGGTCGGCTAGTGACGCCGAAGTGTCCGGAGTAGGTTGTTGAAGAGATGTCGAAGCCTCGATGTCAGCCGATGAGTCGAAGTAGGTCGGCGTGATGGACACTAGCTTGAAGAAGCAATAGTGCGGCCCTGTCGATGCAGGTCGTGACGTGGTCGATGCCGGCTTGATGAAGCGACCGTGCGGCGATGCCGGTATGCCCGCTCCGTGTAATCCATGGGGCGGCGATGTTGGTGATGATTTATCCTTCGCGATGTCGGGCTCTTGTTCGGCTTGCTGAGATGATGATCTGAAGAAGTTGAGCCCGGCTCAACAAAGTGACGCCGTGTCTAGCGCAGGTCAGCAGCCGTGGAGTAATATTGCCGGATTGGTTTGACACCAGCATGATGTTGAAGATCATGTTCAAAAGATCTTACAGTTAGTGGGATGTGTTTGGGAACAAAACACAATACCCCATACAAAACTTTCTTCAAAAGGGATGTCCGAAATCCTGTTCATAAAAAAGATGAACTCGG
The DNA here is from genome assembly GCF_056163025.1 of Triticum urartu. Taxonomy (NCBI): domain Eukaryota; kingdom Viridiplantae; phylum Streptophyta; class Magnoliopsida; order Poales; family Poaceae; genus Triticum; species Triticum urartu. The sequence goes on along the minus strand of NC_141874.1, from coordinate 677,914,823 downwards.
GTCGGATTCGTTTTTGCGCAGAAAACAGATCCGAAAAGTGATGCACTAATCGGAAGGTTCCCGGAGTTTGGACGGTCGGATCGAGCCGAAATTTTGAGAGGTGGTAGATATAGGAATTCCGCAGCCGATCAACGGTTGGATCTTCCAAAGGACGTCCGAGCTAGAAGCTGGACACCACGCCCTAAACTCATCCAAATTCCCGTCCAGATTTGACAGGGCTCCGGTATATCGTGGATTGCCAGAGATTCCTCCATCGGAACTCGACGAAATTTTCCAGGGTTGTTTTAGACTCAATTTCGCACAATTCCACCAAAGCGATCGTCAAAGCGATACTCGAGGAGGTGGTGGTGGCAGATACGAGTTCGCTGTCCAGAAAAACAACACGGATCGCTTGAGGGCAATGTTGACGTTGAGCCCCCGAGCTCCATAGATGATTCCTCCGTGATCTTGATAGAGATTGGAGTTGATGTTTGATGAAGGCCCTTGTCCGGACATGGTGATCCGAACATGGGGCGCAATACTTGGTGGAACCAAGGTGACCAGTCGAGCTGGTGACGAAGATGCCGAAGTCGCAGTTGATGTGCAGGCGAGCCATCGATCCTTTTGTCGATCACACAGCGGAACTCTCAATGAAAGCACCAATGTCGGTGTCAAAACCGGCGGATCTCGGGTAGTGGGTCCCGAACTGTGCGTCTAGGATCGATGGTAACAGGAGGCAGGGGACACGAAGTTTTACCCAGGTTCGGGCCCTCTTGATGGAGGTAAAACCCTACGTCCTGCTCGATTAATATTGACGATATGGGTAGTACAAGAGTTGATCTACCACGAGATCGTAGATGCTAAACCCTAGAAGCTAGCCTATGATATGATTGTTGTGTATATTGTATATCTATCGACTGGCCTAGCCTCGGTTTATATAATGCACCGGAGGCCTAGGATAATAAGAGTCCTAGCCGAATACGCCGGTGGGGAGAAGTCCTTGTCTTGGTCGCCAAGCCTTGTGGAACCTTCCTTGTATGCGGTAGCCGTCCGAACTGGCCCATGAGTATACGTCCATGGGGGTCCTCGGCCCAATCTAATAGATCGGGAGACGACGTGGTGAGTACCCCCTAGTCCAGGACACCGTCAGGCGGTCTCGACAGAGAGGTGCGTGTGGAATGGAAGACCTCGCACCATGCGCCGACGAAGAAGGGGCCTCGGCGCGCTCCCGACCAGCGCCCACCATCTTTCAACACCTGCCATGACAAAGAATAAATGAAATTAGTACAACATAAAAAAAAGTATCGACATGAATAATAATATGTATATCACTTAAGTGTATCATCATCAAGTACAACATAAAAAAGTTGAATACCTGACACTACTAATAATCTCGATCAGTATCATCAATAAATGCATCATCATCATCATCACTATAATCAATGATGGGCTCATAGGGTTCATTGGCATCAACATGTGCAAGGCCACCTTGACGTAATCGGTCAAGCATTGACAGGTCATCCGCAGCAGTAACCTCTTCTTGTTCCGGCTCTTCTTGTTCCTCCTCTGGGGTGATGTCGGATTCATTGTCGCTGTCTACTTCAATGTTTTGGGGTGAAGTATAGCGGTTCTTGAAACGCTTTTTGGAAAGACGTGTCTCTTGGAAGAATTCTCCTTCATATGTGTCTGGGTTAATGTGAGGTTCATAATCCTCTTCCTTTGGGGGAGAAAGTCTAGCACGTGGCGGCACTTCATAAACGACATCCCAACCTTTCAGATTTGGGGGAGAAAGTCTACCACGCAGGCCCACGGTAGATAGAATACTTGGGTCGCCTGTTGAGCCGTAATATAGACATCAGGAACATCTAAATGAGTGCTTTGGTTGATTTCAACTAGCCCTATATGTTCATGAGTCCTTCTAGTCTCCTTCGGCTGAAACCAATAACATTTGAAGACTACGACATTCGGTGGGTTTTCACCATAGAACAGAAGTTCATAAATTGCTTCAACTCTCCCATAATACTCGGTACCTCCTTCGCCGATAGCAGATACACAACAATTTGTAGACTTTCGGTCGGCCATAGATAGCTCTTTGCCATAGGTACGAAAGCGATACCCGTTGATGTCGTACTTGTCAAATGAACGGACCTTATAGTCAAAACCATTAGCGACTTGTCTCAATTCGGCGTCCATAGACTCTGAATTAGCCTACAAGTTTAATATGAAAGGATTGTTGCATTATGCACAAATTAGCGAATGAAATGAAATTGTCTAATAGAAATTACCGTTTGTTTGAACCAAGAGATGAAACCGGGATAGCCGCCTCCTTGCTTTGCGAGAAGCTCATACTCTTCGACGGAATCCTTTTGGATCTCCGCTCCATACGAGAATATGGCGACGTATCGACTGTATGACATATCCAGGAATAAGAGCAGTTCAAAGGAAATAGAAGTTGCGAATCAATGTACCGAGAACTTACTCGATGTATGGCCGCACTTCTATCAGGTTGTTGAAGATATACAACGAAATGGTCCGCCATTCTTCATTATCCAAAGATACTGGATGTGAAACACTAGCTGGTGCGAGATTCCCTTTGAATAGGCTGAGGTTGGATCCACCCTTTTTAGGCTCGTCAGCATTGTACCGAGGCTTCGGATTATGCAAATGACGATTTTTGGCTTCGTAGTGCGCTGTTACGAAGTTTGCCGCCTCCTCTGTGATGAATGCCTCAGCCATCGATCCTTCAATTCTACGTTTATTTTTACATTTTTCTCGAAGTGTCTTCTGCATCCTCTCAGTTGGGTAGCACCAACGATTTTGCACGGGCCCCCCCAATCTTGCCTCGTTCGGGAGATGCAAAATCAAATGCTGCATTGGATTAAAGAAGCCCGGTGGAAAGATCTTCTCTAACTTGTAGATCAACTCCGGCGCCAACTCTTCCATTTCTTCTAGCACGCCAGGCGATAGTTCTTTCGCACAAAGAACACGGAAGAAATAGCTGAGTTCTGCCAGTACTAGCCATTCATCCTCAGGGATGAAGCCACGCAACATCACCGGCATTACCCGCTCAATCCATATGTGCCAATCATGACTCTTGAGACCAAATATGTTCAGTTTATCAAGATTCGCTCCCCTCTTTAGATTCGCTGCATACCCATCGGGGAACATCAACTGCTGTTGCACCCACAAGAGAATTTCCCTCATAGCTGGCCTTCCAAGATTGAACCATGCCTTTGGCTTCGTCTAGTTCTGCTTTCCTTTCGGTTCTTTCATGTTTTGTAACGGCCTATCACATAGCGCCTCCAGATCGACTCTAGCCTTAGTATTATCCTTTGACTTCTCATCTATGCTGAACAATGTACCAAAAAGTGCCTCGGCGATATTCTTCTCAGTGTGCATCACGTCGATGTTGTGTGGGCAAAGGAGGTCTTTGAAGTAAGGCAGATCCCATAAGCATGTTTTGTGAGTCCACGCGTGCTTAGTATTATACCCCTTGAAGTACCCTGGACGTTGTGGATCTGGCTCGAGAGCGTTTAACTGATCCAGGGTCTGTTGGCCTGTCAATGCAGGTGGTGCAGAGTTTTTGACAACTCTACCCCTGATGAACTTCTTCTTGTCTTTCCTGAACTTATGGCGAGGATCCAGGAACTGTCTATGCATGTCGAAGCAAGAAAACTTGCGACCGGCCTGAAGCCAATGAAACTCAAGAGCTCCCTTGCATGTGGGGCACGGGAACCTTCCATGCACACACCAGCCAACGAATAGCGCATACGCCGGAAAGTCATGCGTCGAGTACATGTACCAGACACGCATTATGAAGTTCCGTTTGCTAAAGGCGTCGTATGTCTTGAACCCATTATCCCAGGCTTCTTGCAATTTGTCCTTAAGCGGCTGCATGTACACATTCATATTTTTCCCCGGATAGTTGGGTCCTGAAATTATCAACGTCAGGAAAATGTTCTTTCTTTGCATAATCTGTCCGGGGGGGAGATTGAGTGGAAAGACAAATACGGGCCAACAACTGTATTGGGCTGCCGTCATACCAAACACACTGAACCCATCCGTGCTGATGCCGACTCGAGGATGCCTCGGATCTGTCGCTTTGTCAGCATGTAATTCATCAAACTTTTTCCACGCAACACCATCCGATGTGTGTACCATCATCAGATTCCCATCTGCATCTAGTTTGGTTCTTTTGCCTGTTTTGTGCCATGTCATCTGTCTGGCCGTCTCTTCGACCATGAAAAGATGTTGAAGTCTTGGTACGATTGGCATATACTGAAGAACACTAACGGGGATTTTGGTCTGTGTCTTCTCACCCATACCGTTGTCTACCACAATATACCTGGAAGACTTGCAAATGGGACAATAGTTCAAGTCCGCATAGTCAAGCCTAAATAACGCACATCCTTTCTCACAGGGTATGTATCTTCTCATAGGGCATCTTCAGTGCACGGAGGATTTTGTCCGACTGGTACAGGTTTGCAGGCATTACATGGCCTTTGGGTAGAAAGCATCCAAATACTGTCATAATTGCGTCATAGCATTCTCTGCCCAAGTTGAACTGAGCCTTCAGAGCCATTACTTGTGAGATGGCATCCAACTGACAAACCTCAGTGTGCTCGTGGAGCGGACGTTTTGAAGACTCCAACAATTCATTGAAGGCCTTTGCAGATTCCTCCATCTCCTCGTCCGAATCCCGAGCATCATCATAGTCTTGCACCATGTTTTCCATCCCGGTACCATGCTCGTCGGTGCGACGACGATCCACCTCAGCTCGGTCACGTTGGGCAGACTCACCATGAAATGTCCACACCGTATAATCGGGCGTAAAACCACTCTTCTGCAGGTGTTTGCCCATTTCAGCCTCTGTCTTCTTTTCCCAATTGCCGCACCGGAAAAAGGGGCACCAGGTTTTCTTTTGGCCATTTGCAAATGCGGCTTGCACAAACCCCTTGGTTTTTGTGAACCATTCAGCGCTCCATTTGTTCTGACCAGTGTGACCGGTATACATCCACGCACGGTCACTCATCTTGACTTTCAGAGCTACTGGACACACAACAATTATATATGTAATTCACCATGTATATATTCATCAGTTGATCTACTTTGTCAATTTTATTACGTCCATGCAACCTACACTCTAATAGGTAATGATAGGTCCTAATCCCACCCGTGTATGTGTAGATTGGGTTCATTTTCCCATGCTATGCTCCGGATCTGACGCAAAATTTCGGCAGCACCTCCCCGTTGTTCTCCTGATACACGTCTCTGCAATAAACAGAGAGGATGTGTACCCGGAGAACAACAGGGGAGGCACTGACGAAATTTATGCGTCGGATCCGGAGCAAAGCATATGGGAAAACGAACCCAATCTACACATACTCGGGCTGTCCATGGATAGCGTTGGACAATTCGAAAGAATCAAGGTTATAAATATGCAAATGCATGCATATTTATTACTATGATGCTTTCAAACGGGAGACACATATTGGTTACGCATACTGATGATTCAAGACACATATATAGCTAGCTATCAAGTTTCATCGGAATAGATCAAATAATTAATGGGGGAGGAGGACTTGTCATTTGTGCTCACCCATGAATGAAGGGGCAGAGCTCGTCAAACGCACGGCGAGGTCGTCGAACACCAAACCTCGCAGCGATGAAACAACTGCACATTTAAAACTACACGATCAACACAATTATATATGATGTTTTTCATAACAAAATCGAAAAATATATGACCTAACTAATAATTCACAAATATATGACCCCGTCGGCCTCTGGAAGGCCGAAGAACACCTTTTCGGGAGGTGTCGGGGGACGGGGTGTCCTGTCGGTGTCGGGGTGCCGTGTCGGGGTCAGGGTGCTGTTTCGGGGTCGGGGGGTCGGGGTGTCGTGTCGATGTCGGGGTAGTGCCGTGTCGATGTCGGGGTGTTGTTTCGGGGTCGGGGTGTGGTGTCGGGGTCAGGGTGTCGGGTCAGGCTCGGGGTCGGGGTGTCGGGTCAGGCTCGGGGGGTCGGGGTGTCGGGGTCGGGGTCGGGGTGTCGGGTCAGGCTCGGGGTCGGGGTGTCGGGGTCGGGGTCGGGGTCTCGGGGTGTCGGGGTCGGGGTGTCGGGGTCGGGGTGTCATGTCGGGGTGCCGGGTCGGGGTCCGGGTACCGTATTGGGTCGGTTTTTTTTTTTCCTTTTTTCCTTTTCTTCTTCTTCCTCTTCTTCCTTTTCTTCCTTTTTTCCTTCTTCTTCTTCTTCTTCTTCTTCTTCTTCTTCTTCCTCCTTTCCTTTTTCCTCTTCTTCTTCTCCTCCTCTCCTCTTTTTTCTTCTTCTTCTTCCTCTTCTTCTTTTTTCTTCTCCTCCTCCTCTTCTTCTTCTTCTCCTCTCCTCTTTTTCTCTTCTTCTTCTTTCCTAAAACTAAACTAAACCTAAACCTAAAACTAAAAAAACAAAAAAAGGAAAAAACTAAATCTAAACCTAAAACTAATCCTAAAACTAAAACTAAAACTAAATCTAAACTAAACTTAAACCTTTAACTAAAAAAACAGAAAAAAGGAAAAAAGGAGGCAGAGAGCTCACCTGGGTGGAGGAGGGGGGTGGGGCGGCCTGGGGCGGCGGAGGAGGGGGGCGGGGCGGCCTGGGGCGGCGGAGGAGGGGGGCGGGGCGACCTGGGGCGGCGGCAGTGGCGACGGGGCCGGGCCCGGCCAGGGCGGCGGGGCGCGGAGGTGCCGGGGCGCCGGGGCGTGGCGGCGCCCAGACGGCAGGGCGGCGGGGGCGACGGGGCGGGGGGGGGGGGGCGCCGGGGCGGCAGCGGGGTGGTGGGGCGACGGGGCGGGGGGTTTGGGGCGCTGGGGCGGCGGCGGGGTGGTGGGGCGACGGGGCGGCGGCGAGTAACTGGGGAGAGAAAGAGAGAGAGGGGCGGGGTGGGGCGGCCGTTAACGTTAGTGGGGCCCTCCCTCTTTGCCGTCCGCCCCCCTTTGCCGTCCGCCTTTTTGCTCTTTGCCGTCCGCTAGCGGACGGCAAAGAGGGGGGCCGTTAGGTTTTTTTAGCAGCTCGTCAGTGGGGCCCCTCCCTCTTTGCCGTCCGCTAGCTGACAGCAAAGAATCTTTGCCGTCTGCTAGCCTACGGCAAAGAACTGGCTGATGGCAAATTAGGTCTTTGCCATCAGCCAGTTCTTTGTCGTCTGCTTTTTGGTAGCTGATGGCAAAGAGCTTTTTGCCGTCTGCTAGCTGATGGCAAAGAGCTGGCAGATGGCAAAGTAGCTGATTCCATTAGTGATACTAACAAAGCAATCATGTCTTCTTAAAATAACATGGCCAAAGAAAGTTTCCCCTAGAAAATCATATAGTCTGGCTATGCTCTATCTTCACCACACAAAGTATTTAAATCATGCACAACCCCGATGACAAGCCAAGCAATTGTTTCATACTTTTGACATTCTCAAACTTTTTCAATCTTTACACAATACATGGGCGTGAGCCAAGGATATAGCACTATATGTGGAATAGAATGGTGGTTGTGGAGAAGACAAAAAGGGAGAAGATAGTCTCACATCAACTAAGCGTATCAACGGGCTATGGAGATGCCCATCAATAGATATCAATGTGAGTGAGTAGGGATTGCCATGCAACGGATGCACTAGAGCTATAAGTATAAGAAAGCTCAACAAAAGAAACTAAGTGGGTGTGCATCCAACTTGCTTGTTCATGAAGACCTAGGGAATTTTGAGGAAGCCCATCATTGGAATATACAAGCCAAGTTCTATAATGAAAAATTCCCACTAGTATATGAAAGTGACGAAATGAGAGACTCTCTATCATGAATATCATGGTGCTACTTTGAAGCACAAGTGTGGTAAAGGATAGTAACATTGTCCCTTCTCTCTTTTTCTCTCATTTTTTTATTTTTCGTCCGGAGTCTCATCCCGACTTGTGGGGGAATCATAGTCTCCATCATCCTTTCCTCACTGGGTCAATGCTCTAATAATGATGATCATCACACTTTTATTGTCTTACAACTCGATACTTAGAACAAAATATGACTCTATATGAATGCCTCCGGCGGTGTACCGGGATATGCAATGAATCAAGAGTGACATGTATGAAAGAATTATGAATGGTGGCTTTGCCACAAATACCATGTCAACTACATGATCATGCTAAGCAATATGACAATGATGGAGTGTGTCATAATAAACGGAATGGTGGAAAGTTGCATGGCAATATATCTCGGAATGGCTATGGAAATGCCATAATAGATAGGTATGGTGGCTGTTTTGAGGAAGGGTATATGGTGGGTGTATGATACCGGCGAAAGGTGCGCGGTATTTTAGAGAGGCTAGCAATGGTGGAAGGAAGAAAAGTGCGTATAATCCATGGACTCAACATTAGTCATAAAGAACTCATGTACTTATTGCAAAAATCTACAATTTATCAAAGCAAAGTATTACGCACATGCTCCTAGGGGGATAGATTGGTAGGAAAATACCATCGCTCGTCCCCGACCGCCACTCATAAGGAAGACAATCGAAAAATAAATCATGCTCCGACTTCATCACATAACGGTTCACCATGCGTGCATGCTACGGGAATCACAAACTTTAACACAAGTATTTCTCAAATTCACAACTACTCAACTAGCACAACTTTAATATCATCATATTTATATCTCAAAACAATTATCAAGCATCAAACTTCTCATGGCATTCAATACACTCATACGGAAGTTTTTACTATTCTTGAATACCAAGCAGATTGGGATTGTTTAAGAAAATTACCATGCTATTTTAGACTCTCAAAATAATCTAAGTGAAGCATGAGAGATCAACAATTTCTATAAAACAATTCCACCACCGTGCTCTAAAAATATAAGTGAAGTACTAGAGCAAAACTATATAACTCAAATGATATAAGCGAAGCACATAGAGTATTCTAACAAATTCCAAATCATGTATGGCTCTCTCAAAAGGTGTGTACATCAAGGATGATTGTGGTAAACTAACAAATAAAGACTCTACTAATACAAGACGCTCCAAGCAAAACACATATCATGTGGTGAATAAAAATATAGCTCCAAGTAAAGTTACCGATAGAAGTAAACAAAAGAGGGGATGCCTTCCAGGGCATCCCCAAGCTTTGGCTTTTAGGTGTCCTTAGATTATCTTGGGGGTGCCATGGGCATCCCCAAGCTTAGACTCTTGCCACTCCTTGTTCCATAGTCCATCAAATCTTTACCAAAAACTTGAAAACTTCACAACACAAAAATAAAAGTAGAAAATCTTGTGAGCTCCGTTAGCGAAAGAAAACAAAATAACACTTCAAGGTAATGTAATGAACTCATTCTTTATTTATATTGGTGTTAAACCTCCTGTATTCCAACTTCTCTATGGGTTTTAAACTATTTTACTAGCCATAGATTCATCAAAATAAGCAAACAACACACGAAAAACAGAATCTGTCAAAAACAGAACATTCTGTAGTAATCTGTAGCTAGCGCAAGATCTGGAACCCCAAAAATTCTAAAATAAATTGCTGGACGTGAGGAATTTATCTATTAATAGTATACAAAAATAATTAACTAAATAGCACTTTCCAAATAAAAATGGCAGCAGTTCTCGTGAGCGCTAAAGTTTCTGTTTTTTACAGCAAGATATCAAGACTTTCCCCAAGTCTTCCCAACGGTTCTACTTGGCACAAACACTAATTAAATACAAAAAACACAACCAAAACAGAGGCTAGGTAAATTATTTATTACTAAACAGGATCAAAAAGCAAGGAATAAAAATAAAATTGGGTTACCTCCCAACAAGCGCTATCGTTTAACGCCCCTAGCTAGGCATAAAAAGCAAGGATAGATCTAGATATTGCCATCCTTGGTAGGCAATCCATAAGTGGCTCTCATGATAGATTCATAAGGTAACTTAATTTTATTTCTAGGAAAGTGTTCCATGCCTGTCCTTAACGGAAATTGGAATCTAATATTTCCTTCCTTCATATCAATAATTGCACCAATCGTTCTAAGGAAAGGTCTACCAAGAATAATAGGACATGAACGATTGCAATCTATGTCAAGAACAATAAAATCTATGGGCACATAATTCCTATTTGCGAAAATAAGAACATCATTAATTCTTCCCATAGGTTTCTTAATAGTGGAATCCGCAAGGTGCAAGTTTAAAGAGCAATCATCAAAATCACGGAAACCTAACAAATCACACAAAGTCTTTGGAATCGTGGAAACACTAGCACCCAAATCATACAAAGCATAGCATTCATGATCTTTAATTTTAATTTTAATAGTTGGTTCCCACTCATCATAAAGTTTTCTAGGGATAGAAACTTCCAACTCAAGTTTTTCTTCATAAGATTGCATCAAGGCATCAACGATATGTTTAGTAACGCTTTATTTTGACTATAAGCATGAGGAGAATTTAGCACGGATTGCAACAAGAAAATACAATCAATCAAAGAGCAATTTTCATAATTAAATTCCTTGAAATCCAAAATAGTGGGTTTAGCAACATCTAGGGTTTTAATTTCTTCAATCCCACTTTTATCAAATTTAGCATCAAGATCTAAAAACTCCGAATTTTTTGAACGCCTTCTAGGTAAAGGTGGATCATATTCAGTCCCATCATTATCAAGATTAATATTGCAAAACAAAGATTTAATAGGTGACACATCAATAACTTTTAGATCTTCATCTTTATTTTCATAGGAACTAGAAGAACACGCTCTTATAAAGGCATCTTTCTTAGCACGCATCCTAGCGGTTCTTTCTTTGCACTCAGCAATGGAAATTATCATGGCTTTGAGAGACTCATTGATATCATGCTTAGGAGGAATAGATCTATGTTTCAAAGAATCAACATCAAGAGAAATTCTATCAACGTTCCTAGCCAACTCATCAATCTTAAGCAATTTTTCTTCAATCAAAGCATTGAAATTCTTTTGCGAAGTAAAAAATTCTTTAATATTAGATTCAAAATCAGAGGGCATATTATTATAATTTCCATAAGAATTGTTGTAGGAATTACCAAAATCGTTCCTACCAACAAAATTCACATCCATAGATTCATTATTATTCTCAATCAAAGTAGACAAGGGCACATCATTAGGATCAGAAGAAACACTTTTACTAGCAAATAATTTCATAAGTTCATCCATCTTTCCACTCAAAACATTAATTTCTTCTATCGCATGCACCTTTTATTAGTAGATCTTTCAGTATGCCATTGAGAATAATTAACCATAATATTATCTAGGAGTTTAGTAGCTTCTCCTAAAGTGATTTCCATAAAAGTGCCTCCCGCGGCCGAATCTAAAAGATTTCTAGAAGAAAATTTTAATCCAGCATAAAATTTTTGTATATTCATCCACAAATTCAAACCATGAGTAGGGCAATTACGTATCATTAATTTCATCCTCTTCCAAGCTTGTGCAACATGTCCATGATCAAGTTGCTTAAAATTCATAATATCGTTTCTAAGGGAGATGATCTTAGCAGGAGGAAAATACTTAGAGATAAAAGCATCTTTGCACTTGTTCCAAGAATCAATACTATTTTTAGGCAAAGACGAAAACCAAGCTTTAGCACGATCTCTAAGCGAAAAAGGAAATAGCTTCAATTTAACAATATCATTATCCACATATTTCTTCTTTTGCATATCACACAAATCAACGAAGCTATTTAGATGGGTACCGGCATCTTCACTAGGAAGGCCGGAAAACAGATCTTTCATGATAAGATTCAGCAAGGCAGCATTAATTTCACAAGAATCAGCATTGGTAAGAGGAGCAATCGGAGTGCTACTAAAATCATTGTTGTTGGTATTGGTAAAGTCACACAATTTAGTGTTATCTTGAGCCATTGTGACAAGCAAGCAATCCAACACACTAGCAAACAAAAAGCAAGCGGGCAAAAAGAGGCAAATAGAGAAAGAGAGGGAGGATGATAAAACGGCAAGGGTGAAGTGGGGGAGAGAAAAACGAGAGGCAAATGGCAAATAATGTAATGCGGGAGATAAGGGTTTGTGATGGGTACTTGGTATGTTGACTTTTGCGTAGACTCCCCGGCAACGGCGCCAGAAATGGCTCGATGTCAGGAGTCAAATCTTGACTTGCTCGAACCTCCCCGGCAACGGCGCCAGAAATCTTCTTGGTACCTCTTGAGCACTGCGTTGGATTTCCTTGAAGATGAAAGGATGATGCAGCAAAGTAGCGTAAGTATTTCCCTCAGTTTTTGAGAACCAAGGTATCAATCCAGTAGGAGACTACATGCAAGTCCCTCGTACCTACACAAAAAAATAAGAACCTCGCAACCAACGCGACGTTTCAGTTAGTTTCCCATAAGAAAAAAGTATGCATATATGTCTCTAGCTCCTTAACTACTGAACACCAAGAAATGAGAAGCAACAGCCTTCTTGCCATCATCGATAGATATCTCACAAATACTGACCAGAAGGATGACACAATAAGTCATGATCCAATGGTTATCAGGACTGCAGCTCCAATATATATTCAAATAAATTTTAACATTTTGAGCAAGCACATGAAGAATTGTGATAGAAAATATAGTCACAACTCCTGCACTCACATTCTGCATCCAGCCATTGAACAAAGAAGCATGCATCATCAGTCTTCACCCTTTATTCCTGTAATGGAAACTGATACGGTAAGACCACAAATATATCAAAATTACTGCAAAAGACAAAATTGCTTGACTCTTATCTCATAGGGTTTGTCAAATCTGATTCTCTCAACCCGAATCATGAAATCAACCATCACGTCCCCAATGAACGAAATAATAAGCGATCAGTAGTAATGGCTGCCGCCGCAGCGGCGTTGAAACGGAGGCCGCAGCAGCCAAGGCAATAGGCAAGAATGAGGAGCGCGAGGGTAGCGGCGTCGGCACTGGCCACGGCCCTCCAGTTGCTCTTGGCGGTCGCCAGCACGTCAACCTTGCATGAATTACACCGGAAGCACGTAAGATCTGATCGTTGCCCAAGGCCTGGCAGTCCATGTCGTCGTGTTCAGGGCACGCTTGCGTGCGTCACGCCGAACTCATGCGTTGTTGTCACCTTAGGGGCCGAGGTCGCCAGCCTCACGTGCTAGGTTGCATATGCGTATCTCCCATCCCTGGCTCAAGGTGGAGATTGATAACCCGCAAGTATAGGGGATCGCAATAGTTTTCGAGGGTAAAGTAGTCAACCCAAATTCATTGATTCGACACAAGGGGAGCCAAAGAATATTCTCAAGTATTAGCAGCTGAGTTGTCAATTCAACCACACCTGGAAACTTAATATCTACAACAAAGTATTTAGTAGCAAAGTAATACGATAGTAGTGATAACGGTAGCAAAAGGTAACATTGGTAAAAGTAATGTTTTTGGTATTTTGTAATGATGATAGCAATAGCAACGGGAAAGTAAATAAGCGAAGAACAATATATGGAAAGCTCGTAGGCAATGGATCGGTGATGGAGAATTATGCCTGATGCGGTTCATCATGTAACAGCCATAACCTAGGGTGACACAGAACTAGCTGCAGTTCATTGATATAATGTAGGCATGTATTCTGAACATAGTCATACGTGCTTATGGAAAAGAACTTGCATGACATCTTTTGTCCTACCCTCCCGTGGCAGCGGGGTCCTTACAAAAACTAAGGGATATTAAGGTCTCCTTTTAATAGAGAACCGGAACAAAGCATTAACACATAGTGAATACATGAACTCCTCAAACTACGGTCATCACCGGTAAGTATCCCGATTATTGTCACTTCGGGGTTAACGGATCATAACACATAATAGGTGACTATAGACTTGCAAGATAGGATCAAGAACACTCATATATTGATGAAAACATAATAGGTTCAGATCTGAAATCATGGCACTCGGGCCCTAGTGACAAGCATTAAGCATAGCAAAGTCATAGCAACATTAATCTCAGAACATAGTGGACACTAGGGATCAAACCCTAACAAAACTAACTTGATTACATGATAGATCCCATCCAACCCATCATCGTCCAGCAAGCCTACGATGGAATTACTCACGCACGACGGTGAGCATCATGAAATTGGTGATGGAGGATGGTTGATGATGACGATGGCGATGGATTCCCCTCTCCGGAGCCCTGAACGGACTCCAGATCAGCCCTCCCGAGAGGTTTTAGGGCTTGGCGGCGGCTCCGTATCGTAAAATGTGATGATTTCTTCTCTCTGATTTTTTTGTCTCCGAAACTCAATATATGGAGGTGGAGTTGGAGTCGGAGAGGCAATAGGGGGCCCATGAGGTAGGGGGCACGCCATAGGGGGGGGGGGGGCAGGCGCGCCCCCCACACTCGTGGCAAGGTGGTGCCCCCCTGGCCTTCATCTTTGGCAGGTATTTTTCTTATTTTCTGAAAAGTGTCTCCGTGATGTTTCAGGTCATTCCGAGAACGTTTGCTCCTGCACATAAATAACACCATGGTAATTTTGCTGAAAACATCGTCAGTCTGGGTTAGTTCCATTCAAATCATGCAAGTTAGAGTCCAAAACAAGGGAAAAAGTGTTTGGAAAAGTAGATACGTTGGAGACGTATCAACTCCCCCAAGATTAAACCTTTGCTTGTCCTCAAGCAATTCAGTTGACAAACTGAAAGTGATAAAGAAAAACTTTTACAAACTCTATTTGCTCTGTTGTAAATATGTAAAGCCAGCATTCAAGTTTTCAGCAAAGATTATAACTAACCACATTTGCAATAATGCATAGGTCTCAAGTTTACTCATATCAATAGCATAATCAACTAGCGAGCCATAATAATAAAACTTGGATGACAACACTTTCTCAAAACAATCATAACATGATATAACAAGATGGTATCTCGCTAGCCCTTTCTGAGACCGCAAAACATAAATGCAGAGCACCTTTAAAGACCAAGGACTGACTAGACATTGTAATTCATGGTAAAAGAGATCCAGTCAAGTCTTACTCAATGTAAACTAACAGTAATGAATGCAAATGACAGCGATGCTCTCCAACTGGTGCTTTTTAATAAGAGGATGATGACTCAGCATAAAAGTAAATAGATAGGCCCTTCGCAGAGGGAAGCAGGGATTTGTAGAGGTGCTAGAGCCTGGTTTTGAAATAGAGGTGA